>NC_083344.1:126929667-127271065 GCF_019175385.1 Lycium barbarum
TATATAAGATTAAAGTAGTCCTTAGCACAAAGATTGTGCTAAAAGAAACCAATCTTACTGAATCTCAAAAAAGGTCAAAAGTTAGTCATGGCCACAGGACTGAGATTCGTGGTTGTTAGGTTGTCGTTGACTTTTGCGAAGGGTGGAGTTGGTGTTAGGCTTGCGGTGAGTGGCTACTACTGCCGTGATGGGGTTGTAAATTTTCCTAGCATCCTCATGATGGAGAAAGCGTTTATTGTCAAATAGTTTTTCAAATAGTTCATAGGTGAAAATCGTGTCACGTGCACAGATAGCAGTAGAGATCTCATGAAACTCAAAGCCTAGACTACTGAGGATTTTGACGATGAGTTCAGAGTTGGACATAGGGGCACCACAAGTGGCTAACTCATTTGAAATGCACTGAATAGTTTGAAGGTATTTGGTGATGAAGTGAGAGTCCTTAGTAACACAGACAAGTTGATCACGTAGGTTGAAAATTCAGGTTTGGGACCTGTTTGCATAATGGTATGCAAAGTGTCCCAAGTTATTTTAGATAAATTGGTTGTAGCAATAGTGGAGGCAAAGGTGGGGTCAACAGAAATCATAAGGGCGTTCTGATTAAGTTGGTCCTAACAGAACCAAGGTAAAAGAACAGGGTTGGTAATTATGTTTGTGTTGAGTGTGATAGTGCGGCTAGGGGCCGAAGTGATCCCACTTGAATAACTTAAAAGTACAGCTACATGTCCCTTGAACTTGACAAAACTTTGATAAATTGGTTATCTTTTCAAGATCTCATTGATTTTTGTTTCAGTCATTTTCTCCTAAAAAATTCAGGTGTACCTTATCTCTTGAGTACCAGAAGATGATTGCATTTGACACGAAGCTTTAGATTGGGAAGCCTTTTGTCTGCCCTAATGTCGTTTGCTTCCAGGTGGCTTGGTGTTCTTGATTCTGATAGAAAGAGCAACAACTTTCTCTGGTTCAACCTTTAACTTATCGATTTTTAATTTTAAAATAGTTTACCCCATTTCGGACTACATATCTAACTACCAATATCGAATGTAATGTAGCATTTAGAGGTACTGCTCCTACTTCAATTTTTCTTCATAGATGTTTCAGCCAAGAACTATCAACACAACAGATGAATTTTCTTGACATTTGGCCAAAATGATAGGCCAACAACCCCAACCCCAAGGAAGGCCTAGCGTAGCACACTGGCCTAACGGTCCATCTTGTAGGGGGTCGGGTTGGGTCCGACCCACTCGAACCTATCTTATGTTCTCTTACCAACAAAAAAAGGTGAAGGGACATGTTTGTTGTTCAATTCAAAACTTCAAAAGACCAATATACCTTTCAACGTCAGATAGTTTGCAGAGTGGTGAATTCCATTTGCATACTCGACAACCACTAATATTCAAAGCTAATAACCTTTAGGCAGCACCAAACTTTCCCAACTTAAATCAGAAGTATTTTCCAACATAGAGCACTCCATCATCCAGTCTCAAATAAACAATAAAATGTGCTAATGAAAGGGCTTCATATTTCAATTAATTTCACTACAAGTTTTCAGTCAACCCCACTCAACTTAATTAATTCAAGGTCAAGATAGCTCAGATTAAAGTACTAAAAATATTGTAAAATTCTTTACCAGAAAACATGTGATTATTCTTAGCCAGCGTAACCTCACGAAAGCATTTCTACAAAAACTAACATCATAGAGAAAAAATCACTCTATGTCACGTTAATACACAAGCTTTCTATGCCTTTTCCTGAAAGTTTTGAATATGTAATAAAACATGTCCGCTAGATAATTATAATTGTTGACACCCAATTTTGTCCCTCCTTATTTTTAGTTTACTCAGATTTCAAAATTTACCGACGAGCTAAATACTTTATTTTCACAATATTTTTGACATTATGAGCATTACTTTATCATAAATTTTGGACGATTCGTCATCATTTCATTTTTTTCGGGTTTGGACTCGTTAAATTTATTACAAGACAACATTTTTTGCAAAATCTTTATTCTTCTACATATTAATTATTTATTGTCTTATACAAGTTATTAAATTAGAATCCCAAAATAATTAAACAGCGGAGGAATGGTCAACAATTTTCAGCCAATTAATGACTTAAAATACAAATACAATATTATTTCCTACCCAAACAAACAACCCACATTTTTATTCCCAACCCATATTTAAATTAATAGGCCAGCCCAAACGGACCAGCCCATTACTTATTTCCCGCATAACCAGCCCACTTGATTAAATTAAAACAGCCCATTTTCTACCCTAACGGACCAGCCCATATCCGAAATTGACCCGACCCGGTCCAACCCAATTCCCTTATTACTTCTTACCCTAATCTTTTTCTCTTTCTTCCCTTTTCTTTAAAAACCTTCAGCCGCCTACCCTTCATTCCATTCTCCTCTTTCCTCTCTCTCTCGTCTCTTTCTCCTCTCACCACCGCGCGCCTCCCTTCTCCCTCATCCTTTTCACCCGACACTGCTCGCTTCCACGTCCATCTCCACCTCTTTTTGTTCCCCACGTTCCCCCCACCACGACTCTGCCCTCCTTCCTGACGCTTCCGCCACTGTGTTCTGCCACCTCCACTGCTCCTCACGTTCTCTCCACTCTCCTCTCTCTCACACTTCACCTCTGCCACATTCCACTTACTGCTGTCCCCCCACGCCTCTCATCTTCAACGAATTTGGTCAAACATAAAAGGCCAAAAACCCTCCAGACATTTCTGAACATAAATCAACTACAGAGATTCGATTTTGAATTTCTTCAAATGGGCTATTCGATTTCAAATCCCGCCTAAAAAATTCGAACGGAAACGAAACCCTAGCCTTCATCTCACTATAAATACATCTTGAAAATCTTAAGAAAAGGGGGCGGAGATCCTTCTCTAAAAAAATCAATACTCTTCAATCTTAGCACTTTCGGATAGTTGATACAAAATATTAAATTACTTTATTCCTCTTTTACCCCTACTACTGACTCGAGTTCGAACGATACTCAAGTTCGGAGTTGGTTGGTGTTTGAGTGTGTATCGGAGACCCGAAGCCCCGTTCATTGCGCACAAAAAAGGTAAACCTCGATACATCTATTATTTCTAGTCTTTAGTTTCTGCTTAGTTAAATCTTCAGCTGATTCTGCTATTTTTTAGTTATGTAGTTTCTTGATGTTTGGGAGCTGCTAGGACAGAATGTTAATTGCTAAAAATGAACTTGAAAGATGTACATTGTAGTTTTGGATACCTAGACTGATTTTCCAGAACTTAGAATCTATTTGAAGTCAAATATGCATAGGGTATACAATTGTTTATTAAGATAAGGAGAAGATATACATTCGATATACATATCGTGATGTGTATATCTTAGGTATGTCGTGTATATGATTAAAACAGATCGATACTAGACCACCTTCATAATTGCCTTTTCATCTGTAAGTCTAAGTTTTCTGTCTTGATTAATGCTAATGTGAAACAGTGGCAGTGAGTATTGATTATTTGTTCTTCTGTGATTTAGAGGTTACTACCCTATATTAAGCATTTTTTTGAAAACATGGTTTAAGATTTGTGTTTCACTATTTTATAAAAAACATGTCTCTGGGAAATTTCTTTTATTCCTGAAGTGCTCTTTTGTATGAGACTTAGCTGTTGTCCGTATCCAATTTACATTAGCATAATTTTCCAGAATACATGTAGCCTGTGGAAAATATGGTTTAAGGTTCCTGTTTCATTAGGTATTACGTAAGGGCATGCCAATAAGAAATTCTATTCGAAAATGCTCATCTGAATGTGGTGTGTTTCTGTCCATATCATGAAGTGTCGCTCTGGATTTTCCTTCCTCTGTTTGGAATTATAAAACATAGCTTAGAACCTTGCATGCTATTATTTGTTACAACATAGTGTAATTCCTCTCCTCACGTTGTCATTTAGCTATGTAACATGGCTTGTTAGTTTGGTACCTAGCTTCAAGTTTGTTTGGATTTGTCAAAGTCCAATCATGTTATATCCCTGCCTGTTTTCTTCTATGTTGTTTTGCCTTGCTAAACTGACTATGTCCAGAAGTTTAACATTTTGCCTCATTTTTGCTAATCTAAATCCTTTGGCATGAGAATGATAAGGGGCTCATGCCTAAATCTTTGAATATTCAAGTCTGCGATAGCTCCTTCTTGCACTTAGCTGCCATTGCATGAAAATTAATTCGGAACACTGATTGCAAATTGGTTTGAAACCTCACATGTATTCTTGATAAATGGCCATCTCCTTCATGTATTATTAGTTGGTTTTTTTTTCTCTAAATCTTCCTTGCTGCTCGAACGACAGTCATTACATTTTAGAACTAAAACGCATCTCAATTCTCAGAATCCTGCCTTGTCAAGTAACTGTCTGTAGAACTTTTGGAGATGAAACTGTGTGTTGCTTCAGTTTAACATTGCCAATAATGACTTTCTTTTGATTTCTGAAATCCTTGTCAATCTATTCTGATGGCAGATGATTCTTTGGTTTAAGTTTAATTTCATTTGATAATAAACTCTCAGTTTCTTGGACTTATTGGATACTTGCTTTTGCATTCCTTGATACTGTTTTTGTTTGCTTACTGAAAGGGATACTAGACACCTCCATTTACCATGTTTGTCATTGCCTCATGCTTGCTTTTGCATTCCCATGTCTAAATCTCCCCTTAGCCTAAAATGTGCTTATGAATTATGTCCATTTATGCCTTCTTTATAGTTGTGAATGAAATGTTTATCATGAACCAAATGATGATCCTGCGCTGCTCGCATTACACTGTCCTCAGATCTGCCCTATTCCTTCTTTATGCTTTCGAACTTTAATAAAGAGGACTTAACTGGTTTTAACCTATCATGTGTAAGTTAACAACGGATTAATCTTATTTATGCCCAGTTATTATATTAGAGGTTCTGGCCATATGGAACCAAGCAGGTCATATTTGGAATATCATCTTGAGGATTATTTTGGCTTGGCTTAGAAAGAAAGTTCAAAGTTCTCACAAGTGGGACAAAATTAGAAGTTGCCTTAGCTCCACAACAATATTTGCTCAATTGAATCAAAACTATAAAATGACCCAAGGTAGTTAATGAATTAGGCAAATCTGTAAGGAATTTGTTTTGATGACAAAGTGTACAACCAACCTTAGAATAGGGATCCTAGGTTCGCTGCATATATAGCTATATTTGTTGAGGTTTGGTATAGCATGTCATTTGATTTTTAATTGACTAATCTGATATTCGGTATGCCATATGTTTCCATTAAAGTATGGAAATTAAAACCATCTGCCTGCAGCCATTTTCGTGTAAGATTCATCAGAACATGCTATGAAGGCTTTTAAAAGGGTCTTAAATCAGTTTTAATATCTACAAATGTTCGTCCACATCATGCTAAATTTAATAAAGTCATAGGATGTTTCCAGGATAGCGAACATACTAACTGCACTCCATATGACTGTTTCTTGGGTAAACTTGAACCCATTTATGCGCTTGTGGACATTACACGAGTCATTTATATTGGAGATTGAATTCGCCCTTGCTCTATTTGTTTCTTTAGTTGTTGGAACATGATTAAAGGCTTGGATTTGTTTCCTCTAATTGTTTTGTTGGTGTGGGCCTTACTGCCCATTTTAATTAAGTTCTATATGTCGTCAGATCAGGCAAGTGAGCTTTGTTTGGACAATCATTATTTACGTGATGTTTTCCTTGTTCTTTCTTGTTCGGCTGCTGCCCTTTCTTTGTTCTTGTGTCTGAAGTATAGTTATTATAAATCCTCACCGTACTAATCCTTTTCTTTTTTCATTTTTTTGTGCATGACCATTTCGCATACGAGTCCGAGAGACTCGTCCTTCTCCGCATTCGGTGTTGGACTAAAAGCCCAACAAGATATTCTTCTCGTGACGCTCATTTGAAACAGTTCCTAAAAATGTTGGGCCAAAGCCCAATAAGAACAGTAGCAGACAGCAGCACTCCTAAATGGGCTGAACCCATTTAAATCATCTTACTCCATTTTATTTCTTTAGTACATTTAACTTGTATTTAATTTAGAAACTTTAGCGAATTAGTGGAGTTTAGTTTAATAATGAGTAGTTAATTTAAAAGAGAGCTAACAACTAATTCATAGGTGTTATTATTACTATTTTTTATTTATTTATTTATAGTGTCTATACTATTTATTTTTTAGAACGATTGATTTTAAAATATCATGACCACATATTTTGAGAATCAAGATTTACTCTTACTATCTTAGAAGTTTAAATCGTCACAAATTTCACACTAACGTTAGCTTATTTTTGGGAAATAAAAGGGCAAACTAAATTAACGAACAACCCTTTCGCTTTAGTTCTTTTCCAACACTTAGAAATACACATTGAAATACATATTTTAGAACAATTTTTAAAACTTTATTAAATAACTCTTTTAAATTTTAGTCATTTCCTCCACATATAAGCATTACATGTCCCGCTTTCTTTTAGTTTTATTTTTAACTAAACTCTTTTATGCAATTGCTATTTTCTACAAGTATTATTTTAAACAACGTTATTATTACTTTCGTCTTAAAATCTTAACAACATTTATAAGTCGTATTTTAAAATAGCATTAAAAGTACTCTTTGATACAAATTATTATTTTCTACAAGTTCTATTTTAAGTAGCATTCTTACATGTTTATCTATAACCTTAGGCATACTTACAAAGCTTCTTTTTTCTATAATACTATATTTACACTTAGCCTAATTAATTATAAGTCCGGTCGGTTAACCATTGTTAATGGGTCTTAAAGGATGCCTAATACCTTCCCTTTAGACTAATTGAACCCTTACCTAGAATCTTAAGTTTCGCAGATCTTAAACAGAGTTAACTTTAAACATAACTTTAATGAACTTTAGGTGTCCTAATTCACCATAAATAATTAGGTGGCGACTCCTTAAAAACAACAAAAACAGGAATCTCCAATATGTTGTACTTCTAATTTAACCCGGTTAAAATGGGGTATGACAGCTTGGCGACTCTGCTGGGGACTATACCTAGGTTCTAACCATAACGGACATAGATTTAATTAAGCTTTGTGTGCTAACTTAGTTACTTTATTTGCCTAAACTGTTTTACAGATATGGATTTGCATTGGAGTACAACAAACGACGAAGATCAAGGACATCACAAATGGGGCTAGGAGTTAGACATAGAAAATTGTATTTACTTTACTTAGACATAAGAAACACTCCATGTTGTATTCATTTGACATGTAATAAATATTACACTACTTTTGTACTTTATTTTGGGAAATAGAATTTGTTTAATTAATCAAAAGCAATGGGATGACGTATTATGGCACACTTTACCCTTCAAACAAACGTTAGGCCTACCTCTGGCACAAAGAGGTCACATACATCTTAGGACGCATCATTATTGTTTGATATAATCGTTTACATTTATTTGACAACTTGTTTGACTTTATGAATTATTTGCTACATCACTTACTTGACTTTACGTGACCATGACTTTACCTAGACACGTTAATGAGACTGACATTATTTCCACTTTATGTTTCTTTTTATTCCCAAAGAGAGAGTTGATTCGTGTTGACACTCAATGGCCGACCATCCTTACATCACAAGGTCAAAGACGTCATCGTTACCTGAACGTAGTTGGGTTGTCCAAGGAAATGAAATTACTATGTCTGATCCGGCCGCATCTATTCCAACTGGTGTAGAAAACATCGTGACCTCTAGCGATCCGCCCGAGACTTCCGAACACGGAACTACTATTCAACGGGATGAACATATCGCCCGCCTGACTCAAGAAATTGAGAATCTACGTGGAGAACTAAATCGGGTTAGGGACTTGACCAATTTATCCATCACACTCCAAAATTCACCTTCTGAACCTAGCAATACTGCACCAGAACCACCTCGTTTCCCATCACTCGAATCCCCAGTTCCTGAGCATTTTCCTCCCCAAAACAATGCACCTACCAACAACAACTTACCTCCGATCGCCCCCACAAATCCACCAAATCCATCATCCGCCTATACTCCCCCACAAAGTCAACCACCCACTTACACTAGCTATACTCCTCCACAAAATCAACCACCCACTTACACTACCTATGCTACTCATAATCCACCACTCGTCAACCCACCAAGTCAATCACTAGTTCACACTCCCTATGTTCCTTTGCCCACCAACACTAATCCACCACCTACAACTACTCCTCTAAACCCACCAAACCAACCACCTACAAACACCACTTATAACACACCACTTCCTATCCAAAACACTCCCATCGCCCAAACTTATTCAACCTAGCATATACACGGGGCACACTTTGTCACCCCTAATGCACAATATGTTCCTCCGGTATATGCCGCAGAAACACAAGCCTTTACCAACCCAGTAACGGTCAGGTTCCAACCCGAGGTAGATCAATACAAGGAAATGGAAAAGGATGCAAAGGCAGGGGCAGATAACGTATTGCTAAAAGAGATCCACAGTCTCAAAGAAGCAATGAGAAACCTTCAAGTTGCTAGAGGAACTAAGAGTGTAGAATACGAGGATCTCTGTGTTCAACCTGATGTCGATTTACCCGTAGGCTACAAACCGCCGAAATTTGATACTTTCAATGGAACAGGCGACCCTCATACACACTTAAGGGCTTATTGTGACAAACTGGTTGGAGTGGGAAGAGACCAGAGCATAAGGATGAAGCTCTTCATAAGAAGCTTATCTGGCGAAGCACTTACTTGGTATACACAACAGGACGTCCGTAAATGGCGTGGTTGGAGTGACATGGCGCAAGACTTTATGGACAGATTCAGTTTCAACACCGATATCACGCCGGATAGAGTCTACATGACTAAGTTGACCAAGAAAGTAGCTGAGACATTCCGCGAGGATGCGTTACGTTGGAGGTCAGAAGCGGCCAGGGTTCAACCTCCGATGAATGATAGAGAAATGACTGCTACCTTCATTGAATGCCAGGCTGGCATATTTTACGAGAAAATGATAGGTATGATGGGACAAAAATTCACAGAAGTTGTCCGAATGGGAGAAGCCTTAGAAAAAGGAATCAAATCGGGGAAAATTCAGGATCTTATTGCTTTACAAGCAATAAACAAAGCTATTCAATCTGGTTCTATCAACGGGGTTAAAAAGAAGAAAGAAGATGTCGCTGCAGTCATGAACGCCCGAGGGCATGAGCCGAGCCAAGCCATTCCATACTTTAACCACCCACAACAAACTTTCTACCCTTACCACTACCCTGAACCCTACCAAACTCCACTATATCCTTATCCTGTCTACAACACCCAAGCTAACTACTACTAACCCCGGGCGCCTCCACATCAAAACCCACGCCCGTATCAACCCAACCAAGCTCCAGCTTACCAAAATCGACCACATACTATACCTAGAGCCCGTCCAAACCCTGACATCAAAAACACCCGTAATTACACTCAGATCGCTGAACCCTTGGCTCAATTGTTCGAAAGAATGAAAGCAGCAGGCATAATACAACCGATTGAGGGAAAAATTCCCGAGCCTATCCCGAAATGGTTTGATGGTTCCAAACGCTGTGCATACCACTCTGGAGTTGTTGGGCACGCCACTGAAGATTGCTATGGGCTTAAAAACAAAATCGAAGCCCTGATTAAGGAAGGAGTAATCCAGCTCGCTGAAGCTAAGCCCAATGTGGTCAACAATCCTTTGCCTGCTCACGGAGATGCCAAGATTTGAAGGAGTCCATTGCGGAAAGGGACATGTCATCAACTTTTGTCGTTCCCGTGAACAATCCAAAGACAAACATACATGAAGATTACTGCTACAACTACTCACAACATCGAGACACCTACCACACGAGGTGCTGAACCAGGGGAGACTCTGAAGAATCGGACATGTACTCCGTCCCCGATCCGTCGGGAGCCTTGGTAGCATGAACATGTAGTGAACTTGTTTTCTTTTATTGGTGCTTGAACCGTACCCAAAATTTTGTTTGTTTTGCTTCACCTTATGGAAGCTTGAATTGCAAAAACTATGAATGCATTTCTGATTTTCCTTAATCGTCTATTTTCTACTTTATTTATCAAAACTGTCAACTCTACGATTGTGACATGAAATGTACGAATAGACAACATACATCCTGAGAGTGTAACAAAGAAACTAGGGGACAAGACAAGATTCCACTCAAAAGAATTGAAATAGCCGATAGGTGATAACATAAGCCTGAAAGCTAGCGATCCAAGAAGAGATCAAAGGACGACGTTAGGTGAGACAACCTAGTTTGCAACCTTTCCTTTAACACGTACGAACTACGTTCCGACCTGATTCCCGTGGTGGGATACGTAGGCAGCCCACATAGGGTTCGGTTGCTTTATAACAAAAAAAAAATCCAAAAAATATCTTATGCGTACGAACTACGCTGACCTGATTCCTGTGGTGGGATACGAAGGCAGCCCACATAGGGTTCGGTTGCGCTATAACAGAAAATCCAAAAAAATCCTTACACAAAGAAAACCACACAGGTCTTGATTCCCTCGGCGGGATTCGTAGACTATTAATATACAGATCCGTCACACCTAGATAAAATCCAACAAACCTTTTACCATTTATATAGCAGAACTACGCCGACCTGATTCCCTTGGTGGGATACGTAGGCAATCCACATCGGGTTCGGTCCCTTTATTAGAAAACTTCAGACCATTTACCCTTACGAACTACGTTCTGACCTGATTCCTCGGCGGATACGTAGGAAACCTATATAAGGTTCGGTCACACCGCAACATAAATTTAGTACACCCTTCTGAGCCAAAACTGGGGCATATTTTGAAAAGAAATAGACAAAAGAACGGTTGGACATTGACAAGTTTAAGGCTACCAGACGGGAAATAGTATAGACAAATGACTTTTCAATTGTTTCAGAAGTATCACAATCTGAAGTTGGCAGGAATACTTTACAACTTACATACATATATTTACATATATATCTTTCCTCACATATATACATTTACATATATATATTTCACAACTTATATACATATAGTCACATTTCCTTATACATATACTTACATACCTACCCTTCAAATGAAATACTTTCTTTCAATTGATTCACTACTGTTCATCTACCGAGGCTTGAACGGAGATCACAAGATCCAAACGAACAAGACGAATGGAGCAGCCAACAACTTCAAGCTTCGAGTCAACACGAATCAACTTCCCCCTCCCAAACTAAGAATTTTTCTTTGAGTGCAGGAACTTAAAATCGCGAGGTCAACAGTCAAGTCTATCAATCAGGGCCATTGTGGCCTCGCCTCAAAAACCATACGGCTTTACTTCCAACTTTATCTTTTAATTTATTTTTATCAAAATAATTTTATAACTTTATACACCTGTTTTTGTAGGTTGACGAGATTGAAGGCGAATTAAATCAGGATTACGTGTCCTAAATTTGGCCTGTCACGATACCATCAACATCATGAGCCAGACGGCTATTCCACCACTTTACTCCATACTTTATCAATTATTTTATCATATACTTTACCAGCTTTAACCATTTTACTCTGAACTTTGCAGGAATCATTGTTAAGTTTCCAAAGACAGCTGAAGGCATCTCCCAAGACCGCTGGAGGCATCAATATCACACCCCGAGGATAACTATACATTTTAGGCTCGTCCGCCTTTAATAGGACATCATTTTTTCAAAAACACCGGCATTGCATTATTACCAAATGCCCGACAAAGGGACAACATCATTGTTCGCAAACGCACAGTACTTTAGGATTGTCTGCCTTTAATAGGACACTTTAGGATTGTCCGCCTTTAATAGGACACTTTAGGCTCGTCCGCCTTTAATAGGACACTTTAGGATTGTCCGCCTTTAATAGGACACTTTAGGCTCGTCCGCCTTTAATAGGACACTTTAGGCTCGTCCGCCTTTAATAGGACACTTTAGGCTCGTCCGCCTTTAATAGGACACTTTAGGATCATCCGCCTTTAATAGGATATCATTTCTTTAAATGCCTCACACGGCATGTGCATCATGTCCTCGAAAACAACCGGAGACATGCTTGGGTTCGTCCACCCTAAAATAGGACATTTTAGGCTCGTCCGCCTTTAATTGGATATCATTTCTTTAAATGCCTCACACGGCATATGCATCATGTCCTCGAAAATAACCGGAGACATACTTGGGTTCGTCCACCCTAAAATAGGACATATTGGGTTCGTCCACCCTAAAATAGGATATTTGGGTTCTTCCACCCTAAAATAGGATATTTGGGTTCTTCCACCCTAAAATAGGATATTTGGGTTCGTTCATCCTAAAATAGGATATTTGGGTTCTTCCACCCTAAAATAGGATATTTGGGTTCTTCCACCCTAAAATAGGATATTTGGGTTATTCTACCCTAAAATAAGAATTCACATATTTATCTTAAATTTTACAGGATTGGCGTCGAGTCTCTGAAGACAACCGGGGGCATCATTCGGCTATACAGTCTCATATGCATAAGCCAAACGGCTACACTATGACTCTACTCTCTACCTTATCATTCACTTTACCAACTCTAATGAGACCTTGAACTTTACAGGAATTATCATTAAGTCTCTGAAGACAACCGGAGACATCATTTGGCTGTACGGCCTCATTAGCATATCATTGAGTCCCGAAGACAACCGGAGACATCACATGACTACACATCCTCACCCGCATAAGCCAAACGGCTACATCATTTATCATCAAATCCCCGAAGACAACCGGAGATATATTATCGAGTCCCCGAAGACAACCGGAGACATCAAATGGCTACACAGCCTCACCTGCATAAGCCAAACGGCTACACACTTACTTTACTCTACACTTTATCGCTTTATTTCATCATCTACTTTACCTATTTTAACGACTTTACCTTAAATTGCGCAGATATCATTTATCATCGGGTCCCGGAAGATAGCCGGAGGCCTTACTACTATCATTTCCAACCGCAACTAGAGACCTTATTACATCCTCGGCATACGCATCATACATTCATTAAAGTCCCTGAAAACAACCAGAGACAACATTGGCCACACGACTTCATCTTCATTCCCACACTCATATTCACTATCATTTTACACTCTTTATAATTTTACACTTTCAACTTTATTACTAATTTTGACATGAATTTAAGTTTTGGCAGAAAGTACAACCTGCAGAGACGCAACACAAGGTGGAACTTTATCTTACGCAGTGAACTGGGGCAAATTTGCTAAAGAGGAATATCAAACTCACAAGCAAAGGTCACGGATCTACTCTCGAACTCAATTCCGCCTATGTCCACAAACACGTGATACGTAGGTTAATCTCTCTTTCACATCCTCCGCTAAAACTCTACTAAATCTACTCTTTTCACAATCTCATATTCCTTTCCACATCTCCAGCGTCTCCATAACTCAACACTGGGGCATTTTTTGGAGAAGTTACATCGTGTCTAGTAGAGTCCTACTTAAAGGTGTGTTGCGCGCCACATTTACAATTAGGAGGCTATAAGCATATGTTCCATTCTCGAACGTTCTCGTCACCTGTCTACAACCCCCGCAAGATTATGAATCCACAAGAACTTTCGAACTACACATGACCTGATTCTCGTGCAGCCCGAGATATGTAGGCAACTCGAAACTGAGATTCGGCCATAATTTTCCATAATTTCTTCGGTCCTCATAATATTTTCATCAATTTTCCTAAACTGTACTTTCTTACAAACTCATATTCGTCGGTCCAAACAAAATTGGCTACTACGTCAACTTCTTCGCCCGAAGACTCTTACATCGTCTCCGGTCGAAGAGGGGCATCTGTTGACACCCAATTTTGTCCCTCCTTATTTTTAGTTTACTCAGATTTCTAAATTTACCGACGAGCTAAATACTTTATTTTCACAATATTTTTGACATTATGAGCATTACTTTATCATAAATTTTGGACGATTCGTCATCATTTCATTTTTTTCGGGTTTGGACTCGTTAAATTTATTACAAGACAACATTTTTTGCAAAATCTTTATTCTTCTACATATTAATTATTTATTGTCTTATACAAGTTATTAAATTAGAATCCCAAAATAATTAAACAGCGGAGGAATGGTCAACAATTTTCAGCCAATTAATGACTTAAAATACAAATACAATATTATTTCCTACCCAAACAAACAACCCACATTTTTATTCCCAACCCATATTTAAATTAATAGGCCAGCCCAAACGGACCAGCCCATTACTTATTTCTCGCATAACCAGCCCACTTGATTAAATTAAAACAGCCCATTTTCTACCCTAACGGACCAGCCCATATCCGAAATTGACCCGACCCGGTCCAACCCAATTCCCTTATTTCTTCTTACCCTAATCTTTTTCTCTTTCTTTCCTTTTCTCTAAAAACCTTCAGCCGCCTACCCCTCATTCCCTTCTCCTCTTTCCTCTCTCTCTCGTCTCTTTCTCCTCTCACCACCGCGCGCCTCCCTTCTCCCTCATCCTTTTCACCCGACATTGCTCGCTTCCACGTCCATCTCCACCTCTTTTTGTTCCCCACGTTCCCCCCACCACGACACTGCCCTCCTTCCTGACGCTTCCGCCACTGTGTTCTGCCACCTCCACTGCTCCTCACGTTCTCTCCACTCTCCTCTCTCTCACACTTCACCTCTGCCACATTCCACTTACTGCTGTCCCCCCACGCCTCTCATCTTCAACGAATTTGGTCAAACATAAAAGGCCAAAAACCCTCCTGACATTTCTGAACATAAATCAACTACAGAGATTCGATTTTGAATTTCTTCAAATGGGCTATTCGATTTCAAATCCCACCTAAAAAATTCGAACGGAAACGAAACCCTAGCCTTCATCTCACTATAAATACATCTTGAAAATCTTAAGAAAAGGGGACGGAGATCCTTCTCTAAAAAAATCAATACTCTTCAATCTTAGCACTTTCGGATAGTTGATACAAAATATTAAATTACTTTATTCCTCTTTTACCCCTACTACTGACTCGAGTTCGAACGATACTCAAGTTCGGAGTTGGTTGGTGTTTGAGTGTGTATCGGAGACCCGAAGCCCCGTTCATTGCGCACAAAAAAGGTAAACCTCGATACATCTATTATTTCTAGTCTTTAGTTTCTGCTTAGTTAAATCTTCAGCTGATTCTGCTATTTTTTAGTTATGTAGTTTCTTGATGTTTGGGAGCTGCTAGGACAGAATGTTAATTGCTAAAAATGAACTTGAAAGATGTACATTGTAGTTTTGGATACCTAGACTGATTTTCCAGAACTTAGAATCTATTTGAAGTCAAATATGCATAGGGTATACAATTGTTTATTAAGATAAGGAGAAGATATACATTCGATATACATATCGTGATGTGTATATCTTAGGTATGTCGTGTATATGATTAAAACAGATCGATACTAGACCACCTTCATAATTGCCTTTTCATCTGTAAGTCTAAGTTTTCTGTCTTGATTAATGCTAATGTGAAACAGTGGCAGTGAGTATTGATTATTTGTTCTTCTGTGATTTAGAGGTTACTACCCTATATTAAGCATTTTTTTGAAAACATGGTTTAAGATTTGTGTTTCACTATTTTATAAAAAACATGTCTCTGGGAAATTTCTTTTATTCCTGAAGTGCTCTTTTGTATGAGACTTAGCTGCTGTCCGTATCCAATTTACATTAGCATAATTTTCCAGAATACATGTAGCCTGTGGAAAATATGGTTTAAGGTTCCTGTTTCATTAGGTATTACGTAAGGTGATACGCTCAAATTACACCTATTAATGGCGTAAAGCGGACGTTGTCAAATATAGTAACCCAACAAGGTTGGGGTCGAATCCCACAGGGAATATGGAGAGAAAAGAGTACTAATCGTATGCGATACCAATCTTTAAATGCTTTAATCCTATTCCGGATAGTTTGAATTGATTGTTGAATAATGTAATTGAATACTTTGACTTAGAATGTAATTAATATGAGAGAGAGACTAAGGTTGTGTTTCCCAATTTGATTAGATATTATGCTTCGGATTTCAATGTGATATACTTCTAATGGTTGTTCTAAGAATATGCACTTGATCTCTTAAAGACTTCTTAATGTTTCCCAACAGTTAAGCAGTATTTCCTCTTTATGATTCTTCCGAATATAAAAGAGTTACAATCGAAGAGCGACCAATAATGCCAATTTAGACTTATTCTTATTCCTAAGTTAGTCTATTAAACGAGGGTTAACGCCTCGAGTCATTGTTATTCAATCTTACCATTATTGACTCTCTTTCCCAAGAAAAGTCAATATAATGGCTTCGGCTAATGCTTGCAATCATTACCCAACGTTACAACACAAAGATAGAATAAATAACAACAACCATTATGCATATATCAATAATAGAAACCCATTCACATAATACCCATCATGGGATTCACAACCTTAGAATTGAAATTAGCTACTCATAATGTTTCTTGACAGAAAAAGCTTAAAGATTAACATAATACACTTACAATACTAATACAAGATGGAATGAGAGTGAAGTTGTTGCCTTAAATGCTCCAATCACTTCAAGATTAAAAATCTAGGGTTTATGCCTCTAAAATAAAATCTGAATAATGAATTAAAACCCTACATTATGTATTTATAGAGCCAAAAATTGCGCCAAGTTTCTGGACAAAAATGCCCTTACGCCGCATTGTTACGGACCGTAACTCAGGTTACGGTCCGTCCTTCATTTCGTCATTTGACCACTTCGACGTTACGGCCACCATGCGACGGACCGTACCCTGTGTTACGGTCCGTCCTTCTGAAGCGTAAGTGGTGACAATTACTTGGCTACTCTCTGGAATTTTGGATGATGTTACGGTGAAGGGTTACGGACCGTAACATGAGTTACGGACCGTAACACTAAACCGTAACACTGAAGATTTTATTGAAACTCTCTGGAAATTTAGCTCATGTTACGGTGACATGTTACGGACCGTAACACTTCACCGTAACACTGATGGTTTCAATGAAACTTTCTGGAAATTCAGGCCTTGTTACGGTTCAAAGGTACGAACCGTAACATGAGTTACGGACACCGTTACGGTCCGTAACATGAGTTACGGACCGTCGCTTAGCTCAAATTTGTCCGTTTTTCCAGCATTACTTCTCATTTCCGATCCTTAGTTAATCAACCCTATAAAACACAAAAATAACATAAGAAACAATATAAAAACACTTAAAATCAAGCAATATTTCTAGTTACAAAGGCATAAAATGTGCCAAAATTCACGGCACAAAAATGCCCTTACGCCGCATTGTTACGGACCGTAACTCAGGTTACGGTCCGTCCTTCATTTCGTCATTTGACCACTTCGACGTTACGGCCACCATGCGACGGACCGTACCCTGTGTTACGGTCCGTCCTTCTGAAGCGTAAGTGGTGACAATTACTTGGCAACTCTCTGGAATTTTGGATGATGTTACGGTGAAGGGTTACAGACCGTAACATGAGTTACGGACCGTAACACTAAACCGTAACACTGAAGATTTTATTGAAACTCTCTGGAAATTTAGCTCATGTTACGGTGACATGTTACGGACCGTAACACTTCACCGTAACACTGATGGTTTCAATGAAACTTTCTGGAAATTCAGGCCTTGTTACGGTTCAAAGGTACGAACCGTAACATGAGTTACGGACACCGTTACGGTCCGTAACATGAGTTACAGACCGTTGCTTAGCTCAAATTTGTCCGTTTTTCCAGCATTACTTCTCATTTCCGATCCTTAGTTAATCAACCCTATAAAACACAAAAATAACATAAGAAACAATATAAAAACACTTAAAATCAAGCAATATTTCTAGTTACAAAGGCATAAAATGTGCCAAAATTCACGGCACATCATAAGGGCATGCCAATAAGAAATTCTATTCGAAAATGCTCATCTGAATGTGGTGTGTTTCTGTCCATATCATGAAGTGTCGCTCTGGATTTTCCTTCCTCTGTTTGGAATTATAAAACATAGATTAGAACCTTGCATGCTATTATTTGTTACAACATAGTGTAATTCCTCCCCTCACGTTGTCATTTAGCTATGTAACATGGCTTGTTAGTTTGGTACCTAGCTTCAAGTTTGTTTGGATTTGTCAAAGTCCAATCATGTTATATCCCTGCCTGTTTTCTTCTATGTTGTTTTGCCTTGCTAAACTGACTATGTCCAGAAGTTTAACATTTTGCCTCATTTTTGCTAATCTAAATCCTTTGGCATGAGAATGATAAGGGGCTCATGCCTAAATCTTTGAATATTCAAGTCTGCGATAGCTCCTTCTTGCACTTAGCTGCCATTGCATGAAAATTAATTCGGAACACTGATTGCAAATTGGTTTGAAACCTCACATGTATTCTTGATAAATGGCCATCTCCTTCATGTATTATTAGTTGGTTTTTTTTTCTCTAAATCTTCCTTGCTGCTCGAACGACAGTCATTACATTTTAGAACTAAAACGCATCTCAATTCTCAGAATCCTGCCTTGTCAAGTAACTGTCTGTAGAACTTTTGGAGATGAAACTGTGTGTTGCTTCAGTTTAACATTGCCAATAATGACTTTCTTTTGATTTCTGAAATCCTTGTCAATCTATTCTGATGGCAGATGATTCTTTGGTTTAAGTTTAATTTCATTTGATAATAAACTCTCAGTTTCTTGGACTTATTGGATACTTGCTTTTGCATTCCTTGATACTGTTTTTGTTTGCTTACTGAAAGGGATACTAGACACCTCCATTTACCATGTTTGTCATTGCCTCATGCTTGCTTTTGCATTCCCATGTCTAAATCTCCCCTTAGCCTAAAATGTGCTTATGAATTATGTCCATTTATGCCTTCTTTATAGTTGTGAATGAAATGTTTATCATGAACCAAATGATGATCCTGCGCTGCTCGCATTACACTGTCCTCAGATCTGCCCTATTCCTTCTTTATGCTTTCGAACTTTAATAAAGAGGACTTAACTGGTTTTAACCTATCATGTGTAAGTTAACAACGGATTAATCTTATTTATGCCCAGTTATTATATTAGAGGTTCTGGCCATATGGAACCAAGCAGGTCATATTTGGAATATCATCTTGAGGATTATTTTGGCTTGGCTTAGAAAGAAAGTTCAAAGTTCTCACAAGTGGGACAAAATTAGAAGTTGCCTTAGCTCCACAACAATATTTGCTCAATTGAATCAAAACTATAAAATGACCCAAGGTAGTTAATGAATTAGGCAAATCTGTAAGGAATTTGTTTTGATGACAAAGTGTACAACCAACCTTAGAATAGGGATCCTAGGTTCGCTGCATATATAGCTATATTTGTTGAGGTTTGGTATAGCATGTCATTTGATTTTTAATTGACTAATCTGATATTCGGTATGCCATATGTTTCCATTAAAGTATGGAAATTAAAACCATCTGCCTGCAGCCATTTTCGTGTAAGATTCATCAGAACATGCTATGAAGGCTTTTAAAAGGGTCTTAAATCAGTTTTAATATCTACAAATGTTCGTCCACATCATGCTAAATTTAATAAAGTCATAGGATGTTTCCAGGATAGCGAACATACTAACTGCACTCCATATGACTGTTTCTTGGGTAAACTTGAACCCATTTATGCGCTTGTGGACATTACACGAGTCATTTATATTGGAGATTGAATTCGCCCTTGCTCTATTTGTTTCTTTAGTTGTTGGAACATGATTAAAGGCTTGGATTTGTTTCCTCTAATTGTTTTGTTGGTGTGGGCCTTACTGCCCATTTTAATTAAGTTCTATATGTCGTCAGATCAGGCAAGTGAGCTTTGTTTGGACAATCATTATTTACGTGATGTTTTCCTTGTTCTTTCTTGTTCGGCTGCTGCCCTTTCTTTGTTCTTGTGTCTGAAGTATAGTTATTATAAATCCTCACCGTACTAATCCTTTTCTTTTTTCATTTTTTTGTGCATGACCATTTCGCATACGAGTCCGAGAGACTCGTCCTTCTCCGCATTCGGTGTTGGACTAAAAGCCCAACAAGATATTCTTCTCGTGACGCTCATTTGAAACAGTTCCTAAAAATGTTGGGCCAAAGCCCAATAAGAACAGTAGCAGACAGCAGCACTCCTAAATGGGCTGAACCCATTTAAATCATCTTACTCCATTTTATTTCTTTAGTACATTTAACTTGTATTTAATTTAGAAACTTTAGCGAATTAGTGGAGTTTAGTTTAATAATGAGTAGTTAATTTAAAAGAGAGCTAACAACTAATTCATAGGTGTTATTATTACTATTTTTTATTTATTTATTTATAGTGTCTATACTATTTATTTTTTAGAACGATTGATTTTAAAATATCATGACCACATATTTTGAGAATCAAGATTTACTCTTACTATCTTAGAAGTTTAAATCGTCACAAATTTCACACTAACGTTAGCTTATTTTTGGGAAATAAAAGGGCAAACTAAATTAACGAACAACCCTTTCGCTTTAGTTCTTTTCCAACACTTAGAAATACACATTGAAATACATATTTTAGAACAATTTTTAAAACTTTATTAAATAACTCTTTTAAATTTTAGTCATTTCCTCCACATATAAGCATTACATGTCCCGCTTTCTTTTAGTTTTATTTTTAACTAAACTCTTTTATGCAATTGCTATTTTCTACAAGTATTATTTTAAACAACGTTATTATTACTTTCGTCTTAAAATCTTAACAACATTTATAAGTCGTATTTTAAAATAGCATTAAAAGTACTCTTTGATACAAATTATTATTTTCTACAAGTTCTATTTTAAGTAGCATTCTTACATGTTTATCTATAACCTTAGGCATACTTACAAAGCTTCTTTTTTCTATAATACTATATTTACACTTAGCCTAATTAATTATAAGTCCGGTCGGTTAACCATTGTTAATGGGTCTTAAAGGATGCCTAATACCTTCCCTTTAGACTAATTGAACCCTTACCTAGAATCTTAAGTTTCGCAGATCTTAAACAGAGTTAACTTTAAACATAACTTTAATGAACTTTAGGTGTCCTAATTCACCATAAATAATTAGGTGGCGACTCCTTAAAAACAACAAAAACAGGAATCTCCAATATGTTGTACTTCTAATTTAACCCGGTTAAAATGGGGTATGACAATAATTACTACAATTGTCTTCTTATATTACATATTCAAAACTCAGACACTTTGATTTTAACAGATGTATTTGAATTACATTTTACTAGAAAACACAACAATGAACACCACAAAATATGTCACAATCTCAAGAAAAGGAGAGAAAATTAACACCTAACATTACATAGCAACCATATAAGGGGTTAATTTACACAAATGATCCCCTCTCAAAAATAATTCTAAAACTCTGTCCAGAGACTTTGATATTTATCATTGTTATCTAATTTTTTTTTTACAGTAAAAGACAACAATCAGTACCCATTTCTATCTAAATTTGGGAAAAGAAGAAAAAATGTCATTAGTTTTCACAGGCATAGAGTTTAAATGAAAAGGATGAAAGGTGTCAAACTATTTATGCAATTGGATTTGAAGAACTTAAAAGCATTGCTACGTACCTCTCCCCTAAAATCCTTGAAACTTCTATATATCCTTGTGGCTCCAACTATTGGTTGAAGTCTTAAGAGGGTATTGATTTCTTCTGTTATCTTTACTTTCTCATAATCCCTTTTCAAGTCTAGAATTTCCGCCTCAAATACACTTGAAACTTCGAATGGCGTACCTAGTGACCTAACATAACTCACCTAACAAAAAGAGTAAGATAAATAAATTTTTTGATATTAATAATAATATGCTTATGGCTCTTACCAAGTGGAAAGGTCATAATTAAGATACATTTGGTATAGGTGTGACATCTTTTCTCTTCTATTCTACCTTTTGGGGTAGTCTTCATCTTTAACCAACCTCTCTCGCGGATAAATCGAATGGAGCTAGTATGTAGGTGGAAGCATACAGTTGTGGCTCAAGGTGAAGTTAGTAAAGCATTTGCTTCAGACTCCCAAAATTTTGATGCCCCATAAAATTTTAATAGTGAATTTTACAATTTTATTTTCACTTACAATAATACTCAAGATCGTTAAAAAAAAAGGTACAATTTTACTGAAAAAGAAAGAAAGAAAAACTATCTAATTTTTACTAGAAATATTCTAGAACTTTAAATGAAACAACTCAAATCTTCATATTAATAAATAAAGTTTTTGCAACAAAGTCTAAGATAATGTATTGCAAATAAATGGCTAACATCTTATCAACTATAACTAATTCTTTACTTTTATTAATAACAAATATTACTATGTGAAGTCAAAAGGTTTTATGTCTTAAGAATACTATACTAAAAACAAGTAGCATGTAAGAATAGTTTGGGGTAGTTTAGAGTTCGTAGTATTTTAGATCCCCTTCAATTGGTCAATAAGAAAATGTAATTTTAGTTATAAATTGTAAATGAGTTGTGTATTTTATTTTGAGTGTAATGTTGTTTCTAGTTGTAACAAGGTCGTGTATACATTTGGCAGAATTTAGTAACTACTAAAAACTGATGAAAAACGACCTACAAAAATCGACCTCATCAGGTCGGTAAAGGCCTCATAACTTTTTTTTTCTTTTTTAAATAAACCGATCACATGAGGTCGGTAATATTATACAAAAATACGTAAAAGAATATACCGACCAAACAAGGTCGGAAATTTATAATTTAAAAATAATATTTTAAGATACCGACATCATGAGGTGGCTTATTTTAATTTAAAATATAATAAATTATGTTTTAGAACCCAACCTCGTGTGGTCGGTACTTTTTTATATTTAAAGAATAATTATTAAAGTTATCGACCAAATGAGGCCGGTCAGTTTAATAAATATCTACCCATAACTTTTACCCCATTTCCACGAATTCCCATCTCTCAAAACTGTCTCTTTTTTCATTCCCTTTCACCTCCACCATACCCTAGCCCACATCGCCATACCTTCGCCGCCGAGCAATCTCCGGCGTCGGCTTAGCTAGAGTAAATCAATTCTCTCCTTTAGCTGCTCTGTACATTTTACCCCAAAAAAATAGTGTATTTGAGTAGTGACATTTCTTTTGGGTGTTTTACTTTGGATATGGGTCGACTTTGAAATGATCAAAATTGGAGTTGTGTAATTATTTTGCTGCCCCAAAAAGTTGAAGAGAGTTAATTTTACAGTATGATTGATCAGATCGTCTAGATCTAGGTCAACTCTTTCTATAGTTTCCCATTTTATGTAAAACATGCTTATGTATGCATTAGTAATTTAGCTCTGTTGGTAAAATTGAGGTATGTTCAATTTAGTTAAGCGTAGAATCTCGTTGATATTATAATCTTCGGGAGTTTAATTTAGCTATATAAGTAAGCCTAATTAATTTTATCCAATTTCATTTTCTTTGCTTCTATTAGTGGAAATGAACAAATATGGGCATTACATATATGCTACTAGTATGGTGATAAAGCTCAACTTCAAGACATTTACTTTTTTGCTCTTTTGTGGGTTTCTCACTAATTTGATTTATGGGTTAGTGTATTTGGTTGAAAAAGTTTCTGCTTATGTTTCAGTTTTTGTTCGATATTGTTATCTGGTTTTATATGCTCAAGTTTTAGTGCAAAAGATACTATCACTGCAACTGACTTTCTAACATGTTAATTATCTTTGAATCACCTTCTTAATTTTTAATGCTTTTGCTGAAAAATAATAATTTAATATACAGACCACATGAGGTCAGTATGTTAATTTTTTCTTTTTTTTTTTGGGGGGGGGGGGGGGGGACAAATCATGTACCGACCACACTTTTTTCCGACCTCATCAGGTCGCTAATTATTTCCGACATGTCCATCCCCGGCCTAGTTTTGAGGTTGCTTTTTATTTTTCAGAAACCGATCTCGTGAGGTCGGACAAATCAATTTTGTTTTGGTCATTTCTCAGCAGTTTTTTAGTATTACAAAGTAACACAAACAATTTTTCTAGGAGAAACAACACCTGATATTCCAACAACGAATTGTTCTTCCGTATCATGAACAATATCATTCAAATTGACCTCTAGCAGATTCTTATCTCATTGACTTATTCTACTCACTCTCACCTTGTGCTTTTTTAATTCATTTCTTCTAGTGTTCTCCTTCCAATCCTCATTCACCTATCCATATCTATTTAATAGCAATGTTTTAAAAGGCGGGGCGTAAGGCAGGGCGTTTTACATACGCCTCGACGAGGCGTAAGCCTCGAGGCACGGGGCGTAAGCCCCATGGGTATTTAATTTTTAGTATTTCTTAAAATAATATAATTACAATAAATATTTTTAAATAGGTAAAATTACATAAAAAAAATAAAAGAAAACTGTAAATAAATGAAATATATATATATATATATATATATATATATATATATATATATATATATGTATATGTATGTATGTATGTGTGTGTGTGTGTGTGTGAGCGCGCGCGCGCTTAATCCTCACAAAAAAAATGATCAAAGCCCATTATACACTGCTTATAACTTATAATTATATATAACATAATTTTACAAGTATAAACAATATAATGAAATAAAAGCTATTATGAAATACAAAACAATTCTAACATTTTAAATTTCAAACACGGAAAAAAACACAGTTTCTTAAAACACTATTACTATCATACTATTCATTTTATCTCCCTATAAGCAAATAATCAATAAAATTTATCAATATTACAATTAAAACATAACTTCTTCATGAACAAAAAATAAAATTATATGATAATTCTGATACATAGGACTTATGACCAATGACAAGTGAAAATGTACAATTCCGCTATGTGTTTTTTTTTTTTTTTTTTAAATAAGTGATATTCACCCTCACGACATTCTCAAATAGTAAATATCCAATACTACGACTTGTTATATGAGTTACACCCAATCTTCTATTTCAATAGATGAAAAACTATTAAGTATCATTATTTTGTTAAACAATTATGAGGGTGAATGATTTTAATTAAGGAATTTAAAATATAATTTGTGTAAGAACTGTTAGGCGAGCCCTGGGCGTTGGGCGTTAGGCGAGTTTAAGGCGTACGGGCGTTAGGCGTGTTTAAGGCGTTCTTCTCCGTTCACACACCCGAACCATCTCAGTCTCGTTTTCCTCATCTTTTCCATCATGAAAGCCACTCTCATCTTATCCCGTATATGTTCGTTCCTAATCCAAAGATTATATAACTAACAAAATATAATTTCTGTTGAAAAAGATAACAGAGTCGAAGTGAGAGAAAATGATTCAGAAAAATAATTTGTTTCTGTACTTTTATCACGTTCATAGTCATGAAAGTCTCTTTACCTCTTTTAAACTCCAAATGCTCATTATGTCATCTAGAACCACCTCATTAATGGCAAACCTATGGAATATCTGTGTCTCTGTAAGTTCCCTGCTCGTACCCTCTCGGACTATCCACTTTTAAGTAACACATCTTTAGCACTAATTAAATTGGATATATAGCAAGTCAAATGAAGAAGCTATAAAAATAAAAACTCAGTAACACACTTTTCATACTAAATTTTGAGAATAACAAGGATATTCTGGTACAGTTTAGAAGGGAAGTAACAGAGTATTATGCCTCATATAATTTTGAATGCTGAAATCTGTAAGGAACATTCGGAATCTACATGGAACATCCGATTTTTCACCATACTAAATAGACGTCAAAATTCCATTCTCAATCTTATACTTTAAGTTGAATATTCTTACCAATGTAAAAATCAATTGCACAAACGCATTGTAATAGTAGTTATTTGTAACATTCTCAACAAACTTTAAGCTGAATATCCTTACCAAAATCAACCCCCCCCCCCCCCCCTGCGGGGTTTGAGACGGAATACCCGAATATTTTATATGGCAATATTGGTGCGAGATGAATTATTTCACCTGATGAACATTTTTCTTCAAAATCGAAGACCATTTCATGGCCATGTTCCAATTTCTCTGTTACCATTGGCAGTCACTATCCTTCTTACTGAAGATGAAATGTCAACACTTAGCAAGTCCTCCATTTTTGTATTTAATTTAATTTGCCCTGTGAAGTTTCAATTGTGGCCCTTTGTTTAGAAATAAGGAAAACTGGTAGAGACTGTGGTATAGAGTCGAATTGCAAGAGATTCATAATAATCTACTCCAACTACTCGGGAATAGCGAGTCATCTTTATTTGCGTCACATTAAATACTTAATCTACGAAAGAGTAACTGAGATAAGACTTCACATAAAGCAAGGTATAATACATGACCTGAAAACCAAGGAAAGTTGGGACAAAATCTAGAGAAGTAGAACTCATTTACATGATTTGTAGAACATAATGACACACTCGGTTCACAGTGATAACTTATCACTTAGTTGTCACTTAACTATCTGCTACTGCTTTTAAGTCTGCGATTAAACTAATACTGAAGCCAAAGGTTATGCAAGACAATTCATAATTGCTCCCGTCCACCATTCTCATCGTAAGGGTATATGAACCCTGTATGTATAAAAGTATTCTCTGTTAGGTTCGACAAAGCAAGCAATATAACATTTTCTTCGAATTCAGACAATCGATTATCAGGGAAATGAAACAAGAAATCCACGATTGGTTAATGTAAGTAAATTCTAAAATTCACGTAATCCCATAGCAAGATTTATTTCTTATAAACTGTACAATTTAAATATCTGCATTATGAGGATTCATCACAAATTGACAAGTTTTACACTGCACAACCCTCCTCCTCTATTCTTCGGTCCGGCAATAAGAGCAAAGGTCACACAGGCGGAGATAACGGTTCATTTCAGATATTTAGTTTAAATAAATCGGACCTTACTCAGACCAATAAAGAGTTGAGGCTACAGCCAAAGCCACTAACAGGTGACCTGACTTCTTCTAAGCTTCCTTCAAGGAAGAATAAATTATCATAAAAGACTGAAGTGGAAGAAAATCACTACAAAATCAGGCTATACAAGTACTTGAAGGGGGTGTGGAAGTTGAAACAAGAGAATTGAAACTCAAGGCCGGTTGTCACAAGGAATAGAATTAGAGAATAACAAAACTACAAGTTGTGACTTAAAAACATACATGATGTGTTTATCACAAACAATAGGATCAGAGCAAAACAGAACTATAAGTTGTGATTTAAGGCAGTGACTTAAAAACATACATGATGTGTTTATCACAAACAATAGGATCAGAGCAAAACAGAACTATAAGTTGTGATTTAAGGCATATACCATTAATTTCAGCGTTCCATGCACTAAAGAAGCACAGCGGATTGGTGCTTGAAACTTTTAAGAGTGTAGAAATTCAAGGAAGGAGACGAGCACCTTTTTATAGAGGAAAGTTGTACAGGATGAAACACCAGAAAATCATGTCATGAAAAGATTAGAGCAAAACTAGAAAGATGACTTACAGGAGGAGTAACTCCGGGTAATGCTTGAGAGTGAGAAATCACAAAATCACCAGACACGGGGCAATATGTCTCTTTACATATGTCATGGCTCTCTTGGTGGACGTGAAGGAATAAATACTTGACGTCAATCACCAACTTTCCGCCACTGATACTCTCATCTGCAAGAGAAAAACTCAGAACTTTTATCCCAGTACTGTACAGTTGTCATGCTTGATATATAATTTTGAGAGGTCCAAGCTTCCTTTGTACTGCAAATTTTACATAAACTATGCACAACGAGAACCTGCAAAAGAAGGGGAAAAGATACCTAATACCAACCCGACTAGAGCACATTACTATTATGAAGCAATGCAAGCAATAGCAAATAGCAAATAGCAAATATATATATTCCATAGCAAAGTGATCGCACGAATACAACTGACCATAAGAACATAACCAAGTAAAGTATTTTAATTGCATCCCAATATATTCAACTTTTCAGACTCAAAATTTTAACGCCGTAGTATCGTAGCCAATCCAACCAACAAAGCCAACAGGCCAGAAGTAGAAGGTTGCGTTTCCAAGCATCAAAGTGAAGTAAGAAACCAAGTTCACCAATGCCATTTTACTTAGAAGTAAAATACAACTGCTTGTACAATTGAAAGGAAAAATGACAAAGGCCTAATACATAGCACAGCACGGCAAATTGAATACTAAAGAACACATGTGCCTTGACCCCAATTTTCCCTCCACTCTTCCCTTCTTTCCAACTTTGTATAACTCAATAATCCCAGACAATCCAGACACCAATCTGGCATCATACTCATGCCACCATTTTCCACAATCACACAGTGTCCTAACTCCTAATATCGGCAAAAGTATTAATTATTTCAAAAGTTAAGAGGGCAACTGCCAACAAGTTAATTAAATTTTAACTTCTTAAGGATTACAGATGACTAAATACAAGATCTTAACTTTGGCTGAAAGACAAAGGATTAAAAAACAAAAATGAGAAAATGCATGATCAAGGTAGATCAAGCCATTACCTGTAGTTGCAGCAATACTGAAAGTGGTCTCTTTACCTCCTTTAACAGGATAAGGTGTTATATCTACTCCACTCACCTTAACTGCATAGTTGCCCTTCTTATCTACATTATTAAACCAAAAATAGTCCAGCTGTTAGAATCAAGATTATTGTTAATACAGTTTGTGCCTATGTTTTTCCGTTGATAATCTAGATTAGCATTTAGGAGAATCCATGGGTCGAACATTAAAATTATGAACAATTTAAGATAAGGTACAGACTATGGTACATGGGGCAATGAAGATATACTGCAGGATAAAAAAAAAGAATGAACAGTTCGTCCAAGGGCATTTACCGTGATTATGCCTCGCAGTCACTATTGGACCGAATTTATTCCCCTTTTGCCTTTGGTTATTCTCTCACATCATATACTTAAGCTAATTACATCATTTAACACTACAGAAACATAACTATATAACAACCATAAACTTACAAAATATTAAGAACATACGTACCTATGGAAATAAAAAACTAAAATAACCTGAAATATAAAATTTCAGAAACTTATTCACTTTAGTTTAATTAATTAAGAAAAGAAGTGCTCCTAATTATGAATACTTTACTAAATATACTTTTTTTCAGGTAGAACCCCTGGTCCTACTAATCCAGACTCGCATTTTGTAAGATGCATTCAAGGGAGAACTTTCAGGAATTTCTTCATTCCCAATGCTCGAACCACTAATATCTAATAATCTAAGGTAATTTCGAATGGTTCTAACATCTACTAATTTAAGGTAATTTTGAATCATTTTTGAGTTCAAAACTAAAACACCGTCACATTAGTAAATTAAGGAGATATCTGAGTATAAAGCGACCTACATTTTCATGCACATTTGTATCAAGCTTCCAAACTTCAGCTGAGGAGATAGTTACAGTACAAGAATAATTCTCTATTCCTTACCCAAAAAAGGCTTAAAAAGAATGGTATTAGTATAATATATTTGGAGAAAGAAACAATTATCACTTCGACTAATATTTTCTTAAATATTCTTTAAATAATGCTACTTTTATCCATAAGAAATTCCTCCTTTTTATGTATTTATAAAGTTTATTTGAAAAAATAAGAAATCATCATCCCAATGAAAATTATATGAGTAGACTATTGTACTCCGACCTTTCCTCCCAATTTGAGAAAACTAATGAATTAGAACACAATTAATCTACCTAGCGCACCAACGACTTATTTAACAAAAAAAATAATAATCAATTTTCCTAATGATAAAATCATACTCCCTTTGTTCCTATAACACAATTTCCATTTGGAAATAATTATCTCTACACTTACATAATTTCCTTTTCAATCCGTTATAAAAAAAAAAAAAAGATTTCTAAATTTGAAGATAATTAACTTTAGTGAGATGCTTTTATCACCACAAAAATGTCACTCCCTTTGTCCCAATTTAAGTGAAATATAGTATAAATTATAATAATTAACAACTTAAAATATTAAATAAACATATAAAAATTCCGGTCAAAACAAAACTTGGTTGACTCTCAAAATTCTAATTGCGCCACACGGGTACTAGACAAATACTAAAACATGTGTTAGATCACGAGTTCAATAAAGTTTTCAACCATTTCCTTTTTTAAACTTCGTGTTAATTCAACTAATACTCATATCACACAAATTAAAACGGAAAGAGTAGTAAAATTCTACAAATTTTGCCTTTTAAAAATAGGAACCAATCAACTTAATAGACGAAAATTAAAGGAAAGCAGAATTAAGGATGAAAAAGAACTAACTGCAATAGTCGAAGTCAGTGGATTTAGCTGATGCCAATGGAAGGACAATAACACACATTGAGAAGAGAAGAACAACAAATAGTTTCACTGAAACCGCCATTATTGATTGATCAAAATTTTTAGTAATGATGTGAAAATTAACAGTGAAGATTTGGAAATTTTATTAGGCTTTGGGAATTGGGGTACGTGGCAATGTAAGTAACATGTATGTTGACACGTAAGTAATAGGAAACCGATATTTTCCCTCATGCCGATGCCAACTCATCAATGCTTGGGATATTTCTTTTTCATTTAGTAGAAAAAAGAAATTGGGGTTATAATTATAATAACTAAAGAGGTGTATTAATAAAGTTAAAAAGAGTTATTTTTCGTATCATTATAAAGTTCTCTTAACTAGTCAACTTTTTCGCGCTTCGCACGGTTATTAAAAAAAATAGCGAATTTAATGTATAATCTTGTTGTAGCATAATGAGACAGAAGAGATATAATTTTCATACATAGTATGCAAATATAAATAATTTAAACATAATTAATTTCTCATATTAACTTCAAAACTCACAATATTACTAATTTCAAAATTTATTCACATACTTCACTCACTCTCGAATAGAACATCAAAAGATTGCAACTATTTAATAATTAGACTTTGATAAATCGAATCACAACTATTTTTGTTAAGATCCTAAATACTATTATCATCTCATCGGTAACATATCGGAGAAGGCGACAATGGAATGGTGGTAGTAATATACATTCCTTCTTAAATGAAATTATTGTTGCTTTCAAGTTCCATTTACTTCTTTCCTCCTAACTTTTCACGAAAATATTGTTAATTCCCGCTAACACACACAAAAACTTTGTAATTCATTTTGATTTTTGACTATACATAAACATTTAGATGAAAAAACATATAAAAATATAATTCAACAAATACGATATTCCTTGCGTGATCTGATCAAATCCTTAGAAAATGTACGATTTTCCCAAATTAAACAAACTTCTATAAACAATAAAAATGTGATATTTCTTTGGAGCAAAACATGTAGAAAAAGACAATACAATTCCATATCTCAAAGAAACTAAACATTCAAAACCTACCAATCTTTCTTTACTTACCTAATACTTAATATGACAAGTTCAGGTGAAAAGGCGATGGATAATTGAGAAAGCCAGCACAATAAATTATTACTTCCATCCTATGTACCAACTACTCCGATGTCTCTTCCTTTGTAATTTATCCTTGTCTTTTCCAAAAGAATAGGGTCTAAACCGAAAAATCAATCTTCAAAACTATCAGAGAGAGAGAAAGAGATGAGAAGTTGTTCTACCATTCCTTATATCGTGTCCATTACTAATATTTTGTTCAATGCAATTAATCTGACTGAACATCAATACTAATTTGTATACTTTCTGAACAATTATTTGCTTTGGATGCGAAAAAAATCTAAAAGCACATAGATATATCTAAAAGTAAATTAAAAAAAAACTACTATATAAAAGTATAAGATGTAGATACTAAAGTATCTTTTTCGTCAATAAATATCTTATCCAAACTTATTCTCTCCATTTTTCTTGATAGTAATAGCATCCCACAACCGACAAATCCTAACAAAAATCATCAAATTACCCTATTAGTATTCAACTTTGAACCAAAAATATAACATTCTTCAAATTCAATTAAAAAAAAAATAGAGTAAGCAAGTTACATCATGCAAGAAACTCACTTACAATCAATATATAGTGCAAAAGATAGTGTAGAAATAGGTAGAAGAATGAGTTGATAGTGTAATTATCTCTGATTAATATCAAGAATTAATATACGTGAAATCATTGTAAGTACAAAACCTTCATGCGAATGGGGGCAAAAAGAACGGTTATGTTTTCTTTTTAACCGAATAAATTGTACAAGAAAGTGAGCACTGAGTTGACTTGGGGGAAAGAAACGGCTTTAGATTTTATTGCAAATAAAATGTTTTCCACTAATTATTGCTTTTACTGTTTTACATGGGGTGAAATGTGAATCAGAGTTAACTGGCCTTTACAATTTATTCATTTAGTAGGCTCATGCTATGCCTCTTCATTTATATAATTTATTACTATAATTTTTTATTCGTTATTTTCTTTATATGGGCTTTTAAATATAATTAATAATTAAAAAAAATAGTCTGAAGCGAAAAAAATGATAAAAAAATGAAAAAAATGTCCAAAAAAAGGAGATGAAAGATAAATACATCTAATGCCCATAGAGAGATGCCACATAGGACTGGCTATTCCCAACTTTAATATATATGTTAATGAATCTATCAGCGCTCCGCGCGGTTATAAAAATCTTATCAAATCTATGATTTAATATTTTCCTGATACTCTAATATAAAAAAAAATATAAAATAAATTTTATGAACACTAAAGTTATCTTAATTTTTCTTTCAAAAGGTAATAATCCAAACGTATAGAGTTCACGTGTATTTTGTGAATCTTAAGTTTTAAAAAATCAAAACATCACTTGCATATTGATGTTTTGAGCAAATTAAAAAGCTAAATATTAAAAGTAACAACAATGATATAGAAACTGGTTTGAATTCCCATTTGTAAGTTGACTTGAACATCCTAATTTCCAACATTTTTTGTCTAAGCAAGTAACTCGAAGCCATCCGGAGAGAAAAATATCCAAATAAAGCTTTCACTTTAAATTAAGGATACATAAGCCTCAAGCACACATGAAATGAGCAAATACTATCTGGTATCGTCATGGACGGCCAAACAATAACAAAAGACAATAAATTTACGGTACGAACTTTTTCCCAAAATCATAATACGATGTACAAAAATATTTTATTTACACTTTCAACATTTGAAGATATTGTTGTTTATTTTGTCACTTGTTAGTTAACACGAAGCCACTAGCAAAACTAACAATCACTATATGAAGAGAAAAACTTGCCTAATAAATCTAATATCTACGAAAAATACTCAACTTTAACACGCAATTATGAGAAAAAAAAACTGTGCAGAATTTGTACTCAACATCCGGATATCATCATCAAATTAAGGAATCAACTTCCTCCGCGCTCAAATAGTCAAATTAAATCGAACCAAACTGTTAATGCGCACTCTGCTTTTGTCTAATTATTTTGAATATTAAAATATAGAAAAGTGAAGGAAGGATTCGAGTACATGTAAGATTTTTTTACAAAATATCCGAAGCAAAATTACATATGTAAAGGGAATACACAGGTTTGAAGCAAAAGCAATAAACAAAAATATGCAAAAGAAATCGAAACAAATAGAAAAACGAAGGGATAGGCAAAGCTTAAAGATGTTTGGCTATGTGTGAATAAATTTAAAGGGAAGCTAGACTAATATTTTTAATGAGAATTAAGAGGTATTATAAATGTGCAAGATCATATTCTACCGTTTCAAGCTTTTCCTATCCACTATTTCACATGAACAAATAAGTAATTTTAGAGGAAGAGGAAAAGTTTAGGTAATTTAATTTAAAAAGTATCTTTTGAATTAACACATCCAAAAGTGGGAAATATTAGGGAAAATGCCAAAAAAAAAAAAAGATGAATGCCAATAGAGGTCATAGAGAATTGTCACATAGGATTGTCTATGTCTAGTTTTATATTATATATAGATTGAACTGATTAAAAGTCATTCCTTCACCAACCTTTTCCAAGAAACGATCTAAAGAAGAACAAAATATTTTAAGCAAAGTTGGGTTATAGTTTATGTATTAGGCGAATTTAACCTTTAAATAGCGTCGTTTAGTGGCATATGGGGAGTAGTTGTCTTGTTACGGATAGATCCAACTTCGTGAATTGATAACAATACACCGCATTATATATATATATATGTGTGTGTGTGTGTGAGAGAGAGAGAGAGAGAGTCAAAATTTTACTTAGTGATTCGATGGAACAATTTAAATCACTGTAGACTAGTTTCCTCCCATTTAAGCCCCACTAGTTGATGTGTATTTTCTACCATTGAAGAAATTAGAGAAAACAGTTAATCCTACCGATGCCGTAGATAAGAGAGAATAATATCTATTAAATTTAATTAACGACTAGTGTCAATAATTTAATAGTTACCCAAAAAAAAAAAAGAAAAAAAAAGCTAACTGGAGGTGACTCAGAAGAATATAGAGTTATCAATGCGCATAAGTTTATAAAGTTTGAGTTTCAGTATAATAATTTTATTTAATAAAATTTTAATCCGTAACCTAATATAAAGGTAAATGACATACTATCACAAATTGATCGACGTTGTAAAATTTCTTATACTATTAAGTTGTATAACTTAAAATTCATTTACTGTATCCGTTCTTCCTAGTAGGGATGTTCATGAGTCGATTTTGGGTTAAAATTAAAATAAACCAATCTAGTCGGTTTTACAATTATCAAAATCAAACCAAATATAACACATATTCATCGGTTTGGTTGTAGTTGATTTGCTTGCTTTTTAAGAAAATTAACGGTATTTCTCTCTTTCATGTTTTTTCCTACAATTAGGAGAGAATTTTCTCTCATTTTCCAACTTATAATCCATTATTACTTTTATTGTGGTAGCTACAGTTTCTTGTGGAGAAAATGTCTTAGGGTTTTTATTTAAATTAAGTGAATAAAGTTTATAAAAAATATAAAAAATAAATCTAGGTAAATCTCATATAGTTGTTTCTTTAAATAAATGATCTCATATAGTTGTTTCTTTGAATAAATGAGTTTGAATTCATGAATTTCTTTTTAAAAATAGGCTTAAAGTATAAAGTTCATTAGCCTATTAGGGGTTGTTTGGTTCAAAGACAAATTATACATGAATTAATAACGCAGGGATTAGTAATACAAGGATTATTTTTGTTTTGTGTTTGGTTCCTTGCACTAAAATTGGACACAAAAGATACCATTTGAATTTTTAGTTATTTTCAAAATTTAAGAAATAATTTGTTCCAATTATACCCTTGGATGCTTGGCCATTATAGGTTTCTTGGAACAAAACAAGGCTAATTTTGTCACTTTAGTTTTTTTATCTATGGATAAGCTACCCATGGATAAGTTATCCCATGGTGGTGGTGGGATAAGATAATACACCCTTTGGTGTATTAAATAATCCATGTATTAGTTATACATGCCCCAAAATGCTCAACCAAAAATGATATTAAATAATACCACATCTAATACCATACTATTTTAGCTAAGACCTCCTACCAAACGAGCTCTTAGAGATAAAATAAACTTTTGCTTAACAATTATATAAATTATTTAAAAGTATTTATAAAAATTAATATATATATATATATATATATATAAAATTATAAAAATTATGTACAAAATTTGTCGGTTCGGTTTATTCTTTAGTTTGCTTTTAATAAAACCAAAACAAAATCAAATATTATCGTTTTTTAAAATTCAAAATCAAATCAAACCTAACCCAAGTAAATATCGATTTGATTTTAATTTTCGGTTTGGATCGTTTTTAACCAAACCGTGAACACCCCTACTTCCTAGTAAGTGTGGTGACCTTTTTCAAAAAAAAAAAAAAAAAAAAAAAAAATTATTACATAGGGGATAGGGGAAAGGGCAAATGGGGAAAGAGATTACAATGTGGGGATTCGAACCTTCACCAACAAGATAAGAGTTTAGATAGCCAACTAACTGAGCTACTAAATCCCTACCAGTGACCTTTAATACTGTGTTTCAAAATTGCCTAGACATCGAAAGAAGCCGTAATGACGACCAAAGCAATTAATTAATCGATCGAGATTTTGTACTTAGACGATATAGTTGAAAGAAAAGAAAAGACTTAGAAGCAACATCTGGAATTGGATGAGAAACTAGTTTTTTAGTTGTCCACCTGGTGGCATTCGGTGTTTGACATTCGTATTAGGCCCATCTATTTTGGATTCGTTTCGTGTAAGATTAATTAAAAGGCCAGAAAAGTACTCGCTACCTAAAATTTTTCCGTACCCAAAATTCAAATTCGAGATCTCTAATTAAGAGTAAATAGAGTTCGTATATCTCATCACAACCTTTGGTGGTCCTAACTAATTGGTCTTCTTCTCATACACTCAAATTAAAAAGCAAAACGACATATAGAAAGGTCTCTATAAACATTGAGAGGATTTTTAGGTAGGTAGGTGCAACTGTCAAGTGTAATACTTAAATTTATTGAGACATAATAAATTCATATGCACCTGCCTTTCTGCCTGTCTTTTTCGATCATGTTATTGTAATTCGTGAAATATTGTAATTGGTTTTAACCACTTAGACAAGGTGGGATTAGGCCTCAGTCCTAATCATTTTATTGCTTTCAAAAGTGGTTACACCAGTTACAAAAAGGGGTGAAAACATTTGTCAATGTCACCCTGAGATATCAGAGGATAAAAAGTTCATCCTTATACAAAAGTCTTCCTATGCTAGAAATAGCAAAAGAGAAAATGCAGAAAGCAGTAAAGATGAGCAATATGTTATCCTTCTTAATAATACATAGAAACTTGCATATATACTGCAGATTATAGCCACGCGAATTTAAATGTCATCAACCAACATTGCATAGCAGCATAGGTTATATAAGGATTTTATTCTATGCGGCAAACCAAATATTGTGCTTTAATAACTTGGAATTTTGCACTAGGGATTAGTTTCATTAATTAACCCGACTAATCAAACGGTCCCTAATTGTTTATTAATCCACACCCCTATTATCTTCCCTTATGCCTAAGATCCACAAAAGAAGAAAAATTAGGAACTAGAAAAAACAATAAAAAAAGAAACAATTGCATGACACAAGAACTCAAGATAATTGACTGATCAATGTTTCCTTTTCAAGGACTAATATATTACAACTGGACGAAAATTTTGAGAAAATGGGGTCAATGGAAGAGATAAAAACTTAGAAGCAAATTAAAGAAGAACTAATTAATCTACAGTTTACAGAGGGCAATTAGAAAGGAGAAGCGAGATCAAGCAATTATTTTCATTACCACCAAGGAATGTGGTACGATGGATATACAAAATTCTTTCACCCTTAAGCAGAAGTCCAATATTCGAACCTAGCTGAGAATGAAGAAATTTCTATTAGGAAGCGCTTGATCTTTAACAGCCCCTTACGCCCTCAAATCTGGATTAGTTGGGCCGGCATGAATTCATCCCAAAGGTCTAGTTGCCAAAGGAACAACCTCAGCCAAAGGAGTAGATTGTGGTGTTGGTAAAGGAGAAGTTCTACAAACTGGACAACTTGGATTCAACATAAGCCAAGGATCCACACATTTCAAGTGAAACAAATGTTCACAATCAGGCAACAACCTTAACATGTCCTTATTCTTGTAATCTGCTAAACATATAGAACAACAACTAGCTGTTGAGTCCTTGTGATTTACCTTAGCTTCAGAGTACAACAACTTAGGGTAACTCGAAAGGGTTGCCTTATCAAGCCCTATATCGACTATACAACTATTTTCTTGGACATCAAGTAGCGCGTTACGATTAATTCGATGTCTTCTTGGTGGTGGTAACTCTGTTGTTTGATTTCTGGTACAAAAATATGAAGTAAGAGTTATAGTTGTAATTAAAAGAAGAATACCTACAGAAACACCGATCCCATAACCGAATCCTCCGATATTACCCGATCCGAGGAACCCATCGGTGCTGGAACTTGGATCGGAGATGGTGGTGTTATAATTCATGATGTTTTAGGAGAATTATGGGAGTGGTTTTGGGTTTGGTTGGCCATTGGTATTATATGACCAAAATTAAGGGAATGGTCTAAAGATTATTTGGAAGTCAACGGTTTTTGATTGAAGGAAATGAATTTGGACTTGATAGAAACGAACAAATAAGAATAGGTACTAATATTTAATAAAAAGAGTGGAAAAGAAAGTGGTTTCTTGTGAATATATGTATGGATATATATATAGTTTTTTTCCCGTTAAGTTCATGCTTGGATGGAAAGTTTTGAGATGTCAACGTCCCCTCTAATCTATCATTTTCTTGTAAGATTTGTTTCATGTGAGCAACGTCTTTTTCTGCTACGTTTCTTCAACTTTAACCAATAGTAAATTAATTGTATAAGTTTTGCTTATATAGCTAGTTAATCATTTGTTTGACTCTCTCTCTCTCTCATCTTAATGAGTACTCTACTAATTGCACGTTCCGTGCACCAAAGATTTAGGTGGTCATAGGATGCCTATTTTATGTATTTTATTTTACATGACATTAATATAACTTCTTTGTTTCTTTCTTTATGTTCCAGAATTCTGGATTATAACTAGCATATCATCACACACAAATTATATAGGAAAAAAAAATAACATAAAGATTTAATGAGGTATAGCCACGTCTTCGAAAGAAATAGAGAAAGTTTTCTATTATGATCGATGATATGAGTAAAAGGTAAGTGATATTTTAATTAAAAAGACTTAGTTTGATGACTTCTCTGTGTAAAAATATTATAAGTAGATGACTTTATGTGAAATTACCCTTTGAAACGGGATAGACTGTAATAAATTCATGTAACCTGCTTCTCCCTTTCCTTTTAAATCATGTTATTAATTGTAATCCACATGATCAGTATTATAATTGATCATAACTCACTTGGACACACATGTAAGCTTACCCTCTATCATCAACCCACTTTACAGAGGACAAGGAGATGAGGAATTAAACAGCATCGATAGAAATTGATGCCATTGTTAATATATATATATATATATATATATATATATATATATGTGTGTGTGTGTGTGTGGGGTGGGGGGGGGGGGGGTGGGTGAGAGAGAGGGAGGAGAAGAATAACATTTTTGCTCCCTCAATTGCTCGTAAGTTCAACTTTTAATCCTTGTGATAGGCTTCCTCCGGATAAAAAAAAAAGTGTCCACTTATTGAATCAAGAAACAATAAGCCTTATTTTTCCAGATTTGCCCTTATTAAGTGTTATAAGTAGTTTTTTAAGGAGTGTGCAAATGGCTAAGTGGATTTTTTTTTTTATCCGGAGGGAGTATGACTCAACACATTTAGCCTTCAATTAATTAAAATATGTGTTTTGGTCCGTCCCTTTATGTATGACATATGTTATATTTGAACTAGTTTTAGAAATATTTTGACTCAAGAAGAGGAGGATATATATATTAAACGACAGTTAAAAATTCTGAAAATTTGTGATTATTCATAAGCAATGAATTCAGAATTGCACATTTCAAGTAATCGAAGATTAAATATGCTAGGTTAGATATCACGAGGCGTAAAATTAGAATAGAGAGAGACCAAAAGTGTTATTAACCCCAAAAAAATCTAAGCATGCAACATCAATCCTGAAGGTCTAGAAGCCAAAGGAACAACCTCAGCCAAAGGAGAGGATAATGGTGTTGGCAATGGTGAAGTTCTACAAATTGGACAACTTGGATTCAACATAAGCCAAGGATCCACACATTTCAAGTGAAACAAATGTCCACAATCTTGCAACAACCTAAGCATGTCATTGTCCTTGTAATCTGCTAAACATATGGAAAAACAAGTACTAGCTGTTGAGTCCTTATAATTGACCTTAGCTTCTGAATATAACAACATAGGATAACTCAAAAGTGTTGCCTCATCAATCCCCATTTCCACCACACAATGTTGTTCGTCGCGATTTATTGTTGGTGTTTGATTTCTAGTACAAAAATATGAAATCATTGTGATAGTTGCAAAGAAGAGGACAATTCCACCTGAAACACCAACGGCGTAGTCAAATCCTCCGGCTTGTTCCGATCCGAGGAACCAGCCGGTGCCGGAATTTGGATCGGAGGTGGTGGTGTTATTCATGATCTTGTGAAATTTAACGAGTTGGTTTTTAGGAGAATTATGGGAGTGGCTTTTATTTGGTTAGCCATTTGGTATAAGACTAAAAAAGAAATGGTCCAATGAAAAGATTTTGGAGTCAACTGTTTACGTGAGAGATTTGAAAAGGAAAAAGAGGGAAGATTGGTGGCGTTTTGGTTGAAAGAAATGAATTTGGACTTTAAGAGAAATAAAGAAAAAGAATATTAAAAGAGAAAGGCAAAATACATCAAAAACACCCATAAACTATACCCAAAATGTCAATATCACACCTAAACTATACGAGCGACCCATTACACACCTTAACATCTTAAAAGTGATATTTTTTACCCCTCCAGAGCTGATGTGGCATAAATAAAATTTATAATTCAAAAATAGGCAAGTGAAGTCAAAATTAAAATAATTTTTTTAAAATTATTCCTCCACCACCACTGCCCCCCCCCCCTAACAACCCCACCCCACGGCCACCCCCATCTCTTCCAGCTTCAAACCACCGCCACCGCCACTGCCACCCCGCCCTCCCTTCTCCTCCACCTTCACGCCACCCTACACCCCCAAACTCTTTTTCTTCATTTCACCAACACCACCCTCCCCCCTCCCTCCCCACCGCTGTTCTCCTCCCCCTCCCCGGTCAAACTCCACCACCAAAGCAACAATCCTCCATCGGTATACTTGTGAAATTTCCATTAATGTAACGTTGATAGCAAATCTGTTGCTCTAATCTACCTATAAAATAAAATGGGAAATATTGCAGAAATTTGCATCAAATGGGAAATTTTCTTCATTGTTGTTAAACAACAATGAAGAAATTGCACGGACTGCCCTTCAAATGGGCAATGAAGAAATTGCACGCACTGCCCTTCAAATGGGAAACAATGAAGAAATTGCACGAACTGCCCTTTGGGGGGTGGCAGGAAGGTGGAGGAGAAGGGGGTGGGGTTGGGGGTGGCGGGAATGTGGAGGAGAAGGGGAGGGGTTGGGGGGGATGGTTGAATAAAGAAGAGGAAGTTGCAAAAAAAAAAAATAATAATAATAATTTTAAAAAGAAAAAAGAAAAAGTACTGAAAATAATAAAATTTATTTTATTTCCACGTGGCGCTGACGTGGCATGCGCATGTGGAACACCACACGCTGTGAAAGTGGTATAATACCTTGCAGGGTGGTCTTAAATTCACTTTTAAGATGTTAAGGTGTGTAATAGGTCGCTCGTATAGTTTAGGTGTGATATCGACATTTTGGGTATAGTTTAGGGGTGTTTTGATGTATTTTGCCAAAGAGAAAAAATAAAAGTGTGGATGAAGTGGTTTCTTGTGAATAGATATGCATATGTATACTTCTTTTTAAGTCATGTTCAATTAAATTCGGAATTTGGCTCGTCAGTAATATTTCCGACGAATTTCCGATGAAATCTTGATCAATCCTATTGAAAACGTCCGTAGAAAATTCTCATTTTTTAGCGATATTGTGTGGACAGTGATAGTATAAAAATATTTAAATAATCAAATCAGTTAAGATAATAATAAATATTTTTATTTGATAACATTAATTAGTAATCTAGAATAACGTTAAGTGACATGTTATAACTGATTAGTTTATACTTGGCATATAAAATTATTAGTATTTAATATATAATTTAAATTTTGGCGGTTTTTGCTTCATTTCATGCTTGAATGGAGGGTTTGAGATGTCCCAAGTTCTCCTATAAGTCTAATCTATCACTTTCTTGTTAGCTTTGTTTCACGCGAGCAACGTCTTTTTCTGTTACGTATGTACCAAGTTCTTCAACTTTATCCAATAGTAAATTAATAAATATAAATTTTCCTATATAGCCAGTTAATAAATTATTTTACACTCTCTCTCTCTTCTTAATGGGTCTACGAATTGCACGTTCCATGCACCAAAATTTTAGGTTTTTGCATAGCATGCCTATTTCATTTTCCTGTATAAGTTTTCTTTCATCTGAGCAACGTCTTTTTCAACTTTGTCCAATAGTAAATTAATTACATAAAACTAAGTTAATAATTTATTGGAATAATAGCAATCTTTATCCCTAAGTAATTGATAAATTTATTTTGATCCTTGTGATATATGAATTCAACATATATAACCTTCAATTAAGTAAAAATTCATGTTTTGGTATCTTTATTAATTAGAAAATATGTTATATTTGGCTATTTATAGAACTATATTAATATACCCTCAAATATAAAGTGATAATATAAATTTAACGTATTAAATGAGTAATTAAGTGGTGTGCGGTTAACAAATATGATGAATTTGTAAATATTGATCACGAGCAAAGGGATCAAAGTACACATTTCAATTAATTGGAGGTTTAATATGCTTAGTCAGACACCAGAGGAATTTAAACCAAAATTTATCAATAATCGAGGGACCAAAAATGCTATTAAACCTTAATTTATTTGATTTTCTCTCTACCTTCCGTGAGTTATATGAATTGCTCCAGGCACCCTAGATTTAGATGGTTGTGTCTCATGCCTAGCTATTTTATGTATTTTGACTTTTAGAGGACATTAAAATATTACTTTTGTTTAACTTCTATACATGCAGTAAACAAAACCAAAAAAAAAAAAAGGTATCCTATATTTGTGCAATATGAGACTAGCTAGTAAATAGGACATTATATTCTAGGAATTGATAACTATGTAACAATTTTTTCTGTAAAATTATCATAGCACAATTATGATAATCATAAATATTAAAGGTATATAAGACGCGTGTCCGCATATTTTAATTTGGAAACACTAAAATTTATTACAGCACTTCATAATAATGTATAGAATATGATAAGAGGTTGAGTTTTCCTAATCCTAAATTAAGAAAAGAGAAATATGAGATATTAAAAAAAAAAAACTTTATGTACGAAAGTTAATCAGAATTTCCAGTACTTCGTGTACTGTTATCGAGTTACTAATATAAGTACATTTTTCGTTTCACATTACATTTTAAAGAGAACAAAACTCAAGAATACATGCTAGGAAAGTTAGCGTGGGAGCATTATTACAGTACAAATATTTTCTTATAAATTGGATACAGGTCAGTAACGATCAAAAAAATGAGAAAATTATTAATTCTCCTGGATAGGGTAGGGGTAACTACAGTACATGTAAACTATGCAAGACCTCATGAGAATGTAATTAAACATATAAAAATATGCTCTATTTAATTAACTGAAGTTTTACTTTTTAGACGAGATTATCACATGATGCACATATTTAGCTCATGAAAAAGAACTAAAAATGGACCTGAGGAGGCGTATTGAGAATGCAATTGACTATATAAAAGTATGTTTTTTCTAACAATTTAACCTTTTAGATGAGATGATTACACATTTTAACGAAATTGTTTTCAGAGGAAAAAGAGAGCCTATTAAAGACCTTCACTAGTCGTTATATCATCTTCCTTGCCCTTTCATACTTGAGTACTATATATAGAATGTCGTAATTAATTCAAGAGTCATGATTTGTTGTTAGTTTATTAGTGTAGTCACTAATTCAACTGTGAGAGTCCCCCAATCAATTGTTCATTTAAATAAGTTCCATTATTTCAAATAAAAAATTATAAGTATCAATTAACTGCATGCAACTTGTAATGATATGTGGTGCAATTTCCACTATGAAAATAAGAGTTAAGTTGTTTAAAAATAAACCCTTCGTAAATTCTAAACAATGTGTGCTCATTGACAACACATATTGAGCATACAAATCGTTAATAACAAACTTAACATACACATCATTGACTTTGGCAACTTGTTTTTTGATATTGAAATTCAATCATATATTAGAATAAAATTCCAAATGTTTCTGATAATTTTGCTTGAATAATTGCATCAGTTGACAAAGAGTATAATTTCTCTTTTCTTCAAATAACACATCCAACTTGCTTCTTACAACATACCTAAGAATTTTTTATTTTTATTTTTTTAAAAACAAATCATTGTTTTTTGTGGAATATATAGTACCATTTTTTTATGGGATTAGTTATATCTCTCTAAACCCACCCTGGTTTCTTGTTTAATTAAGTTCAATTTCTGATAAATTAAGGTACCTATTTTTCTATTGATTGCAAGATTAATACATTCTATATATATTCTCATCTTGCTTAATCTTGCTACAGCACGAAGTCTTTATCAATAGGAAGATATAACTAATTTTTAATGTGGATCTACACAATTTTAATAAATGTTTTTTGTAAAATAAATCCTATTTTATCCAAAACTTGAACTTAGCTTGGAAGTGTGCGCACACCCTCAAGAATAGGAGGCAGTAACAAAGTGAATATGAACTCCTCCACAAACTGTTAAAGCACGCCCAGTCAATTGTCAATCTTCAGCCCAAAATTTCGGCCAATCATCACCTTTCCGTCGTTTGCTAAGAAAACATAAAATTTCAGTGTGTAACTTGTATTCACGCTTTTAATCTGTCCATATTTCCCCCCCGGGGGGTCCCCCGGGCGGGGGGAGTCATAATTTCAAATTGATCATAATTCGAAACACAATGTCACGAATCAAATATATATAAAGAAGAAAAATATATAATCTGTCATGAGCTTAGATACCAAGCCTAGAGCCCAATCTCATATACCTGTCAAATGTTGATAAGCCCAATCTAGTGAGCTCATGGGCCAATGTGAAAGATTTTCTTAGTATGAGTGTATGATTAGGTACCGAGTTTAAAATACTGCTGAAAATTAGTTTAAAAGATTTAGGGAAAATACATAAAAAAAAACCCCCAACGTATACTCAGATTAATTATGACGTACTCAAACTTTGCGGACGATCTATTACCCCCCCTGAACTTATTTTTTCTGTATTTTTGTGCCCCTTTTTGACTGACGTGGCAAAAAAAAAAATTGATGCCCAGTTGCACAGTGGAGAGTGTTGCACACTCTCCGCCACATTGGTGCCACGTCACTGTCACATCACTGCCACTTTTCCTTTCTTTTTTTCATTTGATTTTTCTTTTATTTTTTCTTTTATTAATTATATTTACACAAATGTACCTCAAATTAACCATTAAACTATTAATTATATTTTCTTCATCACTAAACCCTTCTTCTTCTTCATTTCAAGAAATCCATCAACCCATTTTCTTCCTCCATTAACACACACACATTCAACCCATTTTCTTCCTCCATTAACACACACACACATTCAACCCATTTTTTTCTCCATTAACACACACACATTCAATCCATTTTCTTCCTCCGTTAACACACACACACATTCAACCCATTTTTTTCTCCATTAACACACACACATTCAACCCATTTTTTTCTCCATTAACACACACACATTCAATCCATTCTCTTTGTTACACTCCATAATAATCCGTGCTACTTGTATTAAAACAAGAAAGAATGAGTTAAGAAGGTTCAAGGAAAGTTAATCGAGTTAGTAAGAATATCGTTATATATATATATATATATGATTTCCTTAAGTATCCCAAGGTGACACGGTTACCTAAAGGATTTGAAATCGCGCTATGAGTATGTATATGAGGTAATGCGAGTGACCTTTTAAAGTATTTGAGATTATTAGTAATGATATAGAGGATGGACAAAAGATATGAATATACTTTTGCGATTGGAGTTTCGTCAAAGCTTTGTGAGTTCTCTAATTATGTTTAAGGTTATTGTGATTCTCTGGACCTTTTGAGACGTGTATATGGATTTTTGTTGATGTATATAAGTGTGTATATGTATGTATAAGAGGTTACATGAGGTTGGAAGAGGATTAGAAGTTAAACGAAATGAATCGGAACAACTCCAGTAAAATTTCGGACCCAATTTTAGCCTATATTGTAGGAGGCATATCTCCTAGTATATGAGGAGTTTTAAGATGTTTCAAAAGTCTAAAATGAAGTTCATCGAGTCTAGTTTGCAACGCAACAAACCGCTCGTCAAAGTGATATCGGGATAAGGAGATATGGACGATGCAAGTTGGATTATTAAGTGGGGATTAAGACTTAAATATTTACAAATTTTGCACTAGTGGCCGTGTGGGGTCCACTAGCACATAACAAAAATCTGATTTTTGCCCATGCTTGAGTTGGGGGACGTGTAAGACCCCCTTGGGCAGCAAAATGTCCAACTTTGTTGACCAAAGTTGCATGCCACAATTCATTTCCCAATCCCACAAATTGAGCAAGAGAGAGAAGCTCTCATCTCAAGCCCTAGAAAGAGAAAGCCACGGCTTCCATGGCTGTTCCACCACCAAAAAACGGCCAGCTCTTCCATTTCCTTCTCACCATTAAACCCGTAAAGTGTTCTACACATTCACCATTAAGTTTCAAGTGAAGGAGAAACCATAAACATGCCATCCATGCCCTTGAAGCTCACGGCCAGAACTTGGTTCTCCAAGTTGATCAAAAAAATCAGTTTCTCCATCAAATCAACTCCTCATCAAGTGCATAAAAACGTGCAGTAGTTGTTGGAAAGAAACAAGGAGGTGTAGCATTTCAATAGGGTTGAAGATTCGGCCAAGATTGAAGAACAAATTGTAAGGTAAGAATGATCATTTTTTTCTTGTGTTGTATGATGATTTGAATGTACAATTCGTGCATGTTGTTGTTGGATTATTGTTGTGGTTGAAGTAGGAGGCTGAGCCGTGAGCTTGGTGAAGCCATGGTTGGTTTCATTTTGCATGTATTGTTGATGAATTGAATGTGTGTCAACATATGTAAATGAACAAAAATTGTAGAAGTTGGTTTATGATGTTGCAAGTTGGTATTGGACTATTTTTCTTAAAATTTAAATGAGCCGTGTGTTGTAGGCTTTAATGGAATCATGTTTAATCTTCCTGTACATGTATTAGAAGTGGATTGAATGTGTTTTAGTATGGATAAATGGATGAAAATCATGAAGTTGTTGGAATGGTGTTGAAGCCGTGTAAGGGGACTGTTTTAGGGGAATTATGGACTGTTTTGTGCCAAGTTTTGATTGTTGTTGTTATGGACATTGTGGTGTATTGTATGCATGTTGAATATGTGAATTGAGGTGTTAAAGAAACGAATCATGTTGAAGTATACAAGCAATCCAAAACTGTGGACTGTTTTAAGGTTAGAAGTGAATTAGTGTATGTTGAATGTTGAATGTTGTTATGAACATATAGTGAAAGTGAAGTGCAATGATTCAAGTTGAAATTTAAATGATTTGGGGGCTGTTGTAAGAATAAAAATGATGCTAAAACAGTTCCAAGAATCGTGAAGGTAATGTTATTAAAAGTGTTGTTGTCGTTGTAAGTTAAAACTGGAAAATTGCTAAGTGAAAATGGTATTGTGGTATGTGCTGTTTGGCCGTGAGTTTGGGACTGATTTGAATGATGTGCAAGCTGTCCAAAGTCCCCTAAGTCATGTTAAACAAGTTTGGATTGATATATGAAAGAATGATTAGCAATGTTAGCTTGTAGCACTAGTTGGTTTGAATGCGAACGAAACGTCGTCTAAATGTTAGAAAGGAATTGTTAACGTTAAAATACATATGGAATTCCCTCGTAGACTAATCATAGCTCTTGATATCTTGATATAGGATAAGTACCATTGGGCAGCAAGTACAAGTTATAATACGACTAAACGCTAAAGGTATGTAAAGCGCAACCCTTCTTTCTTTTGGCATGCCTTAGTTTTCAATAGGCTACATTACGAGCCTCGAGGAAATTCTAAATTCGAAATCCGAGTACGTTATGATCCTTATATATATTCCTTGGCACTCTTATGTATGATTTGATGAAATATGAACCATTATGTCTTTGAAATAATCGCTTTCCGAACTTTGCATAAAAAGGTTTCACTTTAAAGAATTTCGTAATTTGTGAACGCCATATCTTTCACAGAAAGGCTCGGATTGCTTCAATATTTTTGTAGAAGTTTATATGGCATATAATGAGTATATTTTCCATAGGCGGGCCCGACTCGGGTCAATACCCGTCCGTGGGTCCCGCGACTTTCCTTTATGTAATTCGAACGACTTTTGAAAGAATTTGGTATGATTATCATTTCGAATTTCAAGTATGGTCATTTACTTGTATTTGAGTCTATGATAATGATTTTATGCATATGGTTACTCATGACTCTGCTCGTGCGTTCTGTTATATCTTTCGCCGGTTCCCGGGCCGGTTCTGTTGTCGTGCGCACTTTGATATACTCCGGAGTTATGCTGTGTTTATGGTTCACCGAGCTACTCGCTAAAGAGGGTCGGGTTCCACTTATATTTGGTGTTATGCTGTGTATGGCGTTATGCTGTGTTGTGATATGTAACGGGGATACGGAGATTTAAAACCTTCTGGTGTTATGCTGTGTTATGGCGCCATTGACGGGCGGGCGACTATATTCTTCTGTACCTTATGCATGACTTATATTTTGAAAGTAAACATTTTGATATGTTGGATTTTTACTTATGTTCTGTACTACTATTTCGTTTATGCCTCAGATTTGTTTCTGTATTTTCTGCTTTGCATACTCAGTACATATTTCGTACTGACCCCCTTTCTTCGGGGGGGCTGCGTTTCATGCCCGCAGGTACAGACGCACAGTTTGGTGATCCACCAGTTTAGGACACTCTTCTGTTGTTTGGAGTGCTCTTCTCATTTCAGAGCATATATTTTGGTATACATTTGTTCCCTGTGTATGTATACATTTGTTCAGGGGTACGGCGGGGCCCTGTCCCGCCATATGTTTCGGTTGGTCTGTTTAGAGGTCTGTAGACGTATTTGTGGGTGTGTGTGCCTACTTCTGTATAGATGTGTTTGTATGACCTTGTTCGTTATGGTAGCCTTGTCGGCGTGCACTTTGTATATGTTTTGGGCCGTTGCGCCATCTGTTAGCCTTGTCGGCTTTTGATACATCTGTTAGCCTTGTCGGCTTTGGATACTTTTGATGGCCTTGTCGGCTTTTGATACATTTGATAGCCTTGCCGGATTTTTGATATATATATATATATATATATATATATATATATATATATGTATATGGTTGTGTTGAAATGCGTTTGAGACAGTTTGATATAATTAAAGGCAGCGTGTGACAATTGTGCAGTATATGCTATCTGTATGAGATTTGATTTGGATAAGTGTGTTACGAATTGATATGTTTGTCTGTCTGGGTGTCCAAGTAGGGCACCAGTCGCGGCACACGGGGTTGGGTCGTGACAGAAGGTTCAGACGACTTTTGAAAGAATTTGGTATGATTATCATTTCGAATTTCAAGTATGGTCATTTACTTGTATTTGAGTGTATGATAATGATTTTATGCATATGGTTACTCATGACTCTGCTCGTGCGTTCTGTTATATCTTTCGCCGGTTCCCGGGCCGGTTCTGTTGTCGTGCGCACTTTGATATACTCCGGAGTTATGCTGTGTTTATGGTTCACCGAGCTACTCGCTAAAGAGGGTTGGGTTCCACTTATATTTGGTGTTATGCTGTGTATGGCGTTATGCTGTGTTGTGATATGTAACGGGGATACGGAGATTTAAAACCTTCTGGTGTTATGCTGTGTTATGGCGCCATTGACGGGCGGGCGACTATATTCTTCTGTACCTTATGCATGACTTATATTTTGAAAGTAAACATTTTGATATGTTGGATTTTTACTTATGTTCTGTACTACTATTTCGTTTATGCCTCAGATTTGTTTCTGTATTTTCTGCTTTGCATACTCAGTACATATTTCGTATTGACCCCCTTTCTTCGGGGGGGCTGCGTTTCATGCCCGCAGGTACAGACGCACAGTTTGGTGATCCACCAGTTTAGGACACTCTTCTGCTGTTTGGAGTGCTCTTCTCATTTCAGAGCATATATTTTAGTATACATTTGTTCGCTGTGTATGTATACATTTGTTCAGGGGTACGGCGGGGCCCTGTCCCGCCATATGTTTCGGTTGGTCTGTTTAGAGGTCTGTAAACGTATTTGTGGGTGTGTGCCTACTTCTGTACAAATGTGTTTGTATGACCCTGTTCGTTATGGTAGCCTTGTCGGCGTGCACTTTGTATATGTTTTGGGCCGTTGCGCCATCTGTTAGCCTTGTCGGCTTTTGATACATCTGTTAGCCTTGTCGGCTTTTGATACTTTTGATGGCCTTGTCGGCTTTTGATACATTTGATAGCCTTGCCGGCTTTTTGATATATATATATATATATATATATATATATATATGGTTGTGTTGAAATGCGTTTGAGACAGTTTGATATAATTAAAGGCAGCGTGTGACAATTGTGCCAGTATATGCTATCTGTATGAGATTCGATTTGGATAAGTGTGTTACGAATTGATATGTTTGTCTGTCTGGGTGTCCAAGTAGGGCACCAGTCGCGGCCCACGGAGTTGGGTCGTGACACTCTTCCTCCATTAACACACACACATTCAATCCATTCTCTTCCTCCATTAACACACACACATTCAACCCATTTTTTTCCTCCATTAATATCACACATTCAACCCATTTTTTTCCTCCATTAACACACACACATTCAACCCATTTTCTTCCTCCATTAACACACACATTCATTTGAAGGCAAATCAAACACCAAAATATATCCTCCATCGAAATGGCATTATGTTTTAATGGGTCAGACCCATTTTCATATTGGTCTGAAATCTCACTATAGATTTGGATCACAATTATTGATGTAGAAACGAATTACTCTAATTATTTTGGGCTAACATATCCAGTGTTTTCTGCTGTTGTTGCTGCTGCCCCCCCCCCCCCCCCCCCAAACCGCTCCTCTTGCCCCACCCATTTGAAGAAATTGCCATTTGAATGACAAACTGTGCAATTTCTTCCTTTCTGGGCTATGTTCAACCATGGCGGCGTCGGTGGCAGCGGTGTGGTGGCGGCGGTGTGGCCGCGGCGGCAGTGGGAGTGGTTGAGGAGAAAGAAGAAGAAAGAGAAAAAGGACAAAGAAGAAGAAATAGAAAAATAAATTACAATTAGTAGCTTTAACAATTGAAATGTGGAAGAAAGGGAGGGTGGGGGTGGTTGAGAGAATAAAATATAAATAAATTTTTAAAAATTAATTTTTATTAAAATATAATTTTTTTTCTGCTTTCACTCGCTATTAATTTTTTTTTGCCATATCAGCCAAAAAAGGTACAAAAATACAGAAAAAATAAGGCCAGGGGGTTAATAGGTCGCCCGCAAAGGTTGGGTGCGTCATAATTAATCCGAGTATACGTCGGGGGGGGGGGGGTTTATGTATTTTCCCAAAGATTTAAGAACTTTAATTTTTGAACATTATAGAAATTTTATACAAATGAAATTGTGTCAGACATTTTTGAAATATTCTGAATAGAGAGTGTATCACATAAATTGTAATAAAGAATATATAATTCTTAAAAAATGCTACAGTCTATTCACGAAATAGTTTTTTGTGGAAGAGCAATAATGTTAAGGTTGTGTAAATTGTGATATCTGACCCATGAGCTACCAGAAAGATGATCAAATGTGCAATGTCGAGTTAGTAGGTTCGCTTAGAATGAATATGATCTTTTATATATATATATAGTTTAAATAATTTTCTTTTTCACATGAATATAAAATTAGAGAAAAAGTAATGAATTCAATTGAATCCTTAAGTTACTCTTACTTTATCTTTTCTTTTATTTTTTCCTTTTGACTTTTCCTTTCATAGCACACTTTTTGGTACCACTTTTACTTTCATAAATATTTTTCTTCATTAAGTATACAAGAATAAATTCTTCTTTGACAAAGTATATTTATCACAAAGATGATGTTTTCTAGCTAGCGCCATCTGGCGAGAATCTCAATTTCCACCTATCAACTGCTTAAAATTGCAGTATGACAGTCATACAAACAAGTAAAACAACACTCATCAATATTAGAGTCTGAATTTAAAAATTTATGAGTTCGCAATTTTAGTCTTTTTATTGTACTATATTTTAAGATAATAATTTATACATATTTAATAAATTTCTTATAAAATTTAAATCAACGATACTGGGTTTGACCGATCCCGTGACATACACACTAGCTTCGCCCCTAATTATTTCTAATGACTTATATCCTAAAAGGATAAGTAAAGTTATTCTATTGCTGCTTTTTCATGTTTTTAGGTAACTGAAAGTGGCTAAGATATTTACATGCAGTCCTTTTTCTTTTATTACTTAAACCCCTCGATAGTCGAGTATCTATTATTTTTCACCAGCATATGTATTAGGTAACATTTGGACATTATGAAGTTTTCTTTCATTTTATTGATCACTAGATCACGACCTTGTATGTGATCACATAACAATCTTCGTTTCAAACTATATTAACTTATAGTTTGATATGAAATAACAAAATGTTATTTATAAGTATTTACTTGTCTAATACAATATGAACTAAGATTAGATTTTAATGAATGTATCGATTGTCCTGATGTGCCACCATCTTAACCAAACCCTTTTATCTCGTAATTTATGCATTGTTTGTATCATAGGTACATCGTACGTAAATTCCAACTTTGTTGAAGTTATCAACACCTTTCACCAGTCAGCAGTCGCTAATTGCTGGATATATGAAATTTCTCCATCCTAAATTAAAATTTCGGTTTCAAGTCTTAAAAATAAAAATTCTCGGTAGGAAATATTTTTCACTTTGATGATCCCGTACAACACTGAATTAATCGGATCACGCCATACGAATCTGAATTAATTGGACCTAATATGGATGACTATAAAATGAAAACTAAGAACTAAAAATACCTTTCTACAATTCCAAGCACACTATCTTGCTTTATGCCTACTTTACCGACCTTCAAAAAGGTTTCATAATTCTTTTAATCTAATCCATTAAATCAGATATCATTATATTCATTTTGAAAAGATTAGATGGTAAACCACATGCCAAAATGTATCAAAAATATGTCCTGGTAATGTGCTCAAATTCTCTATTTTTGAAAAGACAAGATGCATATTTTTAATATGTGAGTTTTGCCTTTTATTTACTCTTTATCTTTCCTATATATTTTTTAATATTCAACTTTTTGTTTGTTCTTTTAGCTTTGGAAGCTTTTGGAATAACTATGCTTATGAATCCTCATCCATAAATCTGCTTTGTTATTTGCAAATTCGTTATATTCAAGAAATATAACCATGTTAGCTATCCACCTTGGTGGTCTCATATCAGCTGAATCTTGCCCCATACAATCATTAATTTCTCTTGAGATCTGCAACTCTGCTCCCTTAAATTCTTTGTTTCCTTCTTAGCTTATGCTTAAAAAAAAATATAAACTTTCAACTAGAGTCCCTTCAAAGAGCTTTAGATTCTTTGCTAAATTATTCAACTTTTGAAGGTTTGTTTTCTCTCTTAATCCTTCATATGCTTGTTTGTTTATGTTGTACTTACATGATGACTATGAATTATATCTCTAGCTAAGAGACCTTTTCCTTATTTGATGGAATTCCTTATGATAATCTTCAATACAGGCAATTCTGTAATATTCAATTTTGATAATGTAGAATATTAACAAAACATTTGCATAGATATATTATTAAATATGTTTGTACAGCCTTTGATGTATTGTTAGGATTCCTTTTGCCATTGAGTAAAGGCATACAGTTCAAAGCTGTTCAAAGTTCAAACGATCTCAGATAACCTCCAATCTATTCAAACTCATCAATAAGAGGTCCAAAATAGTGTAGGAGAGCTATTCCCATAATTTAATTAGGATACATCGAAGTCAAAGTCAACACTCGGTCAACTCAAAAGTCAAACCCTCAGGCCAACAAGGTTAATTTCAGAAACAAATTATATAGACGCGTTAACACATATATCCTTAAAAAGCATCAGTTAAAATATGATTTACATACATTTGTAGCCTGTAGGTATGTTCATGTATACAAAACCATTTCATACTATAGATTTAAGAATTTTACAGGACAATTCCCTTTTTTCTTGGAGATGCAATATGAGGGACAGTGGTAACATCTCTCAGTACAGAAGTAGACTGGACCAGACGCTATCATGTCATGATCTTGTCGATGATGATATGCTTAAGACCCTCGTCAAGAATCAAATCCTACGTTCATCAGGATCTGATTTTCACGGTCAGTCCTAAGTCAATTTCAGTAATATGTCATCAAACTAATTAGTATTATATCTATAACATCAAAAATATACTTCTTTTTTCTGGCAGAATGTAGTGAAAATCTAGTAGATAGAAGAACCAAGGAAGTGGCAAACTTCCTGAGCATGTTGAGGAGTGCATCAGTAACTGATTCCGAGGCATCAAATGGTGGTTGGAAAGTAGGCTATCTTAAGATCACTTTTTTCTAATACTTGAAACCACACTCCAGCTATGTTTATGTTTCTCTTAAACTAGTTTTACAAGCAGTGGATGTTACTTGTCTTAGGACTAATACTATCTGAACCCCCTCGCCAAATAATCACACCGTATGTATATAAGATTAAAAATACATTTTTATGTATATATAGTAGATTTTGAATCACCGTGGCTTCTTCGTATGTTAACTTCTTTATATTTTAAATCTCCTCAGTGAAAATTTTGGCTCCACCACTAAGTTCTATCTAGAGCTCCGTTTTTTTTTTTTTTTAACCCTCTCTTGGCAGTGAATTTTGGGATACTAGAGATAACTGATTCTCTAGTTCTCTTTTACTGGCAGGTAAAACAGGATACTGAGGAGATCCGTGTTATGTATCGAGAGGGACCAGAAGGCACGCCCTATCACACCCTCCTAGCTGAAGGCTATGTGGATGGTCCAATAGATGTTTGTAAGCTAAATTAATAGATGTCAACCATATGTCTCTGATCTTCAATGTTGGAGTGTTGCTTTAGTAGTGGAGAAGCTTAATGTAAGCAAAAAATTCTATCACAGGTTTATGCATCTCATGGGAGGCAGAACTCTTTAAGAAGTGGTGAGAAAATGCAACTTGTAAAATTCTTAGATCTTCCTGCTGCATTATGAGAAATAATATGTATCTCAACTTGTGGCTTGTGAGAGAACAAAAGGGAGAGTTAAAAACTGAAATGCTCTTAAATAACAAAGCAACTATTTTGTGTATTTATTCGTAATCTACTGTGCAATACATGTGAATTAAACTAATCTTGCAGAAAACTATGTGAAGATTTCATTTCAAGTCGATTGGTATGATAACAATTGCATTCCCGACTAACAATTAGTTTTAATCTGTGCCAATTTCTGATCAGGTGGCCACAAACTACAATTCCAACTTTTAAGATCGCGGAATCCGTGTGCTTGCAAAAGATCAGAACTGGTGAACAAATATGCTTAGTAAGGTTCGTCCTCCTATGGTAGTATTCGTTGCATTCTTGTCGACCACATAATTAGCTAACATGTAATTACTTAATTTGGAAGAAAGGATGAAGCTTTCAAGGCCTTTGTCAGCAAGGGAAGCTGTAGTACATTTATTTGCATTTGAATATTTTCAAGATGGTCTTATTGTAGTGGTTGCCAATTCGGTAAGCATGAAAGTCCTTATTTTATTTTTCTTAACTATCTAATTGTTGTTCACATGGGCAGTTAATGTAACTGATAGCAAGCTATAGTTTATGCTTTTTCGCGTGTCTTTTTCCAGATCTCTGACGTAGATAACATTGATACAAGTACTCATGGATATTCCAAAGATAGGATACCCAATGCGCAGGATGTAGTACGGGTTGATCTTGTGGGAGGTTTTGCTCTACAGAAAGTAACAAATAATCGGAGCTACTTCAGGTAACATATATCCAAATGCTAGGGAGGTTCAGCAAGGTTTCACCTGGTCTATTCTATCTATACAGAAGTAAAAACAGAAGCACTAAAAGATGATTAACTACACCAGGAACATAAGTTTAACATTGGACGTAGTTAGAATAAGATTAGATAAAGTAATGATTGAACTAAAGATTGCCACTTTTTATTATCTATTGTGACTTTCTTCTTCTACTTTAAAATTTGCAGGACAATCGGTAATTTGGATATTAAACTGGATTTTATTCCTCCAGCATTAATTAACTTCGTCTCAAGGCAGCTCGTAGGTGGCGGCTTCAAGCTTTATAAAAAGGTTAATGCCAACTCAGAGATCATTCTGTTTTATATTTATTATTTGATTAAAAAAACACTTTTTTAATGCACCTGCAAGTAATTTTACAATTGTTGCAGGAAGTAGCTTCAGTTGCTAAAGGTGATGAAGACTTCAGCAAGGCTCTGAAGGATCCAATGTATGCTCGAATACGTGAAGCTCTTTACTCCGATAAAATACCTAATGGTGATATAGCTTTAGAATTGCAAGACCTGAAGACAAATGTAGTTCCTGTTGATGAAGAAACTAGAACATACAATGATGAAAAATGTCCCGAGCAAAAGGTTCATAGGGACAACTGTATCACTAATTTACCAGAACAGGAAAACTTTGAGGTCAGAGATAAAAATATACATGGTGAAATCGAGGAGATTGAAGTCGAAGCCAGTGAAAAAGTCGAACATCTTTATGAGGATGACAGGAAAGTATGTGATTCTCCGGTCAATCAACTTGTACAGAAGTCCACTGAGAACAAGAATTTTGGTATTAGCCCGGAGGTCAAACAAGCTTTAGGAACTTTAGATGAGGCTATTTCTATCATAAGGGAATATAGGTGTAAGCTGGAAACTAGGACAGTTCCTAACACTAATGTAATGTTAGTAGATGCGGAGACAGACAGTCTACAAGATTCAAAATCATCAGAAGCTGATAAGGATCGGAGAAATAGCTCTTGTTCCAGGTAAATTTTGTTTGATTAATACCTGGCTTCTATTGATGATTATACATGTTTTACCTGAAGCTAGATTATTCTGCATGAAATGGTTAAATCTGCACCTTATAAATTTCAATTACTGACTAAAGTTTCGCCAAATGAGCACATAGAAATGGAAAAAACCATTGTAGTCATTAGATATTAGTCACTTATCCCAAAGGGAAATCTTGAAGTTCCAAACTACTAGTGCAGAAAAGGTTGCTGAAGACCAAATTTAGTTGAAGACTTGAAGTGTTACCCCTTTAAGTACTCGGCATTCCTTTCTCATGCATATTGCCTTCGATCATATGCTAAGCAATTTCTTTTCTAACAATTCCCTACTCAATTAGTAACACATTTTTTCAGGCGCATAAGTTCTGGTTTGTGCATAAGGGAAGCACACAATAACAAGATTGCTCCAGCATCACCTGATGTTTATGCTACAATTCCTGGTCAGGCACATCACATTGCTCTATGCTCTTCGACAGATCAAGCAATGACAGGGAAAATAATGGAGAATATATCAAAGGATGATAACATGACGGCTGCTCATGCAAATGGAATCCATGAGAAGGAGCTCGGTGAAACTAAAACTAGAAAACTACCAAGATATTGCTGCTTCTATTTTCTCTCTGGGCGGGTGGCTTAAGAGTGATCAACAACCAGTGTTCTGTGCAATTCAATATTTCTGGGTAACATAGTCAGATATGAAAGTTTATCTGAGCTCACGAGAAGTATAAATCTTTTTTTTTTCTGTACCTTCGAGAACATCCGATAAAATTGGATTAATCTGAAATTTCATGTATCAGTGTATTGTGAAAAAATGTAAAACATAATTCCTTGTTATTCAAGCAGGAGCAGATTGTGCAGGATTTGAGGAGTTAACATTGAGAAACTGGAACTTTAATGTCTATTTCAATTTCCAGCATCCAATTTACAAATATCTGACTGCATTATGCGCAAACCAAATCAGATCCTAACCATCTAAAAGAACAAAACATTCTGTGTGCCAATACTAAACGATACGCGAAACATAGATAAAGGATAGAAATTCGGAAGATAAAATATATTCGAATTGATAATTCAAAACTGAGAACAATCCAGCAAAACTACTTCCAACACAAGAAATTACAATAGGAAAAATGGAAAAGTAAAGCTAATATACATGTAAATATTGAATGGACTTGGTGTTTTTTAGCTACATATGTTGCTAATTCTTATCGTTAACGTTCGTTTTTGCAAATAAAAGTTATCCTATTACTTTCTAGCTGCCTCACTTTGTTGAGCAGCTCTTGTATGGTAACAGAAGCATCCTTTAGTTTGCTCTTTAAATTCTCTTCTTCCTTATCCCGATTTCGTCTTTCTTCTATAATCATGCGAGCTAGCATCTCACTCCTGGCTCTTTCTTTCTGCCAATGGCGCCAAACCTGTTGTAAAGTATTCTTAGTACTCTGATTCTCTTTTCTCAAGTCATTCGACACATTATCTTCCATCTTCACAACTGTATATCCTGGAGTTTGACCATGTTGCCTATTTGATGTACTCGCTTGCTGAGTGTGATCTCTTGGTTGTGCTGGTACTGTGTTCTCGTGTTCTCCTCCAGTGGATTTTGATTTACAGTTATCGTCATGACAGTTTGTGGGGCTGACGTTGGAGCTAAACGGGGAACATGATTTTCTTTTAGGCGCGGAGGCGTTTGCTGGAGTTTGATCAGTTTGTCTATTTGTTGTACAGACTTGCTGAGCTTGATCTCCAGTCATAGTTGCACGTCTTTCTTGTATTGAAGAATGAACCGGGGGCGGCAATTTCAAGGGCCCTACGTAAAAGCAGGATGCTTCCTGCACTGAATTTTCCTTTACGGAAGAATGTACAACTCCCTTCTCGCGTTCTACTACGGAGGTTGTGGGGCCGAAGTTACATGAGCTGCTTTTAGGTGCGGAAGCGTTTGGCTCTTTCTCATCAGCAGAGACAGCACTCTTTACATTGCGACGCTTAGCATAACCAATGAAATGGCAATTTGAAGACCAATACTTCTTCTGTATAACTTGTAGACGAGCCTCGAGTCTAGCAAGGACAATCGTTCGCTCAAAGCCCTGTTTATCATGAGCCGGTTCAACAAAATTAGCTTCCAAGACGCCTATCACACCGCGACCATCGCTCCCAGCAGCATTCCAAACCCTCCAGAAAGGCTTAATAAGCCTATTCTTGTGATACACATTGAATCCTTGAATATCAATGTGATGTTTTGCATCTTTCACAAAACCAATAGTTACTTCAGCTGCAGAATTTTCATAACCAACGGATGCCGGTCTGTACGTAATATCCTCGGATAACATCATGTCATTTACCAAATTATGATGTTCGACGTCTTTCCCCCTCAAAATTATTCGAAATCCAGGAGCAAGCCTCAGATACAAAATCGAAGCATAACTCCTTAAAGAATGTTGATAAGTTAGAAAATGCCTCGAGTTAGGATATTCTTTCGCCATCTCAATCTTCTTTTCATCTCGACTAACGCCCCTTATTTGGATGTCATGTGGATCCGTGTCAAAGTCAAGCTCTGTGGCTCCTTCCTCGTCCTCCCAAAGATTGTATATCACAATTCGCGTGCCTTGTTCGCCTTTCAACAACTCAAATTGCTGGAAGAGATCCGCTTCGCATTCAAAAGGAGACCATTGTACTATCGTCTCCGAATTCCTTTTCCAATCATCACCCGAAGATCGAACCAACACCTCCCAACTCTCTCCTCTCTTGACAAAATCGATCATAGGAACAACAATGTCTTCTTTCCCAGTGCTCCTTAAAAAAGTATATGACAACATTCCAACGCTCTGTGTCAACGTGTTAGTTGCTCTATCTCTCCCTCGGGAAAACACAATCACATCAGCTCCTAGTCTCATACTACTCGTTTTGAAACCGTTTCCATATTGGCCAATAGTGTTTGCTAATTTGCTTTTCGCGGAGTATCCAAGAGACATGCATTGGCGCATTCTATCAGGAGTCATTCCACCACCATTGTCTTCAACTAACAACATTTTGCTACACTTGTCTTTCTTATTGTCCAGCACGTCTACGCCTACATACGTAGCACCATTGCAAACCTCGTCCATCGCATTGTCTAGAAGCTCAGCGAAAGCACCCAATGCCCATTTATGACTGGTGGCATTTGAATGCAAGAATTTCGGGTGAACTCTTACATGATCCATCCCAACTGTTTGATCACAACCAGCTGAGAAAATACCAGCACCCTCTTTATTGCCATCATAATCTCCAGCTTTCCAAAATTGTTTACAACTAGTAACTGGAATAGTAGCAGGGGAAGCTATCAATTCATTCTTTGGACGAATCGATAAAGGAGCAACAATAAGAGGTTGCTGCCATGATGCACTTTCAACTTTCATCTTCTTCATAGGACTTTCTTCGATATTGTTGAAATAAGAACCATAACCATAATTGGTTATAGGAATCATATGCATAGTTGTGTTTGTGGGGACGTTGGTAGTGTTCTGAATATTGTCTAAATCGTCTGTTAGGTCGATGATTTCTTGCTTTATAGGCATGGTGATCATGTTGTGAAAATTAACTAAAAATCAAAAACTCAGGTTTTTGGATGTTGAGGAAGAAAAAGAATCTGATTTCAAAGAAGTGGAAAAGAACCTAGTGGTACAAGAACTAATACTGATTAAAAAGTTTGTGATGAAGAATGTGAAATATTGAGTTACTTTTATAGAGGTGTTTGGCTCTTCCTTCTCCTATATGAACATGGTTTGATGCAAATATATAGTCTTGGATCACATTAAACTTTGTTCTCCATGGTTGAGGGTATAGTCCAAATCCAAAAAGGAAAAGGAAAAGAGAACTAATTTGTTAGTCCAAATCCAAATAGAAAAAGGAAAGGAAAGTTAGTGCAATAAAGGAATGTGTTGGAGATACTCTTTAGTTTTATTGGTTGGAGTCCATAACGAATTGGTATTTGTTATAAACCAAAACCTAAACAAATTGGAAAAATATAGAATCAGAATTCCCAAATACTTAAAAGACTAAAAGAAATTAGCTGGAGTTCTACTCCTATTTTGCATTGGTTTGCGTTACAATCCTGTAATATATATTGAGGATTTTTATTTTTACTAAACTTCGCTAAAATTTTATCCAGGTTTTTACCATACGGCGCCAAAAACTGTCCTACAATTAATGTTAGATTTTGTATAAAATAGAATCGCAGTGGTAAAATTTTGTTATAAATTTTAAAAGTTACTATCTATAATAATACAATTTTATTCCACGTGAGGTGCACTTACGGATTACGATGGGTAAAAAGTCCCTCAACATTCCGTATTTAAGTTTTCTAAAAGGTGAATGAGTCCTTTTTTGAAGTGAACGAGTCGAATATCCCTTTTTTAGGTGGATGAGTTGAATGTATCCCTTTCTGAGATGGACGAATCAATATATCTCTTTCTGAAGTGGCTGAGTTGAATGCGTCCCTTTCTATACGGACGAATCGAAGGGGTGCAACATTTCACAATTGAAGTTTTCTGATCTTATAGTGTAGAATAGATCGAGCTATGCTTGATACATCTGCTTCCTTTAATTAGTCTTGGCCATAGAATATTATTCTAAATTTTCAAAACTAATATTATGTCGGTCTCGTTGTTTTTTTTTTTTTAATTAAGTACATGGACCAAAATAAGAATTTGCCGACAAACCAGGGACCAAACGTGCTATTCCCCTTTCCTTTTTTCTTTTTTTATTTATATCCTTTTTTGCACCACTATTTAAACTCATTCCATTTCTTTCACCTGTTCGAGAAACATCGTTGTGAATTGTTGGCCAAGCAATTGAAGAACAATGGGTTGGGTGTGGAAAGACGACGACGTATCCAAGGATGATTTTGAAAACCCTAGATCATCCTCAGGTGATGGCGGTGAACGTTGCGCTACCAGGAAAGTTGTTAGCACTCGTTGCAAGACCGAAGAGACCGAGCCTGGAAAGTTTATGAGGAAGTGTGAAAAGACTGAACAGACTTTCAAGGATTGCATTGGCAGGTAAAGAATTTAATGTTATGTTTTTCGGGGTCCTTTTATTTGGAGTGTACAAGTTTATTTTAGGTGGATATTAGACACACACGGCTTTAAATTTGTCGTGATTAGTTTGCATCAAACTATACTTTTGTCAAAAACACACCTGAACTATAACTTTTTTTTTTTTTTGGCGAGTTTCACACCAAAACTATCAGTGGTTCCCCTTTTCTGGTAATTGGCCTAATCAGTTTCGAGGTGTGTTTTAATATACAAATGGTGATAGTTCAGGTAGCAAAAGGGAACATTAACTCTGGAATAAAATACTCTTGTGTGAGTTTTTAAGTCACTCTCCCATGATCTGGTTTCGTTTGTATAAGCTGATTTATTTTCTTTTGTAATTTGGATTAAGGTGAGTGCATCAGATTTGTGGAAACGTCTCTTTTCTGTTTAAGAATAAAATACTAATTCTTACTAGGGAGTCTAGTTCTCTTTATGCTCAAATGTCTAAATAGGAGGAGTTGAGAGATGATTTGACTGTTCCCCTCAAGGCTGGTAATGTAATTAGGTGAGACATTCCAACTTAGGATTTACTCAGAACTAACCCTTTGTTATCTCTGTAATCAAACTACAGACTGTAAATTAGAAAACGTTAAACAAAAGTTTTAGTTTCGAGCCCACAGAAAATTGTGTTTCCTTAAGGAATTTAATCCCCTCACAATTGCCCAAGGTTTGGATTAATTCCTCCTAGGTAGAATGAAACTCTATTTTGCAATACTGGCAATCGAAATTGCAGAACTTCGGCGAACTCAACAAATTATAGTAAATCACACGACACTTACTTTTTAACTTTGAAAACAATGCACAGAAGAGGGGATGTAGAAGAATGATTTACAGAGAGTATAATTTTCGTGATTTCACAGTGAAATGAGGCGAAGCCTCTGGAAATTTATAGCCAACCAGTTGGAGCCGAACAGGTGCAAAGATACCTGTTCGGAAAGAAGGTGTCACTTCTTTTTGGTCGCGAATTGAAACATGACCATTGGGAATAAAATAATTCCGTGAATATTAAATTAAATAGTTAAAAGCGCGCTAATTAATCTTAGGAAAAAGGAAATTAACTAATGAAAAATGAAAGGTATTTTTGGTCTAAAAAGATTATCAATCAAATCCGAAGCCGAGCAACGACGACGGGGCGAGGGGAGGTCCTCTTCTCAACTCTTTATGAGCTAGAAGATGTGCTTCTACGTATAAGCACACAAATGTTACTTTCTACCTCCAATGTGGGAGAACGGTCACTTGGAAAAAGTTACTCTTTCAAATTTCATTTCCCTCCAATTTTATTTTCCTCCATTTCCCAATTCACACTTCATCTTTAAAGCCCACTACTTGGTGTCTTTAAATCCCAACACCCTTCTCTTCACTTGGAGATTTGAACTAGCTCATGGATTTTGCATTTTTGTGGTTATAGCTTTATACACCTCTTACTTCTGAATTAGTTAAAGATTGCAACATATTTTCGGTAAACAGTAACCATTGTTTTTTCAGTCTAATGAAAGAGGCTAACTCCAGGATTGTAAAGGGACAGTTATCTCTATAAAATACTCCCTCCGTCTTAACTTATGTGAAGATGTTTGATTGTGGTTTAAAATAAGCCATAGAAATTTATGTGGTTATAATCATTTCATTAAGGGTAAAATGAGAAGTTTGAAGGTAAATTGTTACTGCTAACTATGGAAAAATGACATTCTTTTTGGACTGACTAAAAAGGAAAGAGCGTCGATAAATTGGCAAAGAGGGAGTATTAAGTATGACAGAATCTAATATGAACTAGAACTAGAACCTCAAAAATTTCATTAAAGATTATCAGGGGAATACTAAATGAGGAATACTTTGTAAGTCATTTTTCGTGTTTTATTGGCATAGTTATGGTTTGGTGTTTCTAGTTTCCACTCCCATCGAAAGCACAAATATTTATCCAGGATAACTGCCACTTATGTGTTGTACTCTTTAAATACTCTCTGTCCCCATTACCTTTTACCTCACCCTATGAAGACGATCCAAAGAAAAAATTAAAGACTTAGGTGCTATATGTTGATTCTTTGTTGGAACGGAGAACCCATAAGTGGCAAAATGAAAAATAGACAAAAAAGGAAAGAGGATTCCGGTACTTATTGGAATTCTTTTGTTGGAATAGAGAACCCTTGAGTGACCCCCTCCACACCCCAAACCCCCAAAAAACAAAACAAGGAAAGAGGTTTCGGGTTATCCTGTATGTACTTATTGGAAATGGTTTTCTTGGACAAAGACATTTCTACTTGACTACTTCTGTTTCATAACACAAGACTAAGGGGTAAAATAAAGAGTTGGAACTCTGTTGAGGTGATTCACGAAATGTATTTCAGTTTGAGATAGCATCCCAAGGATTAATACAACATTTTGATGTTTCCAGCAGGAATCAACTGTCTAGTTTATTTTACCACCTACCATAACATGTTCAAGACGAAATTAAACAGGGGAGGAGGATAATTAGTTGACCTGTCCACTTTTCCCGAATTATAACAGCTGGTTAATCTTAGAAATGTCTAATCCGATTGGTCAGGACATGTTCTCCATAAATTATGTTATTCTTGGCCTTTTGTAAGTCTCAATTCCTGTTAGCAAGTGAAAGATACTTCGTGTGAAAGAAGAGGAGAATTTGTTAATAATTTGTTTGTTAACTTCCTATTGGGTCTTATGCTAATAATTTGTTTGTAACATGTTGCTAACTTCTTGCTTTTCGTCAGGCCTTCTGAGATGGTAGAGTCTAATAAAGAATACACCGAGGAAGATGTCACAGACCAAATGTCTAAAGGTTCACATTCTATAGAGTCAAGTGTGCCTTTTGACTTCCCTGGGCTGCGTGGTGACATTGAGAATATTGAGCGAAGCTTCTTCAGTAACCTTGATCGTTTCTTTGAAGCAGCCGAGGAGATGAAGAATGGCTTCTTTGGTGCGTTCAACATTCCTCGAGTCTTTGATGATGACATGTCACGCTCACCTGAGAGAGGTGGTATTCCCATCGAATCTCATCCTCCTAAAGAAGGTTCTCCTCAACCGACCAAGTCCGATGGAGAGGTTGATCTTTCTGGCCTGGCAAGAGATGTTTGAAGCTAAGGAGATCTTCTCAAGGCATATCATTCACGATTGCAGTAGATTTGTGAATATGTTGCTACTATGTTTATAGACACCTTAGATTTTGCTTAAATTGAGGGGGGAGATATGAATATGCTTCCACCTCAAATGAATATGTTTTGGTTCCAGCATAACTGACTCGTTGTCTTTGCTTTAACCCAGTATTTGACCTTTAGCGGAATTTTTTTTTAGGTGCATATTAACTTTTCTGATGATTCTCAAAGGACAAATTTTATGATTTATCTGTTTCTGGTATGAAGCATCATGAAGAGGGAAATGCCACGGACTAGCCAAAAGTTCATGCAAAAATCTAATCTAATGTTGTCCAATCCTTTTCGCACCCTGCATAAAGCGAGGAGGAAAATTGCAAGAGGTGAAGTCAATTTTTTAATTAACAGAAAAACGGCAATTAATGAACTTTGGCATCTATTCAATTTTTAGAGGATTCATTAGCGTAACACCCTATAAAACAAAAAAGTACACTCATTTTTATGATACATATTCTCGTCATTTCATTTTTTAGTTGAATTCACTAATTGTGTTATATTGGTACTGAAATATTATTATATGCTAATTTACATTTGATGTGAAGTCCATTAGTAGAGAGCATATCCGCTCTACTTGGCTAATGGTAGGGCATTGTTGTGCCAAAAGAGCAAACCCATGATCTATTCTCAGTAATTTAGAGGTATATCTGCTCATTGGCTAACAGTAGGAGCATTTTTGTGCTAATAATATTTAGAGTCCAGAATATTTGGCCCTTTTCTCTTGTTTAATATACAAAGTTCTATTAAAAAAAAAATGGAGTGTAATGTTTTGTAATTACAGAGAAATTAAGGGGGCAATTGTTGTAATCATTATAACTCTCCCGTATATTAAATTGTAGCACATTACTCCCTCCGTCTCATAATAAATGTCACCTTAGCTAAAAACACGCATATTAAGAAATCAAGAATACAATGTGAAGTTTACCAAATTACTCCTATATAATAAAAATAAATTACTTTTACCTTTTGATTAGAGTATGCATAAGAAGTAAACCTTTTGACATTGAAATCTAACAATACCAAGTTACTATGTGACTGTTCCAACCATCAATTTTATTGTCTAAGGGTAGAATTGAAAAAAACTAGTCAATTTATGTCTTGATTTTCTAAGATGACACTTATTATGGGATAAATTTTTATTAAAAGATAACAATTATTGGGGACGGAGGGAGTACTTGTTAAAAAAAAAATTCGCCAAACGTGTCTTTGAAAGATTGTAACTGAAAAACCTGTCACTTGTGGCCGTTCCTCTGTCCCTCGGCATTCTTTCTCTCCTAAAAGAATTTCAACAAAAATATAGAGAGACAGACATTCAATTCCCAAAAACCCTTATCCCAAAAAGAGAAACAGGTTAACATTTATACGCATGTATAATGAAATTGAAACACATAATTAGCTCTGGTAAAACCCAATAATCTCTTCAATTTTCACGTACAATCATTATTATCATTACCAATTTGGGTTGCCCCTTCCCTCAATTTCTCGCTGAATGTTTCTTCTTATTACTCATTTGGGTCTGAGAATTTCATATTAAATTCGTCAACATATCCAATTTCACGTATTGGGTCTTCTTAATTTTTCCTGGAAAGGGGCCTTAAACTTTTAATTGTCCTCCTCGTAAGTTCTATATTTCTTAATGTTGTTATCCCCTTTTTTTTTTGTTTCTTCAATTATGAGTTTTTGTTTCATTAGCCCATATGAACTAGTTTGGAATTGAGGCAGGCATAGTTGTTGTTGTTGCATGTTTTTTTGCTTAACTATCTCTATTGCTTTTTTATTGTGTGAGAAGTGACAACTTTTTTCTTTTTTCTTTCTTTTTGCCTTGATTAGAAATTTTTTAGAGGTACACATTGGATTATTTTACTTGTATGAGTTGGAAATTTACTGCTTTCCTTAGTAGTTGTCATGTTTTCTTCACTACCGCATTTCCATTTTCATAGCTACTTTGATTTGCGATATTTGAGCCGAGGGTCTTTCGGAAGCAACCTCTCTACCTCTCAAGGTAGGGGTAAGGTCTGCGTAGCGGAGCCAGGATTTTCTGTAAGGGGGTTCAAAAATATGAAGAAGTAAACATACGAAGAAGCCAAGGGGGTTCAACACCTACCATATATACATAAAAAAATAATTTTAACCTTCAATATACACTGTAATTTTCTGCCGAGGGAGTTCATCAATTTTCTGCCGAGGGGGTTCGGATGAACCCCCTCGGTTACACTTGGCTCCGCCCCTGACTCTACCCTCCCCAGATCCCACTTGTGGGATTACACTGGGTATGTTCAAGGGTGGATCCACAGTGGTGAGTGGGGGTTCCCGGGAACCCATAACTTTTTCCAGCACCTTGTAATTGTATTGAAAAATATATTCAAGGTATAATAATAATTAGATGGGAACTCAGTAACAATTTGGATGCTTGGCTCAGTGACAGAGCGCATCTGCGCTAGAGATGCGGGATCGAGCCCCTCCTGTGGTCTTTTTTACTTATTAAGCTCATTTTTGTATTCCGAAATATCTTTGCTGGACCCACAAACTAAAAATCCTAGATCCGCCTCCGTGTATGTTGTTGTTATTGTATGAGTTGGAAATTTATTGGGTCAAAGGTTTTATCTTTAGATTATTTTGAAGAATGCTGATTTTGAATTACAACTGTTATCTGCAGTTGAAAAGGTCATGCTTTTGAAGAGGATTGTAGAATGGTTTACTACTTCAAATTGCAACCCTTTTTTGACGGGTTAAATTGGGCTTGATATTTGAGTTCAAATGTGTATAGTAGTAACAGATACGGGAGGAGAGGAGCGTAATAATAGATGGGAAATAATTGTGTTCATGCAAAGTTTTCAAAGGATGGGTTCTTCAACTTATTCTTTTGGCGGTCTCGAACACCGGATATGATTACAAATAAGAAAAAACCAAAGGGTATTGAAGAACCTTATACAGACAAACAGCCTGAACGTCATAACTCTATTCAGAATAAACCCCCAGAAATGGTGACGATAAACAGGGAAAAGAGTAAACTACCAGATACGGAGAACACTCAGGTAGTTAAACCGGAGAGGAGATCAGTTGATTTGAAACCTATAGAAGCAATTGGACCTGAAAAGTCTGGCAACACTATCCATGAAAAGGTAAAAATGAAAGAGCCTGCAAAACCGAAGAAGCCAGTCAAGAGAATGCTTAGCGCAGGACTCCAGGTTGATTCTGTATTGAAAACAAAAACGGGTCTTCTGAAGGAGAATTATGATTTGGGAGAGAAACTTGGACATGGCCAATTTGGGACCACATTCCTCTGTGTTGAAAAAGCAACAGGGAAAAAGTATGCTTGTAAGTCTATAGCAAAAAGGAAATTATTGACACCTGAAGATGTGGAAGATGTAAGGAGAGAAATTCAGATAATGCATCACTTATCTGGACATCCTAACGTCATTTCAATAAAAGCAGCGTACGAGGATGCTGTGGCGGTTCATGTTGTGATGGAATTATGTTCAGGAGGCGAGCTTTTTGATAGGATTGTTAAGCAGGGACATTACTCAGAGAGACAAGCGGCCGAGCTTGCGAGGACAATAGTTGGTGTAGTAGAAGCCTGCCATGCTCTAGGAGTGTTGCACTTGGACCTTAAGCCTGAGAATTTTCTCTTTGTCAACGAGAAAGAGGATTCACCTCTAAAGATTATAGATTTTGGGCTATCAATGTTTTTCAAGCCAGGTATTGTCCACTTTCTTCCATTTACTTCCTATATATTTTTGGTTTCTCCTGTTTCCCCATTTCTTTGAATTAGTTTTAGTGGTTTGTATGCATAAGAAAAAAATCATTTTCTGACAGATTGTTTAAGCACCTGTAAGTAGGAAATTTGGTACTTGACAAAAGAGCCTAGTGGTAGGGAAGTTCAGGAGGGTCTGATTTACCGTGTCAAGAGAAAAAGTAAGAAGTTTGGTATCATAGAAGTAAGACGGTAAAGTAGTTGGCGTTTCCATTTGTCTGCTTGATAAGCAATATGCTTCTGTAGTTAAAGCAGTCCAGTTGATATGGATAGACTGAAGTCTTTTTCATGTCTCCTTGAAAGCTCCAAACTTACTGGTTTGCGCATTCTTTTTTATTACTCTTATGTTGGCAGATGATGCTGCTTCTGATTTCATAAAAATTCTATTAAGTAGAAAGGTTATTATTGTCCTTGATTGATGTTCACCATCATATATGGAAAATATCCTTAGCATCAGTTGTTCTAAATAAAATTCTGTCACTCTTGATAAGATGTGCTTTCTAGCATGCACCAGTCTTCTTTGTTGATTTGCTTTTTGCTTTTAAATTGCCTAGTTAATTGAGCTATGTTCTTAACCACAGGGCAAATATTCTCTGATATTGTTGGAAGTCCTTATTATGTTGCTCCAGAAGTTCTGCTTAAGCGTTATGGTCAGGAGGCAGATATTTGGAGTGCAGGTGTAATAATTTACATTCTTCTTACTGGTGTACCTCCATTTTGGGGTGGTAAGTTGATCTTCTCAAGTTTTTTGTAGTTTACCATGGTTTCCTGGTTATGTGAAGTACCAAAAGCAGCTTCTCATGTTTTCTTCATTCATTTATTTGGATAGAAAGTGAGCAGGAAATATTTGACGAGGTTTTACGTGCCAATATTGACTTCACATCAGACCCTTGGCCTAACATCTCTCAAGATGCGAAAGATCTGGTAAGGAGAATGCTTGTAAGGGACCCCAGAGAGCGACTTACCGCACATGAAGTTCTATGTGAGTAGTCATTGAATTTCAATTTAGTATTTAAAATCCAGCTTATCATATATTATGCTTAGAGATGTTCTGAGCAACATTTTGCTTAGCAGCAGAGAGAACATGGTGAAAGCTTAATGTCTTTTTGGTATTTCTTTGGTCTATTTGAGTCCTCAGATATTATGTCACTTTTAGTTCAACTAGAATTTCAAACATATCTGTCTAAAAGAATAACAAAATCAGAGCAGCGTATGTATGTCTTGAATTCTAGTTGAACTAAAAGTGACATAATGTCTGGTGCAGAATCAGAAATTATAGTCGCAAGTAGATCTTGAAAGCAGTTGAAGGAAACAATACTATTTTTAAGTCAATTCAGAGAACAGGCAGTCTTTCTATGGAGATGGTTTTGGTTTTACTACTTCTCAAATTAGATTCCCTATATGTGTCCACATTTGCATTTTGAGTTCCAGAACATGTTGTCATTGAACTTTCTAGATTCCGCTCATTTATTATTATTATTTTCCCTTTTGCAGGCCATCCTTGGGTGAAGATTGATGGTGTAGCTCCAGATAAGCCTCTTGATTCTGCAGTGTTGAGTCGCTTAACCCAGTTTTCTGCCATGAACAAGCTTAAGAAAATGGCTCTCATGGTAAGACATTTGTAAGCTAATATAGTTTCAATGAGATTTACTGCTAAAAGTGGATGTCAACCACCACACACACCCCCCCCCTACCCCACACCCCCCCCCCTCCCACCCCACACACACATGCAAACCCCAAGAAAAGAAAAAAGAAGCCAATTTTGAAACTTAAAATTGCAGTTAAATTTTATATCTCCCCACATATGCATGAAAAGTTAATTTAGTTCAAGATTCAACAGGTTCTGTTGTCTTCTAATCACAGAAATTTGTTTATTTCATACAGGTCATTGCAGAGAGTCTTTCTGAAGAGGAAATTGCAGGCTTGAAAGAGATGTTCAAAATGATTGACACAGATGACAGTGGACATATTACTTTAGATGAACTGAAGATTGGACTAAAGCAATTTGGGGCTGATCTTAGTGAGACAGAGATACGAGACTTGATGAAGGCGGTAGGTTATAGACTTGTAGTCCTCCATAACTATTCTGTATCAAATGTCATGTTTCTAATCAAAGATATCATTAACTTTACTCAATCACGGGGTTTAACTAATTCCAATGACTAAGTTTCCATATAACCATGAAGATCATCAAATTAGGCTGAAATAGAGCCTTCCTCTATCTCGTTTCTTTTTTGTCTATGTGAGGATTGTAAAGATGGGAAGCAGAAGTGGATTGTTAAGATGGGAAGCAGAGGTGTAAAATCCTTCAGAAGTGCTCACTGTGCATTGCTTAAATACTTTATCCTTCTCTTGTATAGTTTCTTTCTATTAACTTCTGAATTTTGCTCTATAAATCGGTAAAACACCCTTTTAACAACTGTATGCATCTATCTCTCTCTCTCATAGTCTGATACTGTTGAATGAGGTCAAGTTTGGAGAAAGCATGATGTTTGCCTCTCTTTTAAGGCACTTTTGTCTGGCTGTGGTACAATTAAGGCCTTCAAAGGAAAAATGGGCATTTCATTTTTCTTGTAGCCGAAAATGTTTGCCCATCAACTATCTAGTTCTTTTGTTGTAAATAAGTCAGTCACAAGTTTAATAATGCCTTTTGTTTATATCCATACAAACTAAGTCTAGAAGGTGCCATCAAATGAATTCCATCAGACAACCTTTAGATCACCAACCAAGAGGAACTCATCTGCAGTTCATTTTCTTTTCCAACTCCTTTCCAAATTTAATCTCAAACAAAATATATCAGTTGTGAAATCCTTTCGTATTTTGCAATTCTGCAACAGGTTATGCTTGTGCAACTGTAATTTTGTTGTTTCATGTCACTATTAAATGTACCTGACCATTAAATGTACCTCTCTATGAAATTGCTATTGTCTGTTAGTTATATCAAAATATCCAGAGTGCCCCCGTGCAGTCAAATTTCTGTCACCCGATTTGCTTGTTTGGATCAGCTAAGAAAGCTAACTCATTATTGGAAAAGGTTAAGGTTACAGCATTTGGTTATTTCATTGTGCTATTGAGTAGTATCACTTTTGGATTGTCACCTAAAGAAAGTCTTTGTGCTTTGTGAAGAATAAATCTGTGAACCTGTTTGTCCTTTCGGAATTATGCTCTCGTTATGAGCAGCCAGCTAAGCTGTGCTCTTTGTCTAAGAATATTTTCTAAGCAACAGTATGTGTTTGTGTGAAGATATTCTTTCATTAGATAATTTAAACATCTCTCTTTTTGCTTAACTCCAATATTTTCTCCCAAAAAAATTGCAGGCTGATGTTGACAATAGTGGTACCATTGACTATGGGGAATTCATAGCTGCAATGCTTAACATCAACAAAGCTGAGAAGGAAGATTATCTTTCTGCTGCTTTTTCATATTTTGACAAAGATGGGAGTGGTTATATCACTGCAGATGAACTTCAAAAGGCTTGTGAGGATTTTGGCATGAAGGATGTCCGCTTGGAAGAAATCATTCAAGAAGTTGATCAAGACAACGTATGTAGTTCTACTGGCATTTCTCTATTCCAAATATAATTAGTAATGCACGAAAGTAATGGTAGACTACATAACGTTGATATCAACACGACTTTCATCTCTGACAAAACCATATTGAAGACACATATTTTGTGATCATATAATGAAAATATAATATTCAGCTATATCCAAACTTCTACGTCAGAGTATCAAAATGTAACGAATAACACATTTAGAATCTTTTGAAATGGTCCGTGTCTTTTAGAACGTTACTGCACCTGATGATGCTTTTCCGTTCTTTTTTATTACTGCGTCTTTGTTCAGTATCTGTTCTTATATTTCAGGATGGCCGGATAGATTATAACGAATTTGTGGCGATGATGCAAAAAGGAAATGCAAATTTCGGTAATAGACGCTTACACAATAATTTTAGCATCGGATTTCGGGATGCAACAAAGGTTTGCTGACACAGGAAGATAATTGTACCTCCTTGTTTCTTCCCTTTTTCTGTTTTTAGTTTTTCTCCTTCATCAGCCTCCCATGATTTTGCTGTCACACTATGATCTTTGCACTTAATTTTTCTTTTCTTCTTTTTCTGCTTTTAATATTTCTCCTTTTTCATTTCTCCATGATTTTGAAATGTACAGAATTGTATAGTAGGGTCAAGCATCATTTTAGCTGGCACAGAGCAAATGCCAGCTCTTATTAATTTACTCCCAAGTTGTATTAGCTTCTCTGTTTAATATGTATTCTAGCATAGGATGCACTCTTGTAAAATATTTCAAGAAAATAAGGTAATGCTTGTTCATATTTCTCCTTTTGTTCTTTCTTTATTTGAGTACTGATTAACTTCCACAGATTGTAGGTTTGAACTTCTTATTAATTGTACTCCATATTAATCCATTATTATCTGGTAAGTCTTAATCCCTTATTTAAATAGGTTTTGTCTGTGTTGCACTTCCTGCATTTTACTAGGATATTAAGTAATGTTATAAACTTATTCATTGTACCAAAGTGAGTACAACAACAATGAAGCACAACTTCTTATAAAGGGATGGAGATAATTTATCATAATTGACTAGCTATCCATGGCAAATGCAATGACAAGTCCTGATAAGGAACAATAACTACTGTTTGACGGTGATTTTGAGGTTTAAATTCCATCAAAAGATGGATCTCATGTGTTCTTCTACTTAGTTGCTTCTGTTTTCTTGATATTTTTTTCCAACCCTACTCTGGAAAATCAACAGTATTCTCACTCTGGAAAATCAACAGTATTCTCACTTACTCTCAATATTGACTCGAATTTTTCAACTTACTGGTGGATAATGGAGGTCTTCTACCGGTAGAACAGACCCAGTTGCATCAAATGAGCTGGTGGGTTGAATTTAGGCAGGTTAAAATGATGAGTTAATAAACGAGCAAGTTAATAATCTAGAGGTATTCAAAATGACTGGATGAGCTAAATTTGGAAGGGTCAAATGGGTTGAATTAAAAATGGGTGGGTTACTTGGGTTGAGATGAGCTTGGTCAAGATAGGCTAACCAATGGGCCATTAACCCCGGTCGGCTCAATTCTTATTTCTTTATTTTTCTTATAATACTAAACGGTCTATGCCCGTGCTGCGCACGGACCCAACACTTTAGATTATAGTGCATCTATATGTATGTAGTTGTCTTTGAATAGTGATTATATATATATATATTATATATTATGTTTAAAACACGATTAATATAACATTGTAGTTTGTTCTCCGTATCTAAAATTTTATTATATTAATGTTTGCTACGAATACAAAATCGGCAAATTTATTAATATTTTTTAAAAGAGAATAAAAATAAAAAAGTAATTAAATTCTATCTTATTTTAAAATATAAATATTTTAAGTATATTTATTTTAGTGAACATAACAAATAAATGACATGGCGGAATAGCAAATAGAACAATTTAATATTTAGATTAGATCTCAGGCTAATATAAAAAAAAAAATTGTATGGTTTGACTACTTAACTTTTTGAAGAAAAGCAATTTCATTTGCTCCCACTAATGGATTGATACGCACGTAGCAATGAATCCATCATTATTGACTTAATGAGATACTTTGGAAATTACACGAATATTGTTTGATTTTTTAATATGGAGTGCACTTTTTTCTTTTGGACATTATTAATTTGCACTATTTTTATGCATATATATATATATATATATATACTATGTTCAAAACACGATTAATATAACATTATAGTTTGTACTCCGTATTTAAAATTCTAATATATTAGTGTTTACTACGAATACAAAGTCCGCACTTTTTTTTTGACATTATTTTTTTTTTAATATGGGGTTCAGTTTTTTTTTTTATATTGCTTGATTTTGTTAATATGGGGTTCACTTTTTTTTACAGTGAGTTTGGAGATGGTGGGTTGCTTTTTTTTTTTTTTTTTTTTTTTATATTTCTTGATGTTGTTTAGTATGAGGTCCACCCTTTATGGGGTGCACCTTTTTTTTTTTTTTGAACATTATTAGTTTGTACTATTTTTATGCATATAATATATATACATATACTATGTTCAAAACACGATTAATATAACATTGTAGTTTCTGCTACGTATCTAAAACTTTATTATATTAGTGTTTACTACGAATATAAAGCCAGCACTTTTTTTTTTAACATTATATTTTTTTTAATATGGGGTACACTTTTTTTTTTTTTTTTATATTGCCTGATTTTGATAATATAGGGTCCACTTTTTTTTTCCCATGAGTTTGGAGATGGTGAGTTCCACTTTTTTTTTCTTCCTTTTTTTTTTATTGCTCGGTGTTATTTAGTACGGGGCCCACCCTTTTTTTAAGGGACAACGGACGACGAAGCATGGGTCTAAACCCATGCTTTATATAGTTTCTTCTTTTTTTTGTTTTTATTTTTTATATTGCTTGGTGTTGTTTAGTATGGGGCCCACCCTTTTGGACATTATTAGTTTGCACTATTTTTATGCATATAATATATATATATATATATATATATATATATATATATATATATATATATACTATGTTCAAAACACGATTGATATAACATTGTACTTTGTGCTCTGTATCTAAAACTTTATTATATTAGTGTTTGCTAAGAATAAAAAGTATGCACTTTTATTTTGACGTTGTTTATTTTTTTAATATGGAATTCACTTTTTTTTTTTTATATATATATATATATATTGCTGGATTTTGTCAATATGGGATATTATGTTCAAAACACGATTAATATGGGGCCCACAATTTTTTTTTATTAAATTGGAACGGCCCACAATTTTTTTTTTATTAAATTGGATATATATTACTACTATTAAGAAGAGTGTATATATTAGAATTATGAGGCCCACAATTTTTTTTTATTAAATTGGATATATATTTCTACTATTAAGAAGAGTGTATATATTAGAATTATGGGGCCCACAATTTTTTTTTAATATTAGTTATTATTTTTTTAATATATATGGGGCCCACAATATGAGGTCACAGTTTTTTGTTTTTATTAAACGGACGACGAGAAAGTGAGTTAGACTCACTCTTCTTAATAGTAGTAAAGTAATGTTTAATTACATAATGAGAATGTGGATTTATTGTTGTTAATCTAATTTGATTGTCTCATGATTCAATTACCCCATATGGGTTTGTGAATTTAATAGTCAACTAATCAAAACGATCGAAAATACTATCCATTATTTGACATAAACATGTTTTACAATTAATAACTATTGGTGCCTTACTCCTTATAATTATAAGGTTGCATAATTTTGAGTTGTACCAAAAAATTATACAAACTAATTGAGTAGATAATGCAAATCTGAGTGGGGTGTACAAATCTTTTCTAATCGAAGTGATATGTTAAGAGAGATTTTGATGGTAAAGGTAGGTCCATCCCAATTAATTGAGGAGTCATTATCCTTAATAATTTTGGGGTTATTTCCTTAGTAGGAGCTTTCGTTTCGGGTGAGAAGAACAAATAAACTGGAGAAAAAGACTTGGGAAATCAATATTAGGTAAAATACCAATTCAAAATCAATATTCTTAGTTGTCACTTGAAACTTGAAAATCTTGTCATAATGAATAGAAATTATCATGTCGCTGCAATCGGATTTGATATTTGATACTCTACTACAGTTGAGGGGTCGCATGCCCCATACAACTGTTGCTTCTCTTCAACTTGTCTTCTAATGTAAAAGTATATACTAGGAGTAACTTGTATTTACGGTGGCATCTAGTTAACTTGCACATACTTTGACTATTATATCAAGTATTTGTTATTTTCCATTAATATAGATATCGAGCTATGGCAGAGTTAACTAAGGAAGAAGGTTCAATGGAATCCACTTCGTATATATTTGAAGTCTATTATAGTAGCAAAATTAGTTCAATAACTATTTAAGCTCACAAAATTCTAATATTCTAAATTTTTGGCTCAGTCATTGGTATCAGATAACTTCTTCCACGTTTTGATGGTTAGCTGCTATATCAAACTATAATTCCCGAAATTTGAGAGGGTACATGAAATTAGCTCATACAGATAAGAAGAAATCACCTAGTAATATTTTATATCGTTGTTGTAATTTAAAGACCAATCTTTGAGATTTGCAATTGAATACGAGGGTACATCCTTGAATGCATAAACTATGTTATCTTACTACAGATGGATCTAGTTTAAGTTAAGGTTTAATACATAAACAACTTTTTAAATTTGTTAGTAAATTTTATTTAGACATTCATACTACGATTTATTTCAATTGAGTATCTGAACACATAATAAAGTATTACAATTACGATGCATACTTGATGAATGATGATTGATTGGTGTATTTGTCACGTAGTTTTTTGTCAGAGAGCCATTCCATCTATCATAACTCTTAACCAATTATAGCGACATATTACTTGTATGGTTTTATGTTTCAATTAAATTTAGTTTAGTTTAATTTGTGCTGATACTAAAATATAATTTACTCCTATTCACATAGAAGATTTGTTCATACAGCGAAAAAAGAAGAAGAGATAAATAACTCCTATATACCGATTACCGGATAGGTGTTTGTTTTTTCTACTTCAAAGACAATGTTTGAATTAAAGCACCGTCTTAATTTATTATTTAAAGGAAAAAAGGTCCAAGAATGTTCCCGAAATATGCAGACTTCTTCATATCATTATTCGTTATATTTCGGATTCACTCTTATTATTGATGTTAACAAATCGTCTCGTATTTGTTCAGGTCAGTAACGAGAAACTCTAGCATGAAATGAGTGAACTTTAAATAGCAAAAACTTAGAGAAAAATAAGAAATTCAAATTCATATATTAACTTCTACTTACAATTTAAAATTGTCCTTCATTATACTTAAATGGTTCGAGCAAAAAGAGACTTTTTCAAATGACAACAGTGAAATCAAATAATTAAAAATTCAAAAAAGGATTAAAAAGACATCCTTAAAGTATAATAAATTCACCAACTTCGTTTTGATCCAAAAAAAAATGTCCCTCCAGTTACTAGTTTGGCCCAAAAATATCTCTATCATTACTTAATTGGGTAAAAATCTCCTTATTTCATATAGAACTTAACCGAACATAATTAGAAGACTAAGCGTATTTAAACCTACAAGCATGCATTAAAGACGTAATTGGGTCAATTTAATACATGGTGAAAGGGAAGAGAACAAAAAGTCTTCTTAATTGTGGGGCCCAAAATCTAAAAAACGTGGGACCCAAACACGTTTGTGTCATGCCACGTCTGCGACAGCCACATCGTAGTGTTTCATAATACATGGAACTCCCCACGTTCTCTTACTCTTCGCTATGCTCAGGCTTTTTGGTTGTTCAATCATTGGCTTTCTCCCTCTTTTTTACTTAAATGCCCTCATTTATTTTTTCACCTTTAAATCTACCTTTTCACTGTTAATGTTTTAGACTTAACCCGTTTGGATTGACTTATAAGTTGCTTATACGCTGTTTTCAGCTTTTTTGAGTGTTTGACTGATCAGCTTATAAGTCATTTTGTGCTAAAATAAGCTTTAAAAAAAAAATTGGCTCGTTTAGGTTAACTTATCTAAAGCAGCTTATAAGCCAAAAAAATAAATAAGTAGGGAAGTTAGACTACCTCAATTTTTATTTTATTTTTACTTATAACTTTTTTTAAGCCCATCCAAACAAGCTCTTAAAAGTCTTACTTTATTTCTTAAACTTCATGCACAGTCAAACAGAGACGAAATCAGGATTTAAAACTTATGAGTTCGGGGTTCTAATTATTTAAAGTTACTGGGTTATAAATTAATAATTTGTACATAATTGATAAAAAAAATTAATACAAATATATGGTTCGGACCAAAGCTACTGGGTTCGGCCGAACCCAAGCCCGAAAGACTAGCTCTACCCCTACAGTCAAACACCTGCTCCCTCCGTCCCAATTTGTGTGATGTAGTTTGACTGGACACAAAGTTTAAAAAATAAAGAAAGATTTTTGAATCTTGTGGTCTAAAATAAGTCAAAGATATTTGTGTGGTTATAGATCATCTCGTTAAGCGTAAAAGGTAAAGTTTAAAGTTAAACTGTTATCAAATATGGAAATATATTATTTTATTTGGGACGGACTAAAAAAGAAACTGTATCACATAAATTGAAACATAGAGAATATAAAATAGGACGAAAGGAGTATTATTTTTGACATCTCGCTCGGTGCTCAGTTTTCATTTCTAAGTCTAACTAATTTAGATTCATATTAGGAAATTTTACTATGGGTGTGAAGTGTTCCCTCTAAAAGAAGTGTTTACACCGAGTTCTCTAATTAAGAATAATAAAATATTTGCCACTGAATCACAAGCACTTAATGGTAATAAAAGCGTCCTTACCATATTTCTATATCCTACATATTTTTACATACTGATTATTATTTCCTCCATCCCAAAAATATTGTCTTATTTTACTTATTAGTTTGTCCCAAAAAGATTGACACATTTCTATATTGAAAAATAATTTATTTTTATGAGATGAATTGCCGTCACACAAATATTTAAAGCTTGTTTTGAACCACACATTTCAAAAGTCTTTTTTTATTTTTTAAATTTTATGTCAAATCAAACTAAGACAATTTTTTGGGACCGAGGGAGTAATATACATGTTAAGGTCCTTGTCAAACTTCTCACCACAATGGTGGTATTAATTTTTCTAAAATTTATTTACGAGATAATCAAAATTTCACTATCACTAAGGTAAATAGGTAATAACCCAAAAAGTCATTAAAGACGTGTCAAACATGTAATGCGAGGTTTGCATGCATGTTCGACTAAAGATTTTTTTTTAAGCTAGTACTTTATAAGATATTCTTCAATTCTATTACTTCGCTATTTTCATTGAAATCTTTTCATTTTTTTGTCATGTTCAGATAATAGTAAAATCTTTCTCTTTGTTTTGCATATGCAATAAAACCATAATTCGAGAGATAAAATATTATGAAAAAGTAAATTAAAGTTTTGTCACATTGAAAACTAATCGGCCAAATGTAAGATTTTATTTTAGTCAAAACCGTTTAATTTGTTACATGCTTTATTATACAGGAAAGAAACAAATATATATATATATATATATATATATATATATATATATATATGGACCATTAATTGATAAACTGAATCTGGTCCAAAATTTGTCATCTTTTAGTTGAATATTACAAAATTCTAAGAAGACAAACTATTGATTCAATAATGTAAATGGTACATATTTTTGGTCCATTTATTCCCAGCAAAAAGAAAGGTGCATTTCCTTAACTTTATTTTAGCAGATAAGGTTCTCTTTGACAGGAAATTTTCATGATTGATACAACTACAAAAAATAAAGGAAGTTAATAAATATTCTCCTGCGTGTTGAATGCATGTTATGGAATTACCTAAAATAAAAAATTAACAACCAAGGCCACCATTTATTTTAATTACTCTCTATATGGTACAAATTATATCTTAATTTTGACTAGGTGATTAATCCAAGATAATTGGAATGACCCATTGACCATGTCTAATAAATGAACAAAAATGATAGAATTAGCTAACAATTAGTCTATTGTCTCAAGTACCAAATCAAAGAATATTCATCAGGCTAATAATTTTTTGTGTTATTTAAAAGATGTTGACGTTCATTTGGAATATTAGGCATTTAAATTATCACCGACGTGTTCTCCACATGCTATCTCTGGGACAAAATTATTGAAGTGTACAACGATGTATAATCTATTTATGGATATAATAAAAGTTATTAAATAAATGATTATTTACTGCAGTATGATTTTTCTCGAGAGTGGATTTCACTAGATTTTATTGTGAACTAAAAATTACTTTCTCCGGTTAAAAAAGAATGTCAACTTAGTCTTTATCTTTTTATTCAAAAAGAGTGTCTACTTACCAAATCAAGAAAGAATTAACTTTACTTAGGAGTTAAATTAACTTACTTAGGAGTTAGCATTTTCTTAAAGGATGTGCAATGGCAAAGTGGACACTCTTTTTGAACCAGAGGGAGTATTAGGAGCGTACTTCTTGAAAATACAATTAATGGCCATTATTACAAATACCTAATTACTTATTTATAAGACCAAATTCAGTACTCAATGTTTATTTCATCACTTTCAATCCGTCTTACACCCTATGTCTAAATTTATATAGCGCACTTTCCTTTTTAAATATTTTTAAAAAATTATCTTTTCATAATTAGAAGCAATAGAATTTGCATTACCCTAATTGAGATAATTTATAATCACATAAATATTCAAGGATTGTTTTAGATTATAAATTTCAAATATTTTTCTTAATTTTTTAACCCCCCCCCCCCTCCCCCACTCCACCCCCACCCCGAATGAAAAGAAGGTCACTTTCGTCATTTCCTAAATCAGTGAAATCCATAATTCATATCCCTTAACTTCCCTTATTCTTTCTCTCCTTTCTGTTTCCAGTATTTCTAACACAGTTTTTCATTCCATAATAGCATTTGAATTCCAGAGTTACATAATTGTTGTACCATTCTAAAGCAGACTTTGCCACCAATCATCTCCAAGACCACAGAAAAAAGGTACCCTTTATTCTAAACTCTCTTAGTAGTGCTCATATTTCTTTGAAATATTGAAAACAATGCTACATCATTCATTCTTTGTTAAGCTTTGTATTTAATGCTGTTGGATCTTATGCTGCTTATATTTATGGAATTGGAAGGGATTTGTAATCAACGGACCTAGTGCATTAGTTACAGGTTAGTCCTAACCAGTAGCTTTTGTTCAGAACCTGCATATTTATTAACTAAGTTTGAACGGAATAAATGAATATGGGCTGTAATAAAATCTCGAACTTGAACTCATAATGTTCAAATCTTGGATCTTACTCATTGAAGTAGAACGTTGTTACTTATATGCTCTGCTTAGCTGTTAATGAATTGTCACTAAAGTCTAATATTTTGTTTATCTGATGAGATCAAGAACTAAACTGAATCCTGTGTTTTGGAATTTGAAAAGATTGGTTCTGATTTATGCTTTCGAGAAGAATTTTAGTTATTTCTTATCTCTGTTTAGTTGTTCATGAGTTATTACTTGAATATCCTGTTATACTGAGATCAAATTGGATTATGGGATTCTTTCTCTTTTGTCCTCATTTATGTGTTTTTGTCATTTCTTTCGAGATTTGTTTTTTATGAAAGAAAGTGAGTTGAAGATCCCTTTATACATTGGATATAGGTTTGTATTATTTGTCTTCCAAATTTCCAATTACTGATTGAAACAAAATTTCTTCAGTATTTATCTTTGTTTTGCTTTAGATATTGTTGGTATATGGAGTCAAAGGTCGAGCCACGATTTGAAGACGAGCCACAATTTGAACTTCATGGGCTCTAAATTTCCACGATAGAGACATCATGTGTTACTAATTGGATTCTAAATTTAATTTTTATACATAAATAATGAATTTCTTAATACAAATATAGAGTTTAGACTAAAGCTATTGGGTTCTGTCAAACCCGAACCTAATCCTAATAGATTAGCTTACAGGCTTGTGTAATTTGTGTTCCAATTATTGATTGAAACATAACTTTCTTGAGTGAACATCTTTGTTTTGCTTCAGATATTGTTGGTATATGGAGTCTGAAAATGGGGTTCCAGTAGAAGTGGAAAAGATTGTTGTGGCTGAGGAGCAAAATGTGGATTTAAAGAAAGAGGAGAGCATTAGTGAGGATAAGGCTGATGAGATACCAAATTCATCTGTAGCCAAAACTGAATTATCTGAAAATGTTCCGAAAAGTAAAGCTAAGGTTTCCATTAGTGGTACTAAAAAGAACAATAAAATGGCTAAGAATTCAACAGGCTCGTCTGCATTGAATCGTTCGAAAAAGGGAAGTATTGCGAAAAGCCTTTCATTCCCCGCAAGAGGCGCCAATGCTGACATAACGAGGAAGAGCATTGATGTTTCTACAAAGAAATCGGATTTTAAACCTTGGATACCAAATGGGGTGACACACGAGGCTTCACATTCCAATGGAACAGTACTCTCACCAGCTTCTCGTTTAAAGAAATCTGTCCCAAGTCTTCGTCAATCGCTGGTAAACTTCTCATTTTAAAGCTTAAGCTGTTAGAGAGAGCACACTCTTATTTATTTAACTATATTCTTAAAAAATCGTGATCTTTTGATGCAATATCTCACAAATTTCCTTTGCTGTTTCTGCATTAAGTCTGTGAAGTCTATTTCGGCCAATAGAATTGCAAAGAAAGCTACATCTGAAGGGTAAGTGAATTTTGCTACTTGCATTTGTTCATAAAAATTGGTTTTCTTAAATCTAAAACGTTTGGCATCTATCCTTTAGCTGTTTACCGTTACATTATGTGTTGTTGCCAATGATTGTTCTGATAGTTATGCTAAATGTTTGTATTTACAGATTAAACGATGCAAACACAACACCTACTAAAGCTACATCGCCTCTTAAAGACGATGAGGATGCCCGTTCTGCTACTTCCTCGTACTGCTCTTCTGTTGTTACTTTCTTGTTTATTTTGGTCCTCAATTAGGGCAATAGTCTAACTTCTTCTTCTTCTTATTCTTCTTCTTCTTCTTCTTCTTCTTTTTTTTTTTTTTTTTTTTTAATATAATCAGCAATGCAACTCGTGGCAGTGCTGGATTTTCGTTCAGGTTGGAAGAACGTGCTGAAAAGCGAAAGGAGGTTTGTCGTTTAACCTTTGGTTCCTATGACTATCATGTACATATTAGCTTAGGCCAAAAACATTACAGCTCAGTTTCCTTATTCATCAGTTCTTGGCAAAGGTGGAAGAGAGGATACAGGCCCGAGAAGAGGAAAAGAGTAACTTGCTAGCAAAATCCAAAGTTAGTTCAAACAATACTGATTTTTCATTGCTGAATTTGTAACTTGTAAAGGACTAGTCCGGCTAAGCTCTTTTCTTTGTGGATTTGGGATTTCATTCAGGAAAACCAAGAGGTAGAGATAAAGCAATTTAGGAAGAGCTTGACATTTAAAGCTGCTCCTATGCCAAACTTCTACAATGAACCCCCTCCTAAAGTTGAACTGAAGAAGGTGAAGTATTTGATATTTGTGCAACATTGAGATAGATTTTAGCTCTTCTAGCATTGAGTAATCGTATTTCCCTAGTGTGACAAAGCTGGCACTAGACTCCCTTTTACAGTAAGTCCATACTATTGTGCTAGAGGAAAAGAGACAAAAAAAAAGTATTTTTGGTTGTTTTTTTTGTGACAAAATGCGTCAAGTCATCAAGTGTGAATCTCGTGAACATTGTTGTTCCATTACATGATATGCCCGTAATGTTTGTAATTTAAAAGTGTCTATGACGCTGTGGGTTGCTTGAAAATTTACAACTTGTGGAAAATAGTGCTTAAGTTTACTTGTTTTTTTTTTTTTCATTATATGCTTATGTTTTTGCTAAATGTGCAGATACCAACAACACGCGCCATATCTCCTAAGCTCGGAAGAAATAAGAACTCCACATCCATGACTAATAGTTCGGAAAGTGGAGGGTTCAGTCCAAAAGTGATCAAGGAACAGCATAAGTCACCCGTATCCAGTAAAGATAACGTTGCTTCAAAAGGGAAGCCGGTTAAGAAGAATTCACAGAGTACAACCGCTCAATCTCCAAAAATCTCGGCCACTAAAGTGAAACCTGCTGAAAGAAAATCAAAACTTGCTGAAGCAAAGGGTTCAGATGAGAAAAAATGTACAGAAGAAATGGAAATTCAACCCGATGGTGCCCCTAAGTCTGAAATGAATCCAGTCATCGTGCAAGCTGAAGTCAGTGTTGAAGGTTAAGGAAGCACTTAATGAAGTTCTTTTTCTGTATTTATTCATAGTCTTTTTTTTGTTCTCTGAAAGCGTTTTGTTCTTCGTTGAGTTGTGAATATGGTGTGTATGTTGCGGTTACAAGTTGTACATGTTCGTTCTCAGCTTCTTCATTCTTTTTCGAATATTTCAGTGTACCGTGGTTTATCATTCTGGAAAATTTTGTGCTTTGTTAGTTGTGGATTTTATGTGTTAAACTTCATTGTTTTCTAAGTCAGATTCGACATGTCGTCTTCTTTTCTTTCTATGTATCATTCTGAAATTTTATATCTGGTTTTACTAAAATGCACAACTCTTTTCTCAAAATAAACTTATGTCTCTACAAAGTTGACATCCATTGTCACAACTGAGAGAAAAAAATGCATATTCATTCACAGATATTGTACATTTCAATTCAAGCTAAGCACCTATAGTTACAAAGTAAACATTTGCCTGAAATGGTGGATTTTCTTCAAAATTACTCACTGATGATATCATCTAATTATCCTGAGGGAGTCTGGTATATGACGGGTTCTGCGAATTACTGAACACATTGCTTTGGTGATGTGCAAATATGAAAAGGTATTTACTATGCATACGTATAATAAGATCAGACTCATTTTAAACCTACTGACTTTGAATTATGGATTCAGCTCTGTAATTATCAAATATACATGCGGGAAGTGGTCATATTCTAAGAGATAGTTGTGAATAGACTAGATGGACCAGACCAAGTTGAAGTCATTGGACCTAAGGAAAATTTAAGTTTTTTTTTTTTTTTTTTCGCGGATTGCCCTTCATTTGGGGTGGTCTTTAATTTTTGTGTTCGCCTAATACCCCGAGGTTCTGGGTTCAAACCCCAGTTTAGTTAAAAAAGAAGGAATTTTCGCAAGACAGATGTTTAGATTTACAAGGCAGAGTTTTGATTGCTACTCTCCCTTGCGAATCAAACTCTACCTTGCGAATTTTTTTAAAACTTTTGACTGAGCAGGGGTTCGAACCCGAAACCAAGGAATTTTTAGAGAAGGCCAAAAATTAAAGTCCCCCCCCCCCCCCCCCAGCGAAGGACAATCCTGCAAATTGTCCGCATTTAAGAAAGAGCCAAATGATGAAATGGCCCATCAAATTGTTATTGGACTTCGTCTTGGATCCAGGCTGAGGGCACGGTAGATCGAAAAGAGGAAATTGCACCATTTGTCCTTCAAGTGGGCTGGTCTTTAATTTTTGTCCATTAGCAATCAAACTTATGCCTAGCGGGGAACTTGGCATAAGTTCTTTAGGAAAAAAGTCATGAGGAGCATAACTTGTGGGATATTAAAATACGAAAATATAAACTTATATCTTACGAAAGAGTTATTTATTATGAGGAGCAAAACATGAAGACCAGATAGGGACATAAGTGCCAATGACCATTAGTAAAGGGTATCACTCTCATTAGGCTATGTGAATTTTGTGCTCGTCCTCCTTTTTTGTTGCTGTTTCGTTGCTTATTTCCCTCTTGTAATTTCTCTATTTCGGTTCATTAAATACAATCAATCTTCCCTGTTGTTGAATATTTGGAGTAGTGTTTACTACAGATAGCCTAGGGAATACAATCAATCTTCCCTGTTGTTCATTTAGTGTTAAAAATAACATGAATTAGTTATGAAATTCTTTGCTAAGTTATTCCTAAATAACTCTTAGCTAACTGATTTGTACTGAAATTGTACTGATTGCTCGAAATTTAATGCCTTAAATATTGTCACATGAATCACATACAATATAAATATGCTTTAGTGAGGATCAGACTAAAGTGGTAGACGTACTTGAAAGCCTTTGCATGATATCTGGGTCCATAAAGGAGATAAATCATAGTAATAGATATTTTTTTTAATTATATTCGATAGCTTAATTATTTATCAAATTACCATCTATAACTTGTTTTGTGACTGCAGTGTATTTTCCTAAAAATAAGGTACTTCTCTTCCACTTACCCACAATCCTTTTTTTTTTTCCAAACATTTTTCTCACCTATCAAATCTATTTTCTCTCTCACCCCTCTTTCTCTCTTCATTCCATCTCCTAGTCTTTTAAATTGATTTTCTCTCACCTATCAAATTTATTTTCTCCCTCACCCCTCTTTCTCTCTCTGTTCCATTACCTACCCTAGATCTTATTTTCTCTTACAAATCAGAAGAATCCTACAGTAGTAGCAGCAGCCATAGTCGATGACGGAGTGAAGCTTTATTAAAAAGAGCCATGGTCGACGACGGAGTGAAAAAAAGAGCTCTAACAACGGTGAAGGACGACGGATTGAAGCTTTATTAATTAGTCCAATTGAAAGTCTTTATCTCCGGTTAATGTCCTTTTTGTAACAATCTGAGACAACTCGCTTCTTTCCCATGAGAACACCATTGATGAGAGTTGTGGAGCTTTATGCCCACCAAGTGTTTGATAAAATATTTTAGTATATTTCAGTGCATATTTCTGTGTATTAACAAACATTATATTTAATTTTCAGTGTATTTCAGTGTATTATTTCACTGCATTTCAATGTATTTATCTTTTTTGGTGTAAATATAGTGAATGTTCCAAATATAGAACCTATTTTTACTACACTTTGTTTTCACGACTTTTGTATTTCGCTGTATTTCAAAGTATTTCTGCATTTTGTATTTCTAATTTATGAAACAGTTTCTGATATATTTCATTGTATTCCATTGTATATACGCATACTACAACTTTATATTTCTTAAACAATTAACCATATTTCAGTGTAAAATTTTCGGGGATAAAAGTTGAGAGAGATTCGTAAGCTTTTATGGAAGAACAACCGTTATGCGTGATTTATGGGAAGTTTTAAATTGAATCCCATAATTGTTTTTTAAAAAAAAGTTTGTTCCATAAATAGAGCCTAATTTTACTCTTCAATGATTTGTGTGAAATATGGTTGATTTAATTTGACTTACTATTTAAAAAGGAAAAAGAATATTATGTTCCAAAAATATAGCCTATTTTTTCTCTCAGATTTTTTTAAAAAAAATTGAGCCTAAATTTACTCTAACGTGTTTTGTATTTCTCTGTATTTCGTTGTATTTCGTTATATTTCACTGTATTTCAAAAATGCGAGATACAACTGAAATATATCCAAAAGCAGCTACGAATTGTAAATCTTTAACTTGTAGCTATAACTAGTAAGAAGCTATTAAAAGATAGCTATTTGTGTAAGTTTTACTAAATCACATCAGTGAGCTTATATTTTGTTGCATAAATTCAACAAGATGCTACTTAGTTATCCAACTTTAAAATTATTAGAGCAAAGTAAAATTTTCTTTTATTCGTTATTGCTGTTTTAATATCATTTGTTAAGTTGCTGACTTTATATTAACTCTTCCATTCAAAAATGATAGTTATCAGTAATTTTTGTTTTGACTAAATGATCAAAATTGTTTCTTTAATACTATAATAAATATTTTCTTTACTTTTGATAGTTTTCATGCATCTATTTCTTTAAAAAAAATTGTTTAATTTATGAATTAATTTTCTTTCAACTGAAGTTCATATTAGTCAAATTGAATCTCACAAAGAATCTAAATTCACATTGGGTAGAGGCTACTTAAAGTAATGGCTAAAAGGAACTTGAAATAATGGCTACAAAGGTGGATCTCTCGTATTCCTTCTCTATCAGAACAGAACTTTTATTTAATGACTATATATAAAAATAAATATATGTATGTAGCAAGAAAGTATGATATATTTACTCCTCATAAATTAATATTTTGCTGCTAAGATCCGCGGAACTTTCCAAGGCACATGAAATGACAAAATGTTCGGTGTAACAATTCTTCTTGATTCCAATTAAAGATAGAATGAGTAAAGTCAATGTCCTGGTGTTCAATTGCCCTCAATTAACCCCACCATCACTTAATTATTTTTATATAGTTTAACTTCTGTACAATAATTAACAGTGCATATGTTTTTAGATAAATCAGGTCAAAATAACTTATTAACATGTAATTATTGTCCATTTGATGTCAAAAATGTAATTATTGTCCATTTGATGTCAAAAATTAAATTATTATCTTTATAGTCAAATAATTTCATATGAAGACCAGCTCAGTTTGCTTCCCACTTTGATGTCAATAATCATTAACCTAATCACCATCAAAAGACATATAAAATGGGACTTCCCAACAAATAAATGCCGGTCCGTTGGTTTAGTTTTTTACTTATTGTGTTTCATACCTGGCGTGTTATTTTTTTAATCCTTTATTTTGAATATAAATCTAATTCAATTAGATAAAAACATAGTTAAAAGATATAGGAGAAAGAGTAGTTGTAAATTGGTGAAAGAGTAGTTGTAAATTGGTGAAACTTTAGACAGTCATAACTTTGCGCTCGGATATCCGATTTATGCAAAAACAAAAATTATTTTGCATATTTTTTCGAGATCTAGCCGTGCAAACGGCCGTAAGGCGGTTTGGCCGGGCCGATTTTCTAGAAAACCTCTTTTTTCCCTTCCAATTTTAATTTCCCCCTAAATTGGCGGGAAATTTTCAGTTTTCTTTACTTATAATATGATGATGCGCAATAGACTTCAACATAAAAATTTCGGAGTAATGTAGCTGTGAATGTCAATTTCACTTATGTGGTTTCAATTTTTGAAAATAAAGCTGACTAATTTTCTCGACATATAAAGTTCTATAATAACCTTACAAAAATATAACACTTAAACCTAAAGTTTCCAAAACTACTGCAGTAAAATACTGCTTTATACAAAAAATAATTTGTAACGTGTGTTTTTTTTCTAAGTTTCCTAAAATAAAATTATGAAAATATAAATTTTTGATGCAATTTTATTCTACTATACCCAATTATTTTTTTTTTAGTTAGAAAACCTAGAGAAATATAAAAAAAAAAAAAAAAAAAAAAAAAAAAATTGCATTGCATTTCGTTACATGAATGGCAAAATGCAATAACACAGTAAAAAAAAAATTGCATTTCGCCATGTATGTAATGAAATGCAATGCAATTTTTTTTTTTTTTTTTTTGTATTTCGCTAGGTTTTCTAACTAAAAAAAATAAAAAAAATGCATTGCATTTCGTTACATACATGGCGAAATGCAATTTTTTTTTTTTACTGTGTTATTGCATTTCGCCATGGATGTAACGAAATGCAATGCAATTTTTTTTTTTTTTTAGTTAGAAAACCTAGCGAAATACAAAAAAAAAAAAAAAAAAAAAAATTGCATTGCATTTCGTTACATACATGGCGAAATGCATTTTTTTTTTTTTACTGTGTTATTGCATTTCGCCATTTATGTAACGAAATGCAATACAATTTTTTTTTTTTTTGTATTTCGCTAGGTTTCTAAAAAAAAAAAAATTGGGTATAGTAGAATAAAATTGCACCAAAAATTTATGTTTTCATAATTTTATTTTAGGAAACTTAGAAAAAAAACACACGTTACAGATTATTTTTTGTATAAAGCAGTATTTTACTGCAGTAGTTTTGGAAACTTTAGGTTTAAGTGTTATATTTTTGTAAGGTTATTATAGAGCTTTATATGTCGAGAAAATTAGTCAGCTTGATTTTCAAAAATTGAAACCACATAAGTGAAATTGACATTCACAGCTACATTACTCCGAAATTTTTATGTTGAAGTCTATTGCGCATCATCATATTATAAGTAAAGAAAACTGAAAATTTCCCGCCAATTTGGGGGGAAATTAAAATTGGAAGGGAAAAAAGAGGTTTTCTAGAAAATCGGCCCGGCCAAACCGCCTTACGGCAGTTTGCACAGCTAGATCTCGAAAAAATATGCAAAATCAATTTTTTTTTTTTTTGCATAAATCGGATATCCGAGCGCAAAGTTATGACTGTCTAAAGTTTCACCAATTTACAACTACTCTTTCACCAATTTACAACTACTCTTTCTCCTATATCTTTTAACTATGTTTTTATCTAATTGAATTAGATTTATATTCAAAATAAAGGATTAAAAAAATAACACGCCAGGTATGTAACGAAATGCAATTTTTTATTTTTATTTTTTTAACATTTGACACCAGCTAACATTTTGGTGTCAAATGTAGAAAAAAAAAATGCATTTCGCCAGGTATGTGGCGAAATGCAATTTTTTTTAAAAAAAAAACATTTGACACCAGCTAACATTTTGGTGTTAAATGTTAAAAAAAATTAAAAAAAAATATTGCATTTCGCCAACTATGTAACGAAATGCATTTTTTTTTTTTTAACATTTGACGGAAAATGTTAAATGGGGTTAACATTTCATTGGATAACCAACGAAATGCCCTTTTTGGTATAAAAAAAAAAAAAAGACATACCATTTTTGTCTTCAACGTCCAAAAAGGTGACATTTTGGCGCCGGACTCGATTAGATAGTTACTTACAATCTGTAACTTCTCACGAATCTTTCCATTATTTTTGGGGGGGATTTGGACATTTAAAACTCTAGATATAAACGAATAAGTATGTTTAACACCCCTACGCCTTTGAGTCTATTGTTCCTTGTACAATGTTTAATAAGTTTTAATATAACATGTTTCTTTCGAATTTAAAAAAAAAAAAAAAAAATCCCTAGAAAACTAGAGAGGTGATTTTTTCCCACAAATGTCAAAGCTAAGTGCTAACAAGCAAAGTATTTTGCATGAGAATGTCGTTAATATATAATATATGGTTAATCTTACTCTCTTTTGTCAACTTTATTAGTTGTAATTTTAAAGTAAAATTCAGTTTAGTCCCTTAACCTTTAACGGGGCTTATGAACAGTACCCTCTTGGGCAATCTAAGTTACCCCCTTAATCTTTATGGGTTGGGAAATTATACCCCTTCATGTTATTTCTCAACAATCATACAACAGATTGGACGTCATAAAGAATTCAAATAAGGCTTTGTGCTTCTATCTTTGTGTTTGATATTTCTTTCTCGAGAAAAAAACAATTTTTGAAGTAAATTTCAAGGGAATTTTAGCTCCCTCTTAGAGTTCTTCTTGTTACTTGCCATTTTTCCCAAAAATTCCAGAAGGAACACAATGGCATATCTCACAATACAATAATTCAAGCATATGTCCTGTTATTCTGTCTTTGAACACCTACACTTGCAATTTAAATCACAGAAATCTTCGCAAAAAACAACCCCATCTCTTTTTCCTTGCTTTTATAACTTGTCACTAGAATGTATCTGGCCAACATGTCTTTACACCATTTAGAAGGTACCACCTAACAAACAATGAACATATTGGATATTAAATAAGGAGATTATCATTTCCTTTAAAAAATGAATAGTGTAAATTGAATTGCATGAAAGGGTTATCGTTCCTATTCAAAAGGTGAAGGAGGTATACTCAATCATTAAAAGTTTAGGGGGTACTCTAAACTTTACTCGTAATTTTATGACTAGCAAGTTTCATTCTTCAGGACGTTACTAGACACTAGCTATAAAGTCAAAGTAAAATAAGAATACATATCACCTTAACTATATTCTTTTGGAAGCGCTTATATGCAAAACACATCTTTTATATTCATTTACTTGGTGCAAACATCGCCAATAAATTCTTTCCTTAGTGAAGAGAGGAACTTCCTTGAAAATACTATGACATCAAACCTATGTTGACTTCACTAAGTACAATACACCCAACTACTGCTTTTAGAAAGATAAGTGCAGTTTAGAACCCACACACTAAAATACAAAGCACATTCATTATATTATATTAAAAGAAATGTAAAAAGGTATAGTTAATTCACAAGCTATAGTATCAAAAAAGTGACAATAAGCAAACCACCCGTGACACATTAGAGTACAAAAAAGATGATGCTCTTGCAGAATTATTCTTTTTTTTTTTCCTTTTGGGGTACAATTTCTTGATACAAACACTGTCGGCAGAAACAAACTTAGATACAAATGAAAAAATTGATAGGTAATTACAGTATTTATCACAAAATAATAAGACAAAAGATATTCTGCCTCCTCTGCTTTTTTGGAGTCTGTTTTCTACTTCAATGCCAACCACTTTTCTCCTCCTTTTCCCTTTCATGTTTTTATGATATGATCACCATCAACAAAAGCCCTCCTAAGAACTGCCATTTATTCAGCAAAATATTGTCAATTTTTTTCTTTTTTTTTTTATGGCCCCCAATTATTTTTTCTAAGTAGACTAAGAATACATAATACACATATTTTGAGACACTCACCATTCTTTCTTTCAATTCTTTATCTTCAGAAGTTCCTCAGTATACAAATTTTAATGACAACTAGCAAAAGCATATGACCCCAATGTACCACATACTACTTCCATCAACTTTCCTGCAAGACACAAAGAAAGTGTTGGCAAAAATGTTAGACAACTCACAAGGAATATAGCTTGATTAAGTAAAGAAGGTTGGAAAAAGATTAGAACTTTAGTACATTTTAAATTAAAAAAAGAAGGTAGAAAATTGATGGAATGAAGTGAATGTTAATGTCAACTGTATAAAATTATGTTAAACTAGGAGATAACAATTGATGACAGCTGATCATGAAAGTTTAAGATAAAATAAAAGAGCAGGTGGGGTTAAGTGTTAGTCAACAAACAGGCTGGTGGTTTTAATGTCTCTGTATTGAAGTTAAGAATAATCATTGAGTATACAGCTATGTTTCATTGGTGCTGATATGGACTTTTAGCATTATGCCACACAGTCACACCATAGATATGTTAACAAATCTGAACAGTAATGTCCGAATCAACTTACACGCACCTCGATTGTTCTATTGGATACTTAGAACATTCCATAAGCAAAAGTACAAATAATTCTACCACCGAGACTTTGGTAAAGATTTGTCTTAGTGATTAAGGGTCAAACACAATAATCATAACCATTATGCCTAAGTGATTAAGGGTTTATCATATCCAAAACTGTTTTGGCTTAGTGATTAAGTGTTCAATCAATCATAATCATTCCAGTCTCGAGATAGGTTTTACCTAACCTGACTCATGATCAAGAATACCCTTTCTCATAATTCAACTGCTAAAGTTCCCAAACTAAAAGTTAAAAAGTTACTCCATTGAATGATTTTTTGGATAATCGTCACATCAAGAAAAGAACAAACCCCAAACCAAACCCCCCCCCCCTGCCCCCCGCCCCCATTTTAGCTCACCGACAGATTCTATACCAACTATATGGTAAAACTACTTTGGCAGTGTCTACATAATATGCATACTTACTTGCCATGTCAACTACCTGTGAAACTAATTAATCAATAGAAAAATGATGAACAATGAAATCTTAACTTACATATACAGCTTAATTGTAGACTTCCACAACATTAAGGAAATTTAATAAAGATGACCCGTTGAATCATGTGCAAAAGTTAGATACGTAGCTTAGGTTCTAAGTGCAAGTAATTCACTGGAAAAAGCTGGAACCAAGTGGCCTCAAGAACGGCCTAATGCCATGTCCTTTTGTACCAACCATCAAAACTCCACAATTTTCATGATCACCAAAAATACTAATAAAGACACAATTTCTAACCTAGTAATAAATTCAAGAAACAGAATGATAGAGACCTCATTTTATCCCAATTTTCAGCTATGTTTTTGAGAATCAAGAATTCAATACTTATCAGTTAAAAAATCAAGCAGCACTTTATGAAAATCACCACAACTCATACGAAAGACACAATTTTTAGCATCAAAAGAGTAAATTCTATAAGAAAAAAGAAAACGTAAAAAACCTCATTTAGTACCCTTAATGACATTTTTAAAGAATTAACACTCCCTACATAAGTAAAATTATAAAAATCAGGTATAACTTAGTGATAATCACCAGAATTCATCAAAGAGCAAAATTTGAAAAGACCAAAATCCATCAAAAGACTCAATTTTAACATCAAAAGAGCACAATTTAAAGAAAAAATCCGCAGACTGCCTAAATAAACTGCTGGTTTTACAACTAAAAACGTAAAAACCTCAGTTGATTCCCATTTTCAAGAATCAACAACTCCATAATCAAACATGATACAGACATAAACATCCACAGTTTATACAATTTCTAAGATAATAACTTGATAATAGCTGACCAATCAAAAGAATTCAATTTAAAGAAACAAAATTACACTAACATATCAAAACCCCAAAATTAGATAAGAGCAAAAAAGTTGAGAATTTTCTTTACCTCTTCTTGGCTTTGCAACAACCTTAGCAACAGGGGCAGCTACAGGAGCAACCTTAATTTCCTCCACAGGGAACAAAACACCATCAATCCCTTGTACAGAGATCCTTCCATCAGTATAAATATCAGGATCAAACAAATAAGCCGACCCTTCAGCACCTGCCCCGAATTTAACCGAACCATCGGCTTCTTCAGCCACAACTTTATGTGGTAACCTCAATGTATCATACTTAACTTTCCCAAATCTCCTCACTGAATTATACATACTTTCTTCCGTTTGATACTCCGGTATCAAATGGTAATACATTATCTGTTCCGGCGCCCCTGGCTCGCTAAGCTGATCAGTTGTCAGCTTAGCCATAGCCTCATCATTGGGCGCCAGAACAGTTAAAACATACCCTTCTGACACTAACTTGCCCATTTCTGTTGCTAATGAAGTTAAATTCACCAGAATATCAGCTAATTCATTGTAACCACCATAGTGCAAGAGCGTATGAATAAAATCTTTAACCTGACTCTCACCATCGAAATGATGGTGGGGTCCGCCCGGGCCAGGTGCTGGGGCCGGGGCCAGAGATGGCCCCGGCGCCAATGCATCGTAAACTGGCAGCACAGGTGGTGCGCCAGCTGGCACGGGGGCGGGTTTCTTCAACCGGTGAGTTCTCGGGTCAACCTCTGGTGCGCCTTCGGGCAGCACAGCGGAGATTGACCGGAGCGATCGCCGTGTGTTGAAATCTTGTTGAACTGATTTGGGTATCAAAACACGTTCAATACCGTGAATAATTCCATCGGGTTTGATAATATCATCTTGTTTGATAATCTTTGCTGAGCTTATCATTTTCTCTCCATTCTTCTCTGCAATATGAACTTTGTTTTCGTCTCCGTTGCATAATGTCGCGTGTACACGCGCTGGCCAGTGTTTGGACACAATGCGCTTGGGTATCATGTGAAAGAGTAAGAGGTTTTGTAAGGACTTGAGATTTCCAGGTTCAAGCAAGAAACGCTTGAATTCAGGGTCTAAATCACGTTCAAGAGCTTCATTTTTAGGGGCAAAAATGGTAATGTTGTGTTTAGAAACAGCTTCTTCAAGTGTTTGAAGTAAAAGTGCTTTTTCAACAAGCTCAGATAACTCAGTGTAGTGAGAATCCAAAAGAGCAACAAGAATGGAGTTGGAATTGATTTGTGGTACTGTTGTTGGAGTATTTGTGGATTTTAAGGTTGTCCCATTTGGGTTTTCTTGAAATGTAGCACTTGTAATGGAGAAAAACAGTATGATACTGAAGGTACAGAGATTGGTAACGCCATAGATCTGAGAATCCATGGCCAAAACTCAAGCTTTCTCTCTCTTAAATGTAAGTTTTTTTTTTCTTTTTCTTTTTGTGTTTCTCTCTCTAGTTCTTGAAAGTGTCGGTAGAGAACAACGTGTTATGTTGGGTTGTGGGAGTTTGTGGCTTTGTGTTAGTAAAGAAGGAAGAGTGTATGGTATGTAGTAGTAGTTTGGTGGAATAATAAAGTATTGAGAGGGTCAAGGGTTATTTTCTGTCTTTATTATTTTCTCTCTGTTCTGTCACTCATGTGTATTTGGAATTGCAGACTTTGGCCTCAAGTGAAGACACATATATTTGTTTTTTTTTTTCTGGGGGTAAGTGGAATTGGGAACTTTGACTTCAAGTTTTTATGCACATAGAAATGGCTAGCTAAGCGGAAAGTTCAGTTTTATTTGTTAGGTTATGATAATGATAATGATATTATATATGCAGGGAGGGACCCATGTACTATATTTTGGTGTCGAACATTCATTAACTGTAGCGGATATTCTATGTAGACATATAAAAAATATTAAAATTTTGACATAAAATAATAAATAACACTCAGCAAACAATAAAAAAATGTGGTGCTCTGTTTAAAATGTCGTAGGCTTTAGGCTAAGTCACGAAGGAGCCAAGTTTGAATCCCACTGAAAGCAATATATTTTTTTTATTGATTTTAATATGAACACTCAAAACCATTAAATCCTCGATAATAAATATGAGTAAGTATTTTTTTTATTTTTTATCTTTTAATATGAGTAAGTATGACTATACTAATAAATGCATTTGATCTGGTTCTTTATTTACAGTAAGTGTAGTGAGCTTAATACACTAATAAAAATGTTGGTGAGCTTATATCGGGTCTACTGATTTTCATAAATTTATTTGTAAATTTAAATTTGTTTATAAGAGATCTAAAAATATTTCAATATCATTTTCTTCTATTTAAACGGTACTAAAAGGTTATGTTCACTCATTTCCTCATTTATATTAGTCTAATACTTATTGTCTTTTGTTTTTTTTAATAATCTGTACATAAGTAAAATATGTAAAGAACTTACAATATTAAAAAGCTTAAGATTGCTAATATGTAAAGAACTTACAATATTAAAAAACTTAGATTGCTAAATAGTAGAATGAAATGGATTCTCATGGAACAAAATGAATAGTAAAGATTCATTTAGTTGATCCCACTTTTCAACTCACTTCTAATTAAACCAGAGGCGGGATTTACTATTGAAGTTACGAATTCAGCTGCACCCAAAATTTTTGACTCATAATTTATATATGTGTTATAAATCTATTAATATATATAAAATAATCTACCCTAAATCAATTGATATCCTAATTTAATATTCACAACTCATAAACCTAAATTCTAAATCCACCTCGGATTGAGATATAATCAATATTGTATGAACTTAGGGTAACTATGGCTTCATAGAAAATGAGATGAGTAACTATTAATATTATAATTCATAATTTATATTATTAGTATATATTCATTATTTGTGTTCGTACATTTTTTCATTATTGCAATACAAGTAAGACCTCCACTATACTAGTTATGGAGAGGATTCGCGCCGGATGGAACACGGCGCTTCGAACCATAGACTACTTGGAATGAAATGAAGCTTTGGAACAGAATTATGCTTCTTGTTAGGCCCTGATGGCGGAACTGACATTTTGGGGGCCTCCCATTTCAATTTATGTGAATCTATTTGTTTGAGCACGAAATTTAAGAAAGAAGAGAAGACTTTTAAGTTTGTGATCCTAAATGAGTTACATATATTTTTGTTTGACTATAAATCATTACATAAAATGTTTCCAAATATAGAAAGAGGTCATTCTTTCAAGTACGGACTAATAAAAAAATAGGTTCACATAAATTGAAACACAACAACTATAACTTAACTTAAATGTGAAAGATCAATATATGAGACTTCTAGAAGGAAATAGTGTGGGTAATTTGAGAAGGGTATTAGGGCTTTGCTTAAAAGCTAAAAAAAAAAAAAAAGGGTGGTAAAGGGTAGAGGACATGTGGAGAATAGAATGGAACAAACGAAAAGGTGAGGTCATAGTGATTAGGGGGACTAAAGTGGAGTTACGTTAAAGTAGTTGGGTTCCCTCCAAAGCTAAGAGGTTTCATTTGTTGTTTAGGTGAGACCAGGCTGTAATATGGGGGCCACGCGACCACTGGACGATTGTCAATATTCATTGCATATTAAGCGGTTGTGACGGTCGTTTAATTAGCTGCATGATAATATACTTCTATTTGTACTTTGATTATTTTTAGTTTAAGCCACGCCGCTTCTCTCTTTGCTTACTTCACTACTTGTTTTTTGCTTAGTTATTTTGCTTCTGTTTTGTGTTGTTTTCTTTTCTTTCTTATTTCTCTCTTTTTCTAAGGGGTTGCAGTTTGTTGGTTATTTTAAAAATATAAAATTAATACTCTCTGCAATTCAAAAAGGGTGTTCACATAGTTTTTTTTTTTAAAAAGTGTTCACTTATTAAATCAATAAAGAATAAATTTTATTTTTTCATATTTGTCCTTATTAAGTTTTAAATGATCAAATCTCAATACCTATTTAATTAGAAATAATTTAATCAAATTATCTATTTTTTTAAAGAATTACGTGTGTAGATGACTAAGTGGACACTCTTTTTTATTCGGAGGAAATATCTTCTTGATCGCATGAAACACTAAGTTTATATCAAAATGAAAAGATTGAAGTGTCATTTAATCTGGACCGAAAGACATAATAATTACTAAAATTACAGTATTGTTTCTAATGAATTCTATTTTTTTTTTCTTATGAACCCTTAGAACACTCTTTATGGGTGGACTCGTATTTTTTTTCAAACCCCTGATTTTTGTATGAATTTGAATATTGATGTCTTAAACGGTTAAGAATAAAATTCAAGATATTTTGGTTTAATACATTGATAACTTCTTAAACTTGTCAAAAAAAATATATTTAAACACTTGAATTACTTTTTGTTCCAATTGAACGTCTGATCACATGATAAAGTATTTTTGTTAGACATTTTTCAATTTAAAATTCGAAAAGAAAAAACTTTTTCACGTATTTCTCAAGCATGTATTAGTAGTTAAGTTACACATAAAATATGTTATCTCATTTAATTATACACATCAGCCTCAATTGCAAAAATTCTTGGGATTTTACTGCTTATTGAGACGAATGCGTACAATTAAAGAGATGACAATGTAAACTGACTAGCTTATCAATTACGATAGACACTTGAGAACACGCGCAAATAAATTCAGAATTTGAACCAAAAGTGTGTAATATAAATACGTTTCAGATGCTCAATTAAAACAAACCGTAATACCAGTGTCTAGATAAAATTTGGTGATGAATTTAAGGAGTTGTAAGTGTAATAAACCAAATATTTTTTAGAAAATAATTTTTGAGTTCTAAATAAAATTTGGTGATGAATTTAAGGAGTTGTAAGTGTAATAAACCAAATATTTTTTAGAAAATAATTTTTGAGTTTAAGCCACGCTTCTCTTGCTTAGTTGTTTGGCATGGTGTTTTGGGTTTTTCTGTGTGTGTCTGTGTTCTCTTTCTTTTTCCCTCTTTTTTGTTAGGTGTATATAGCAGTTTCTTGGTCGATGTTCTATCTCTATATGATATTCTTACATGGTTCTCGATTCTCCCCCCTTAAAATTTACGACACTCGACAGTTACAGTACATACAGGAGTATACTTTTTGTATCTGTCTTTAAACTGTTGAGAATAAAATTCATATACTATAAGAAAATAGTTTTTGCATGAATATGAATGAAATTACTATAAGTCATCTTCGTAGTTAAGTACTTTCAAATATGATTTAAGACATTGGAAACAAAGTTGAGATTCATATGGAGCTCGCCTCAAAATGAGTCGAGAGGTAACCATAGAGGTATATGATGTCTTACTTATTTGATCAAACTTCTAAAATCTACTTATTTTAAACATATTTATTGTAAAGCATCTTTTCAAAAAGTACTCTAAATAGTAGCAATTTGTGTTTGGTTAATCAATATGAAAGAAATAAGAGCAACCATTTGTGATTGGTCAAGGTTTTAAAACTATTTTTAAGAAAAAAATAATTTTTACAACTTCTACTATTACCTAAAAGCACTTAATTTCGAAAAACTTTAATCAAATATATCAAGCTCAACCCCTTAAAATAAGTACTTTTAGAAAAATATTTTTGGATTTCAAGAAACTTGGTCAAACAAGGTTTAATTATAAGCTCTTCTATAGTTTAATTACCTAGTGTTTTAGCTTACTATCCACGTAATGTAAGACAATACTATAATATAGTTCATGAACAGCTTGCAAATGGTGATATTAAAGGTAAATAAATCAATTTTACCTTTATCATTAACTTTTAGAACTTCAAGATTGTCCTTGAGAGGAAATACAATAATCTGCTTTGAAATTAATTATTAGTAAAATGAATGTTGTATTTTATCTTTGATTCAAAGTCAGAATAACAAAGTACCAAAGTAATTATTGTAATTTTATTTGACTCAATTACTTGCATATGGCAAAGGCAACAGATAAACAAAGTGATCGGGAGGCAAGAGGACGGTTGTAAATAGCGGTGAATCTAGAATTTAGACGCCGTAAATTTTGAGTTAGAGAAGTAAATTTTGAAATATTATTGAACCCTAACTGTAATTGTTTTTGCACACATATACAGGGTTCAACCCAAATATTGGGTTCTATTGAGATCTCGAACCCATTATTGGATTTATGTTGGTTGCAAAGGGGCTAATTTAACCAAAAAATAAGTTAACGAAAAGAAATGCACCTTTTGAAAAGTTCAAGGGGTTGATGTGCCCATGTATAGTACAACTATACATCTCTAGTTCAGTAATTAGGTATAAAGTATTTGTTGACCAAATGATCCATGGAATATTAGTAATAGCACCAACTAAACATTAGGCTATAGACATAATAATTCATCATATCAAAAAGTTGCAAATCATGCACGTCATTTTTAAGATTTATCAAATCAGACAGCTTTTAATTAGAATCTCCAAAAAAATCATAATTCTGATTATTGAATTGCAGCTGCCCATGTTGACCACATGTTGCAAACAAATTTAAATACAGCATTATTTTTGCAAGTTGTAGTGTTGAACCTTCTAAATTGGATCTCCAAATAGTAAGTCTTCATAGAGAAAATAGGAAGTCCGCACATATTATTATATATAATATAAGATAACACTATGCTAAGTTAATGTTTCCGCTTTATAAAGTTCTAATTATTGTCGGCAAGTGATTGTCTGAGCAATTATAATGTCATGAGGGCAATGGTTTGCTGTGAGGTGTTATATCAAGTGCTTTAACTTGTGACCTCCTTGAACTTGACAACTTTTATATATAGCACATTTAAACTTTATCTAGTCCTAATTACTTGCTATACTTGACATTTCGATGGTCTCGAACCTCCTAAATGCAATCTCAACTGATGGGTGAGATACACTCATTGCTACGTGGATTATTCTATGTATTCATGTTCTTTGCCGCGTCAAGATTTAGGGGAAGTCAATACAATCAACTTGTCAAGTTTAATCAGAACTAAAAAGTAATTCACATGTACATCGAATAAAATGTATCAAATTATTGGCTTCGAGCTATTCTGCCAAATGTTATGATACTCTTGATTCTTTATGAAATGGTACATTTCTGCCCATAACTTTACATACGCATAAAAGTTTCTTATAAAACAAAAAATAATCCAACTTGTAGAGTATTTACTTTCATTGAGTTTCGAGATCTTTATTTCCTTTTTCAAATGTAAATTGTGCACCCAACTTTAACCCAAAAGAATTCCAAGTTCTCCCTGATGTTACAATTCCTTTTTCTTTTAAAATTTTTGTCTGTGTTTGCTGACAACCTGATTTCTTTATTTCTAATGTATTCCAGTTGGTGTTTGTGGCCGAGCTACCTTGTCAGATTATACAGTCTATAATATCCCAAAATTTATGTCTAAACGATAGGTGTTTATAATTTATAAACATATTCTTTGAGAAGTGTTAGAGGAGTGGAAAGTTCACAAGTGATACACATTCAGAATATTAGTTAGTGGAGGATAAAACATCACTAGTGTAAGCAAGAATTGACCATTTTTGTAGTTTACGGAGTGTCGGTTTTGCCAAGTAGGCATGAAACTAACTCTCCATTTTATAAAAGGGATTTTTACGCTATACATCAGCTCAACAAAATTCACAAACAAAAAATATCCTAGTCTTTATTTTTACAAGTTCTAGAAGCATTGCGTGAAAAAGCTTATAGAATTGGAAAAAAATACTTTGGTCTATCCAATTAAATTTTAATTAATATCCATTATATAATTAATGTTATACACTTGTTATTTACATATATAAGCGACAACTATAAATTATTATGGTTAAACCGGTAAAAATATTTTAGCCGGCTCGCTAAAATGTTAAAAATACCTTCATAAAAACGTTACTTTTGTGCGACTTTATCCTCACGTGATCTTTTTGTAGAGGCAAATCCAGCCTTAAAGCTATAAATTTATGTGAATTTAGTCACTTTTGCTCAAACTCTGTATTTTGATTAAGAAATTTACTAAATTCAATTATTATTATTATATATCAACTTAAAATCGTTGCATTCATAAACTTTAAACTTGAACCCCTCTCTATTTTATTTGAAGTGTTTAGAAATTTCACAGTCCCTTTGATGAGTTTGGAGCATGATCCATACTTTACCACTTGAAACATTTTAAACTAAACCATATATATATGAGTTACTATTAATTGTCTTTTATAACAAGCTCTACTAACTTATAAATACGCATCGCAAGAGATATAATTATACCTAAAATTTGAGTTGTCACTGCCTTAAATGTTGATCCCACCATAAACACGAGGACTTGTACCCGACGGGTACGTGCAAAAGGCTTGGTAAAGGGCCAGCCCCTAAATAGGGTAATAAAGTTTGATTAGTCATAGAGGACCTACCTTAATTAATTTCTTCTTAAACGGCTTGGCTCAAGCCACATCAAGAGAAAAATGAGCCGTTTATAACCAAAAAAACTCACTACAATAGCCGATTACCTCAGCATAGTGTAAATATAGTGTCAATGCTATGTATTCATCCGAACTCAATAATTTTGAAGTAAATTATATATACGTGTCAAATTATTTACTAATACTAGATTCGATTAGTAAATCAAATAATTTATAATAGGCTCTCGGACTTGAATTCATAAATTTTAAAATTCTGAATGCGCGCCTCAGAAAAGCCAGAAGGCGAGTTACGATGCAGGGTTAAAGTAATTTATTCATCTAAACTAATAATATATTCAATAGCCGTGGTATTCTGGGCCAGTTTGCGTGCACCTCGATTAATTTCACGGGATACCCACTATATTCCACCACAATAAGTATCAGGTAACTCTGACAAATTTCGTATTATAACCACACTAAAATGAAATAAATAATAAATTCTGAATCGAGTAAGTTCAATACATATCTCATATATGTGTCAAAAATGCAAATAATGAATTTTGAATCTAATATCAAATTCAATAAATTGTGATAAAATACAAACTCAAAATATGATATCAAATGAGCGAGTCTTTATTAATGTTCACAAGATACTAATTCATAAAATTTTACCTCTGAATCAGCTTGAGCCTCAACCAAGCTAAGAGTCAAGTTGTTGTCCTATTTTGGTATAGATGTTATATATATTAATGAATGATTATAAATAATATATTTTGAATCGAAATATATCAATTAAATTTATATAAAATCTCGGAAAAGTTCATAAAATTTTAATTTCCTTTTTTTTTGTTTTTGGTAATAGATAAAATTTAATTTCCAAATTTGCTTATGTCTTAACAAAGCCGGGAGACGAGCTGTCGTTGTCCTGTTTATGAGTTAAAAAAAAAAGGCACAACTTTGCCGCTGTTTTCTACGCTACGTAACAAATAAATAAAGTCCCACGTCCCTTTCTTCGCGCGTGTGACGCGTGACTTTAGCTTAGGTCACAAGACTTTGGAAAAACAAAGACAGCTCTCCAAATGGAAGATTGCCTGTCTTGTTCTTAAACGTCATGGTATGAATTGACTATTTTGCCCTCGAAAATTGTCGGTGCTCATGTCTTTTTTGGGTTTTTAGGTTAATCATTTGTGGCCCATTTTAATTTAAGGCCCTTTATTTTTATATTTTTGAGATTTAGTTTGAAGGCCCACTAAGAAAGTTAGATCTTTTTCTTGTGGTGAGAACTAGGAACATTAATAATCGCAATCTTTTCATCACATCAATGGCGAATTCAACAATGGGTTCGCTGATTAGTGGCCTAGAGAGTTCGAGAGTATTGATGTTTTGAGGTTCAATCTTACATTCACGTGAGAAATTTGAGAGCGAATTTATTTATAGTAAGAACTTTAATAATCGGTATATTTTTCTCATAATTATGGCGAATTCAATAGGTGTTCGCGAATTAGTGGCCTCGCTAGTTCGAGGGTATCAGTATTTTGAGGTTGAACCTTACATTCACGTGCTAAAGAAAGTAGACACAAAATTAAATGCCCATTTTAGGATTCACTCTTTTTAGGCGTAATTTACATTGTTAAAATTCTGAATATATGAGTTTTGAGCCTCGTGATATTTATCATTTCAAGCTATTGAGTTGTTGAATATAGATCTTTTGAACAATTCACTAGACCTAAAGGAATTTTAAGCTGACTTTTTTTAAATCTCTTTCGGGAAACTTTTAAGTATAATATATATATATATATATATAATACTAGCAAACAATGATCGTGTGATGCACAGGGCCCAACATGATTAATTTGGTTACTCACTTTAGTTAGTCTTTATGATTTGAATATTTTGAAAGGGATACCGTGATTCTCCTTAGTGAGTCTCAATATTTTGTTTCTTTTCCTCTTATTTTTCTCCTTAATTTCTCAATTATTGTTAAAATTTGTCTTATTTTAGTTATGTAAGCCTCTTTTTATATTTAGTAAGTTGGCAATTCAAATATCCTACATGTCAAGTTTATAATCACAAAGATTCAAAGGATATTTTATTATATTATACACATTTTTAATTTAGAACCTAGAACCACAAGATTCAAAAGTCTATCTTTATTTCTTAAACTCCATCACTTTAATTAGTCAGTCTTTAAGGTTTGTATTTTGTAAATAACTTTTAAAAATATTCTAATTGTTATTATATATAGCAACATATATAAAATGTATTTTATGTACCATCACTTTAGTTATAATTAAAAAAATGATGGAATTAAGTCTTTGCGATGGAAAGAGTAGGACTTTTTTCTCATTGTCATGACAATGAAAGTTGTTCATCGATGTGAAAAAGAAGATTAGTAAGAGTATGAGGGGAAATTTATATTTTGATTCTAGATTTTTTTCTTTTAAATTCTTTAATATCTTATATGTATACCGACAGATTGATTTCCATCTCAACCAACTAGCTGTTCAGATCTAAACATAAGAACCATTGTTGTATATATTGGATTTTTTAAAAGCAAAACTAATAAAATATTTTTATTAAATTAATTAAAAAATATGTTAATAAGGGTTAAATTAGTTACATTATAATTTTTTATATTAACAATAATAGATAAAAAGAAGTATTACAAAAAAATCAAAATTAAGATTTAATTAATTTTATCTTGGTTTTGTAAATGAACAAGTAATTTGGACATATATTTTTAGTAATGTGGCCAAGTAATATGGGACGGAGGGAGTACTTCATTTATTAATTCTTAAAAACGTTAAAAGTCAAAAGTGAACAAGTAAAAGTGCACGGAAGAAATAAATATGTGTCGGAGAATTAAATTGAAGCGCATACGTGTATATATGAGAAAAGAATAAATATTTAGTACCATGACATATGTCTACGTGGGATAAAAAAGTAGTTTAGTAATGTGGCCAAGTAATAAGGGACGGATAATTTTTAAAGAACGTGAAAAGTCAAAAGTGAACAAGTAAAAGTGCACGGAGGAAATAAATATGTGTCGGAGAATTAAAATTGAAGTGCATACGTATGTACATGAGAAGAGAATAAATATTCAGTAGCCAAGTAATATGGGACGGAGAGGATAAGATGGGAAATATTTAATTAATTTTATCTTAGTTTTGTAAATGAACAAGTAATTTGCACATATATTTTTAGTAACGTAGCCAAGTAATATGGAACGGAGGGAGTACTTTAGTTATTAATTCTTAAAAAACGTAAAAAGTCAAAAGTGAACAAGTAAAAGTACACAGAGGGAATAAATGATTCGGAGAATTAAAATTGAAGCGCATACATGTATACATGAGAAGAGAATAAATATTCAGTACTATGACATATGTCCATGTAGGATAAAGAAGTAGTTGGTTAAAGTGTACGATTTATATAGCTTTTGATACAAGTATTCATTGCTATGTTAGTCCCTCTTGGACACTTATATATAATAGAAAAATAAGAAAAGATTATCCCAAGTTGTAGGTTAGGAGAACTTTGTCTTTATTCTTCTTTTTATGAATGATATTTTTGGGTTTCTTTGATGGTAAAGAGAAATTATTAAGCTTTAATTGATATTAAATTAGCCACTTTTCTTGTCACAACATGTCAATGGGTCCAATTCAAAATGTTTAGGCCAAGATAAACAGATAAAACACTCGTGAGTTCTATTATTTCATGTAAAAGGTATATGGTTTCCTTGGTCGATATGCAGTATTTATATTAGGGTTCGATTAAATTCAAATTTTCCCGAGAAGGTTTTATATTGGGAGTTAAGTGTCCTAACAAAGACAATTTCATACTCAAGCTCGAATTTGAGGTCTAATTAAGAATAAACAAGTACTTACCCATGTTAGTAAGTATGTGTTTTTTCCTTTTATTTGTTGTTGGTTTCATTTTGAAAAAGGAAAAGAAAATAACTAAACATGATATAACCATAATTTAAAGAGTCGAATAAATAATTGTTGTAACTTTGGCCCATCATAAATGCAGAGATCTCATGATCTTGAAATCGTGGGTTCGACTTTATTTCTATGTAACAAATATTTGTTTATAATTGTACTCCAAGTAGGTTGTACTCTGTTATTATTTGGAATGAATTAATATTGTCTAAGAAATTGACATTGTCAAAGAAAAAAAGGAGGAGCAGTACTACATCACTATTGCACTTCCTAGTAAGTCATTAATTTTTGGCGAAGTGGTAAGCTTACCATACATGAAAAATACTGCTGTCTATAATAGTGTAATTTTGGGACATAAAAAATTCTTGCATATGACATCTTACTTATTACTTGAGGTGGACATCATAACATAAGCAATAATTTTAATTTAGAACGGAAAATCGAATTAAAAAATGAGTTGATATTAGCCTTACAACCCACACGTAGATTTATTTTTCTTCACTTGACATTTGACAAGTGAAATTAAAATAAATAGATGTGAATTTCAGACTTTGAGATTCCTTCACTTTTACTTTCTATTTAATAAATGAATTGTTTTCTATCAATGTCATATCTTAGAGGTTAAGATGGATACTTCATACTTATGCATGAACATGAGCCATTTAGAAGCAAAAATAAGAGTGTCATTCTTTTTTATTCCAAATCAATGCATGGTCTTAAATAAATAAATCACATTACATTATCTACTTCATTTTGATAATTTTCTTTAAATTTGATGTTATGAATTCAACGAAATAGTGAAATATCAACCACCTCTCTCCCCTTTAAAATCCCAAATTGTGTTCATGCGGAAAGACGGAATAAAGATTTTAATTTATAGATTCTGAATTTTAGGACGACAATTTCAAGTGCTAATAATTGAGCTCTAAATTAATATGTGCACATATATTATGAAATTATAACACATATATACAGTTTGAGCATAAAAGCTACCGAGTTTAGTCGAATCTATATCTAGATTTCCAACTCCCCCCTTTCATATATCCCCTCAAAACACGGGTTTGTTTTCTTTTTAGGATTTAACTTATATATTGGTAGCGTACTCTTTGTACATTATGTGTAATCTAACTTATTATTAACAGATAAGTAATAATGTTTATCAGATTATCAATTAATAAGTTTATAGAAAAATTATTTATAATTACTGCATAAATAATCAGATTATATAAATATTCTTTTAACACAATTAACACGCAGAACTTAAACTCATTGTTTTCTAATCCGATTTCACTGTCGATTCATTATTTTATATATAACTTTATATTAGGAATATGTCGTTTCTTCTATAGTAAGATTTTCTCTTTCTTCTCTTTTGTTTTCAGCCAAAAAATAAAAAATAAAAAAAATTGGAGGGTTGATAACTTTTTGAATTTTGTTTAAAATTTCAAAGCCACAAATGATGAATGAATTAGGTAATGCTGATTCGTTTTTTTTTTTTTTTTTTTTTTTTTCTGGAGCTCACATATAACTATTGTCATGGAGCCTACTTAATCCTTTTGGGCCTGGGCATATCTGTTAAGGAGCTACTTAAATTAATATTAAGGCCCAATTTCTGTGGCTAAAGTTGTAAAGCGGGTTCATTTTTTTGCGCGGATTGCCCTTCTTTTGGGGTGGTCTTTAAATTTTGCCCCTCATATTTGTGGTCTTTAAATTATGCCCCTCATATTGCTGGTCTTTAATTTTTGCCCTTCGCGTTGCAACCCTGAGCGTTCACGTAGAAATCATGAGGTTCTGGGTTCGAACCCCCGCTCAAGCATAAATAAATAAATAAATAAAAAATTCAAGGCAAGGTTTGGGTCGCGTGTATGCCGGACCCGGCATACACTTGTTAAGGAATTACCAAAGTTATGCCGGATCCGGCATACTCATGCCTTATGGGGTGACTTGGCATAAGTATGCTGAGTCCGACATAACTTTGGTAATTTCTTAACAAGTTTATGCTGGGTCCGGCATACTTATGGGCAAACTTTTAATTTGCAAACTTTTAGTTAAGCTTTAACTAAAAGTTTTTTCCTAGTTATGCCTTATGGGGCAGACTTTTAGTTAAGGCACAACTAAAAGCATACCCCATAAGGCACAACTTAAAGTATGCCCCATAAGACGGAACTTTTCCTTAAGGCATAACTAAAAATTTGCCTTATAAGACAAAGTCTATGTGTTAAGGAAAAGTTATGCCTTATGGGACATACTTTTAGTTATGCCTTAACTAAAAGTCTGCCCCATAAGGCATAACTGGGAAAAGACTTTTAGTTAAGGCTTAACTAAAAGTTTGCCCATTAAAAGTTTGCCCATGAGTATGCCGGATCCGGCATAAACTTGTGAAGGAATTGCCAAAGTTATGCCGAACCCGACATACTTATGCCAAGTCTGCCCATAAGGCATAAGTATGCCGGGTCCGACATAACTTTGGTAATTCCTTAACAAGTGTATGCCAGCGGGGGCATAGTGAAATTTAAACTCTGCCTTGCGAATTTTTTCAAAATTTTTGACTGAGTGGGGGTTCGAACCTGAAACCCATGGGTTTTAGCCGAAGGGCAAAATTTAAAGATTTCAAATATGAAGGGCAAAATTTAAAAACCACCCCAAAAGAAGGGCAATTCTGCGAATTGGTTTACAAGAATAGTCTTAGATGTGGGTGGTCGATCTTGAACATTCTATTCCGCTTGTCCTATGGGAAAAAATTCAAGTTTAACAAGTTTTGACTTTTAATCTTAATATTTGTCCGTGGAATAAGCGGGGATAAAAATTTCAAGACCACTCATTTCTAAGATTAGTGGATGTAATATCCTTAATGCTTACAACTTACAAGCTCGATTGTTGCAAACAATAGGTGTGAAAGTTTTCGTTATTTAATATCTTTTTTTTCACGCGGATTTCCCTTCATTTGGGGTGGTCTTTAATTTCTGCCCTTCAAATTGGTGGTCTTTAAGTTTTGCCCCTCAAATTGGTGGTCTTTATTGTCCTCTGCCTTGCAAATTCTGTCTTAAGGTAGAATTTTGCAAATCTGTCCGAGCAAATTCTACCTTAATGGCCAGTTTTGCAGATTTTGACAGGCAGAATTTGCAAAGACAGAAGACAAAAATTAAAGACTACCAATTTGAGGGGCAAAAATTAAAGGCCACCCCAGCGAAGGGCAATCCCGAAAATCATGACATAGTTATCACCAGTGGGCTTGAAAAGAAAGAGGTAATATATATATATATATATATATATATATATATATATATATATATATATATATATATATATATATATATATATATATATATATATATATATATATATATATATATATATATATATATATATAGATAGATAGATAGATAGATAGATAGATAGTTAAAAGGTATTGACGAGAGACTTAGCACAATACTGCTCTAATTCATCATTATTATAACTCTGACTTTGCAAAATGATCAGACGATTGCATTCGGTGTTTATATAAAACCGGTATAAATTAACCATATTTACCTTGATATAAGAGTAAGCGGAAAATATGTCTCATGTTGTCACTAATTTGATGTAAAGACCGGGTGCTGGAAAGTTTTTATCATGACAAGACACCTTTAGAATATTTTTGAAGTACATTCATAGGCAAATGACAAGAAAAATATAGAACCTTTTAACATATTTGACCGCTCAGCCAAAATAATATCTATATAGTCGAAATTTATGCATTGTATTCAAGGCACATTTTTCTTTTTATTTATACATAGAACAAGGCCGAGACAATCGTGCATTACTTATTCAACAAAAGAAACAAAAAACCCTACTATCCAATATGTAGAAAATTTAATCTAGGAGACGATCGTACATTATATTACTTTATTTTTCTCATTCAATATTCGATATTCGCATTGGGGCTCCGACAAATTTTGATTCGCGCTGCGTAAGAGGTCCATTGAGAGAGAAAACACTTCCTACCATATTGAGGACTCCGACCTGAGACTAAATTTGATACTCTTGTTACTATTATCTTGGGTACATTTCGGTAATGGACATTTCATTGACGGACAATGGTATTGATTTGCAAGTTGATTTATCGGATTCTAGGTCCAATTGGTTCATCATTTCTGCTCTATTGCTAAGGAAGTATGTTGGAGGTTGCTCTGGAATAGGTAGAGTCCCAAAATAGCTATTAAGCATTAGTACAACTGATGCAATTGTTGACCTTTTTTCAACATCTTCTTGTACACATAGCAAACCAATGTGGAGACATTGTATCACCTGTTGAAGACATAACTTGTAAGTAAATGAAAATATGGTCGCTCTAACAGTTAAAACTTTTAAATGAAATGATTAATAGAAATGATAAAATTAGCCTATGAAAATATGAATAGCCCAACTTGTGCACTTATTGACTCTGAACATATTTTAACTCGCTTGAATTCACCTATCTTAAAAGTTAGGGGTAAAATTCACAAATACCCACTTTTTAATCCTTGCAATTGAAAAATAGCCACTGTTATGAAATTTCAAATTTCCTAGGTGAAAACTTCAGGATATTTTCATGGAATTTCACCTATATAATTTGAAAGTTCGCGACAATAGCTATTTTTCAGTTACATGACCAAAAAGTGGCAACTGAACGCTATTTCTACAAAACTTAGGCTGATATAGGCTAAATGTGTTGTCCAAAAAAATTTCCACAAAAAAAATATTTCCCAAATTGACCCAAAATCATGTCAAATTTTTAAAGTAATTTTGTTTGATATGTTATATATAGCTATAATAAAGAGAGAAAATTTTAATAGTTTTGTTTAAATTAAACAATAAATAAACTAAAGCTTGATAAAAATTGGGTAGATCGGGCTTTAACTCAATATAGCTCGTCTTGATTCAATCCATCTCAATCCAAGTAATCTTTAGGCGATCAATATAATCACATGTTCATTTATTATCTCAGCCCAATTTTCAACCCCACCCCTCCTCCCCCGCCAACAAATTCAACAAAATGTGCATTTTCCATCCCGAATGATTTCATACAATTCAACATTGTGCTTAATCATGTAGAAATTCTAAGTTCGTGTCTCACTATAATCTATTATCAAAACAATTTTTTCCCAAAAAAAAAAAAATGTGTTTAAGATTTTAATGAGATAGTCAAACAAAATTAACATTACCTCCTGTTTTGAGTAGGATTCAGTATCAATATTGGGATCTATTATCTCCAATGGTGTCCCATTCTTCCAATGCTTCCATACCTGCAAATTTTTCATATATACAATTATATATGTATGTTTAAGATTGATCGAAAAGTAGAAGAAAAAAAAACACTTGGAGCCCGTTTGGATTGGCTTATAAGTTGCTTATAAGCTGTTTTCAGTTTTTTTGACTATTTGGCTGGTCAGCTTAAAGTCATTTTGTGCTTAAAATAAGCTCAAAAAAATAATTGGGCCCATTTGACTTAGCTTATCTAAAGCAGCTTATAAGCTGAAAACAACTTATAAGTAAAAAAAAATAAGTTAGACTGCCCAACTTATTTTTTTTAGCTTATAAGCTGTTTTCAGCTTATAAATATAAGCCCATCCAAACAGGCTCTTGGTTAATATTTCAATAGATTGTTGGTTTTTAACTTACGTGGTTAATAAGGTCTTCAGCTCCATCTTCCTGATAAAAGGTACTATTTTTCTTCCCACTTATGATCTCTAAAACTAAGACACCAAAACTAAACACATCTGACTTTGTAGAGAAATGTCCATGCATAGCATACTCGGGAGCCATGTAACCACTATAACACAATGAAGGCACCAAATCATTGAAGTTTAAAAAAAAAAAAAAAACTTTGAAGTTGAAATTAAAAAAATAGTCTCATAATAAAAATTTGATGATCGCGAGTGAAAATCATTATCTCATATGATTTACTCTTCAAATAAAAGTTTCAGTATTCACCTGTATTTAAAATAATGAAATTCGATATTTACAAATATTGATGGTCAAAAACAATTATTTGCAAGTACTATCTTTAGAATTGGCAAATAAGAAAGTATTATCCTTGGCCAAACGAAAACTTACTATGTCCCAACAATCCTGCTAGTGTTTCCTTGACTTTGATCAACTCCAAAACTTTTTGCCATGCCAAAATCTAATATTTTTGGGTTCATTTCTGCATCTAAAAGTACATTGCTAGCTTTGAGATCGCGATGTATAATTCTTAGTCGAGAATCTTCATGAAGGTAGAGTAGTCCCCGTGCTGTTCCTCCAATAATCTTATATCGTGTTGACCAATTAAGTAGCTTTTGTTTTTCAGGGTCTGTTCAAATTTCATAAAATTAAAAGAAAAATTAGGATTCTACAAAATTTACTCGAAAACATATCTATGACGGAATATCTATAATTGACAAGTTCATGAAAAAATCAACGTGACAATTTAATGAAGAAATTCATCAATTTATAATGGTTTTATTCTTCTGTCATAATTTTTTTGCGACACTCGCATTTGTGATGAAATTGGGGTGAATTTTCTATCACAAATATTTTTTTTTCTTCTAATTGTAGTAATATGGATATATAGATCAGGATTGAATCTAACCAAATAAAAAGTAGTCCAGGCTTTGGTTAGGGACAAATTCATAGACAAGTATCTTTTCTTCTCCCTCTAAGCAGAATCCCAATAGTCTCACTAGATTTCTGTGTTGAAGCTTTGCCACCAATAGAACCTCATTTTTGAATTCTTGTCCACCTTGCCCTGAACTTCTTGATAGCCTCTTGGCTGCTACAACTTGTCCGGAAGGAAATTTTCCCTGAGCATAAATAAGTTTGTAAATGTAATCTTGCATAAACAGTAGCTTAAAATCAGGAGCAGGCCAGCCAAGGCAGCTCGATAAAATTAATGGTTAAATCAAATTTTAATAAGAAAATCTAAATTTTTTAATAACACTACAAGTAGATTGGGTTGCATAAACAGTACTCGATCTGTTTCAATTTGTCTGTCTTACTTTCCTTTTTTGTTTTTATAAAAAAATACCTATTTCCTTTTTTGACACTTTTTATTCCAACTTTTCAGATGACATGTTTAATACTACTCCCTCCGTCTCAAATTATTTGTAGTGGTTACTAAAAATAGTTGTCTCAAATTATTTGTCCTTTTAGAAGTTCAAGGTACAATTTTTTTTTTCTATTTTAACCTTAGTAGAACTTTGTCATTAATGAAGATAACACATAAATCGGGTAAACATTTAATGGAGAGAGATTATAACTTAGATATAAATAAGAGTAAAGTTAGTCAAATACGACTCCTAATTAATATTTCTTAAGTGGCGTGTAAAATAAAAAAACGACAAATAATTTGAGACGGGAGGGAGAACAAGATTAAATGACATTTTGGTACATTCAACATGTCTTTAATTTTAGACAACAAGAGGTAAAAGTCTTCTTTACTTTTTTAAACTTTGTATCAAGTCAAAATCAAACAAACAAATTGAAACGAGGGAGTAACAAAAAACCAGGGACAACTCAATTAAGTCGGTAGCCTGGAATCAAATTTTGATAAGACGCACTAACTTTTCTAATAAAATCACATCAGCAAGTAGATTGGATTGTAGTAGCTAAAATCTGCACAATAAAATTATGGTCTAAAGCCAAATTGTGACAGAAGACCTAAACTTTTCTAATAATATCACATCAGCAAGTAGAATGAGTTGCATAAACAGTAGCTAAAATCAGGTTGGCTCAATAAAAGTGGTGATGTAAAGCCAAATTTTGATAATAATTTTTTTTTTTTTTTAATAAAATCACGCCAGGAAGTAGAATGGGTACACCCTTCTATTCTTATTATCTTTTGTCTAAACAGGAAAACATCATATATGCTAAACTTGTTCTAATAACTTTACCTTATAAACATTACCAAATCCACCTTCACCAATTTTATTATCAGGAGAAAAGTTGTCGGTCACAGCTTGGATTGTATCAAAGCTGTATTGCAAGGATTCAGCAGTGGAAATTCCACTTATATCTGCAAAAAGTGCAGAATAATCAAATTTCAGTTACATCTGCTCCAGAAGGAAGGTGCATATGGGAGGACCTTTTAATTTCTTCACAAAAATGTGAAGTTCGTAATTTAAGTTTTATGTATTTGATGAGTTCAATTTCGTACATGGTTTGTGATTTATCCATGAATAGTAAAGTTCTAAAAAAAAATGTCGCATTAAATTAACAAAATTTTACATATTATAACGGTAAAGTCACAAAATTTAAACCGCTACAAAGTCACAAAATTACATTAAAGTAACTAAACTTTATAACTATAACAATAAACAGTAAATTTAACATGTATGTTGTAACCTACCCATCAAGGTGGCATTATTGTTATGGTAGGTACGTAAAGTTTAGTTACTTTGACATAACAAAAGATAGTTTTATGATTTTACTATTACAATGAATTAAATTCCGTTCCTTTAATATGATAAAACAATTCAATGAAATTAATCCTGTGTTTGCTAGACTTTTGCAAATAGTCCTCTTAGTTTTACCTTTAGCCTCCGTTATGGCATCATACTTTTTAGAAGTTCTCCTTCTGAGGCAACAATATGCCACAATAAGTAGAACAATTGAAACCGCTGCGGAAATAACAATGGCAACGATCACTCCTGCTGAAATTCTCCGTTTTTTATCTGAATCAGCTGAATTTATGTTAATATATATCTTCAATTATAATCTGAGTACTAGGAATTAGAACATCTTTACACCCAACAAAGATCAAATGAATATGAAGTGGTCGTTATATGACATATTTGAATCAATTTATATATAATAACAACGTATATTTTAACTTTTACACTATCAATATATTTTACCATGTTATATAGCCGGTAATCTCAATTTTTATCAAGGACCCCTATAACTTGTCCAAAATAACAGAGCATAAGGCATTACCTCCTTCAGGGTCCGAAGAATTGGGAGGGCTCGATACACGTGGAGTAGGTGACGGTGGTGTTGAGACGGTTATATATTTGTAGAAAGGATAAAATTCGTATCGGATGCCACAACTCTGCAAAGCAACTCTAGCACCTGTAGGCCGAGACATAATATAATTAAATAATTAAAAGTACGTTAATAGTTTTATATTTTTACGTACCTCGTGACTTGTCACAACAATTGGGTAAAATTGAGATGGCATCTCGAAGGCATGTATTACAACTAGTAGCAGAAATATCAGGAGTGCACTGTGCAAGTACGTACAATTTCTGAAATGCACTATAATTCCTATGTTTCGCTGCATATTTCTTGGCTGCGCCACCATTCGCAGCCTCAGTCGCCACCTCATCCAACATACTCCCCAAAATTGGTCTAAAAATAATCGGATCACTAATATTCTGATTATTATTCATAATAATTCTGGCCGGGCCAAAAGAAGATTGGTTTGAATAATGTAACAGGCAGGTGTCGTAATACACGAGTGAAACTTTTTCTCGCGGACACACTTCTAAAACATCTGTACTGGCGTTTTCCACGCATTGCTGACAATCGGTGGTAGAGATATCGCCGCGACAGAGGAACGTGCCGTAAACCATGTTGTTAGCTGAGGAATTGTAGTAACCGTTTGGTCGGGTGGCATTTGAGGCAAGAGAGGATAGTAGGACTTCAAGGCTGGCTCGATAAGTGTTGTTTGGTGCGTAAGTGGTAGTATTTGGGCAAGAATGGAAGAGAAGCTGTGACATAACCCGAGCACTGATCATCATGAGGCTGATGATCAGAAATAAGCAAGAATGGAACTTCAATATGGTAAAAGAAAGACATAAAGGGATATTGCTAAAAGTAGGCATTATTTTATGATTATGTGATAAAAAAAGGTTTTGGTTCTTGATTTTTCACTTGTAAAGCTAAATATATAGAAGAATCTTGTGGCTAGGACACCCTTTTGTAAGGGTTCATTGACACTTTTGCCCTATGTTGTGTTAGTCTTCTAATTTTGCCCCTCATAACAAATAATTTTTTCGCAGGGCATTGCATAAATTTATATTTTTGCATCACAATATTCCACAAGTTATGTCCCGCATAACTTTTACACTTAAAGTACTTATACCCCACTAGGACTAAGTTCGATTGCTAAACGATAAACATTAATTAGACCTGTCCATTTGAAGGGTAAAAATTAAAGACCAGCACATTCGAAGGACAATTCGTGCAATTTCAGCTTTAGTAAGGGGAGTCATCCTACATAAAGTACTGCTTTGTCAAAAAATTATATGCAAGTGCACAAACAACCTATTTTTGGATCACCGTTTAACTCATAGATATAGTGCAAGGAAATTAGCAAGTTTAGCTACTTTTGAACCAACTTCAAGCATACACGACTCAAAATTGCAAAAAATTGCCTATGAGGTTTTGTTTGCCAAGGACAAACTTCCGTCATTTTTGCTTGAAGTTTGACTTGCCAAGGCCAGACTTATCGTGCCTAAGATATGTGTGTATGAAGTTTTCAAACATAGATGTTCAAAACTAAAAGAAGTTTTTTTTTGAAGTTTGAACTACCAATCTTCATCCCCACCAATGTTCAGAACTTTCCAACAACACTCACTTTATTTAAACTTAATTTTCATATTCGAAATTCAAGATCTATTTTTACAAGCTTGCAATAATCGTGATTTTAATGTTGAAAAATCCTTAATTGGCTATATGCAAAATTTCTGAAAAGGTGACTGCGCCTTGAGTGACAAATAAGATGCTTGTGCAAATGACTCTATTAAACTAACACCATTTGACATAAAGTAAGCCCGTCAACCGGTTCAAACCGGACCAGACCGGTAACCGGTTACGGAATCGGAACCGGTCCGGTTCAAACAGTCCAAAACCTTTTTTTTTTTGGTTTTTTGTATAGTATATATATATTATAGTATTTATTAGTATATTGTAGGTATTTTTACATATGTTATATAAGTTTATAAGTAAAGTTTAAATATTTACTGACTAACAGGCTAACAGCAAGTCAGCAATACAACATATACGTGTATATATATATATATATATATATATATATACATATTAAGTTATATGCTTAAGTTATACTACATATACCTAAAATATAGTAAGAATATACTTATATATATCAATATACTTAGGTTATATAACTTATATATAACTTATATATATATATATATATATATATATATATATATATATATATATATATATATATATATATATGTTTAAGTTATATGTATACTATACATTATACTTAATATATATTATATGTATATTATACTTATATGTATACTATAAGTATTATTATATGTATACTATATATTATAAGTATATTCTTAGTATATTTTAGTTATTTTTCAAGTGTATAACTTTCTAGTTTTTAATTTAAGTAGATGTATATCATAAATATATTCTTAGTATATTTTAGGTATATTCCTAACTTAATATAAGTAAAAATATGAACACAAATAAATAGAAGAAAGCTCAATGAGCCATATATTTTATTCATTCTTGGATAACATTTATTTGCAAGTTGTATTTTTTTTTTAACTTGCAAATAATACATGAGTTGTAAAGAAATAGTAGAATAATAAATTCACCAATTCTGAATCATTTCGTTAATTTCTCCCATATCATATTCGGCCATGGAGATATCTTCAAAGTCTTCCATTTGGTCCGGTCCACTTGCTATCAAATCTTCAATTTCTTCCTCTTCGCCTTCCTCCGCTTCTAAGTTTTGGTTGCGTCGCTCCGATCTAATCCGGATAATGAATGTCTATGGTCTCCAATTTGCTGTCTTCCTTGGCTAAATGCGCTCTCCGAAGCCACGGTTGATACTTGAACCGTAAGGATATCTCGAGTCATTCTTGAGAGTATCGGATGACTTGCCTTGTACTTCTTCCACCATGCTAAGACGTCCAATTCATTCAGTTCCTTGATATCCACAGGCTGCATCAAATAAAAGTTACATTCATCAAAGTTTGCATTTCAAGAAGAAGTTGGCTGTGAATGTAAAACTTTTAAATGCGACAAACCCGATAAGCCCTTTCTGCTACTTTGAGAAGTAGTAGGGCGTGGAGCAACGAGTGTAGCACGTTCTTCCAAATTAGAATAATGAGTGAAAACTTTTCTAAACTCGTCATCAATAGCGAGTTCGGCTTCAGCTAAAGATGGTTGAACTCCCGGTTCAATTTCTAAAAATGTATAAATTTGACCAATCAATGCTTTAGTATAAGACACTTTTAAACAAGGATTTAAAAGAGAACCCAAAATAAATAAAGTTGGGATGGGAAAAAAATACTTCTTAAATTTGATTATCATTTCAAAAATAGCCGCTTGATAACTGAGTTTATATTTATACTCTTGTAAAACTCTAGCTATTTCCGCTAAGTAGGCTAATATTCCGGTTACCGTGGGATAGAATTGTCTAGAAAAAGCAAGAGTTGCATTATAAAAAATTTCTAAGAGTTCAACACATTCTTTAACATTAACCAATCATCACTATTAATATTATATTGTTGTGAACTTGTTATATGGGAATCCTATACTCATATGCTTGTTGTAGCATAATGTAAGTGTAGTTCCACCTGGTCTCAATTTCTACTTGAATTTTCCTAGGTCTAAGGTTATTTTCCACACAAGCATTCTTAATTTGATACAAAAGTATAGTTTTAAAACCACCACGACCTCATATTTGCACGCACTTACAAGACTAATAGCCTGTTTGGCCAAGCTTATTTTTTCCCAAAAAGTACTTATTTTTTCAATAAGTGCTTATTTTAAAAAAAGTGAGGTGTTTGGCCAAGCTTTTGGGAGAAAATAAGTGCTTTTGGAGAGTAGCAAAAACAGTTTTTTAGAAGCTAAAAAAAATAGCTTTTGCCCAAAAAAACTTTTTTGAAAAGTACTTTTGAGAAAAATACACATAGAAGCACTTTTTAAAAGTTTGACCAAACACTAAATGCTTCTCAAAAGTACTTTTTAAATTAATTGGCCAAACACAAACTGTTTTTAGCCAAAAGTACTTTTCAAAAAAATACTTTTTAAAATAAGTTATTTTCAAAAGCTTGGCCAAACAGGCTATAAATGTGACAATATATGGACATTGTTTACATGAAATTATGCATATGCCATTGAAAAAAATCCGACTCGTATTACTAGAAGCGTGTCCTGTACAAGGAAGATTTGAAGTCAATGGTCGCTGTTATATTCTAATTTGTGGAAATTAACTTTAAAGTATTTTTTTTTTACACATGATTGAGATGCCTATAGACTTCGTTTACTTGACTTTTTACCCGCATTTATGGGCAATATTAGATTATTTCCATTAAAACTTTTAACTTTTTCAGTAACGTTTATTAGTTCACTAGTTGGATAATGCCGGTGCTAAGCACAGGCCCAACGTTCATTTAGTGTGATTGTTTAATTATTTAATTATTTTCACTGCTCGCTTTTTAAATATTTCTAAACTAATTATTTAGTTAGTTCGATTACTAGGGTAGTAATTACACAGTAGTGTAATTACAAGGACCTGTTTGTTTGTCATAACGTAATTACAGTGTAATTACAAGCATGTTATTTGGTTGCACAAGTATAATTACATATTTAGTTTAATTTTAAAATAAAATTTAATTATAAAAAATTTAAAATTAATATTTAAAAAATATTTGCCTTCATAAATGATATTAAATTAGTTATTCAATAACACATTGTTTCTTGAAATTCTATTAATTAATAATCATATATTTGTAACTAATATTGTAAAAAATAATTGACATATATTTTTCAAATTAATAATATTTAATTTTGATTAATTATAAAACTTAAAAAGAAGACTTTTTTTTTTGTGAGAACGTCATGGGATTGGATGTTTGACAAAAAAATAATATTTATAAATATAATGCCATAAAATTAGTCAAACGTTTGACACAAAAAATCCATCAAATGTAAGTGTGAAAAATAAACAACACGCAATGTGAAAGCAAATAAATTAAAATTGAAAATATAACCTAAATTCAAAATTCAAAAGAAAAAGTTTAACATAGTACTCTTATGTCAAATTCCAACATTACATAAGTAAGTGCCAACGTAACTTAAGTAAATAATTCAAAAGAAAGGGAAATTATAAGTCTATAACCTCATTCGCAACGAAATTCTAATTTAATAACGTCACTCGTTATATGTCAAGTTTGTTAATGACTCATTATTTTCAATATTAAGAGGTGTATTTTCAAAAATAAAAATAATAACACGGTTATGCTAAATGAATGAAATAAAAAGATAAAAAAAAATATGAGCAATTACATGGAACCGCAAGAAGTAAAGGTTGGGAATGAGAAGAAAGGAAATGAAATAATATAAAAAAATAGATTTTAAAAAATAAAAAATAAAATTAAAATAATAGAAATAAAAAATAAATTAAAAATAAAAATAATAGAAATAAAATAAATTAAAAATAAAAATAAATTACAATAAACAAAAAAGAAACAAATAAAAAGTAACCCAGTAATTCTCAACCCCCCTCCCCCCCTTGAGAATTGAAGAGTGTAATTACACCCTCTCAATTACACTCAATTTCCGCCTAACTGTATAATTATTTGGTCAAACAAACAGGTCAAACTGAGTAATTACATTCAATTTCAATTACCTGGGTGGCTTTCCAAACGGGCCTTAAAAGTTTGTCTAAAGTTTGGTTGGGGCCCACATTTTGCTAACGCTTGAAAACTGAGTAAACTATTTGTGTGGAGCCCTTTTTTTGTACCCATCTATTGGAAATTGCGGCTACTTGTGAGATGTGGACCCAGACTCTAACTACATGAGGAAGAAATAGTTAGGAACATTGTGCCCATTTTAAGTAATTAAATCAAATGTTTCATTTTTGATTCATGATGTACAAGTGACGACAGCACAAAAATAGACGAAATATCTAAATTGCCCCTAAAGCAGTTAGTTAAGACTGAGGATGGGTTTGGTAATCTTTAAACAGTGCTGGGTTTTTTGGAAATTTAAAGTAAAGTACAATTTAAAAACATGGCCGTACAATTTAGCATATGCAAAAAATAAGTGAAAACCCAAAAATACCCCTAACTCTAGGTTAACGGGGAGCAGACTCTCCCTTCTATATACGTATAACTAAAGTTAAAGTAACATTGTAACAAAAATAAATAATTTGCGGAGGTTGAAAACTACAATTTACGGAGGTTTTAGTCTCCACTAATTGCTAGAAGAGGATAAAACCTCCGCGAATTGCAACTTTTAACCTCCGCAAATTATTATTTTTTATAATGTAATATACACAAAAATGTACCACTTCTGTTTCAATTTATGTAGCACAATTTTTAAAAGTAAGGTAATAAGATTTTTGGAAGTTCTAATCTTAGATATGGAGTGAGCTTTTTGTGATGATGGCTACAACTATGTGTCTATTTTAGAATTGGCTAAAGTCATAGATGGACCCCTGAACTTGTCCTGATTTTTCATTTAGACCCCTTAACTGAAACGTTGACCATCTGGATCCTCGAACATAAGATTAAATATGCCATTTGAACCCCTCGTGCCATCTGGGCACACGCGTGTAGTCCAGTTGCAGTGACATGGAAAAATAGACCAGTGACATGAAGTATCTGACCAATAAAAATAAGCCATGTTAACAAAAAAAATTAATTTAAGAAAAATTAATTTTAAAATCTATTTAAATAATTTTAAAAAATCTGAAAAACTCAACCCATCCTCTCTGATAGCCCACTTCGCCGCTGCCACTGCCGCCGCCGCCTCCGCCGCCCCACCACCGCCGCCGCCGCTTCAAAATCTATTCAAGTAATTAAAAAAATGGTGCCGTTTTTTGTCGAAGATTTATTTAAATAGATTTTGAAGCGGCGGCGGCGGTGGTGGGGGCGGGGAGGCAGCGGCGGCAGTGGCGGCGGTGAAGTGGGCTATCAAAGAGGATGGGTTGGGTTTTTCAATTTTTTTTAATTATTTAAATAGAGTTTTTGTTAAAATTAATTTTTAATGATTAAAAATTTTAAAAAAGGAAAAAATTTGGTAACTCACGCTCTGTTTTAAGCAGTGCAGTTCATGCGTGTGCCCAGCTGGCACGAGAGGTTCAAATGACATATTTTATCTTATGTTCGAGGGTCCAGATGGTCAACGTTTCAGTTAAGGGATCTAAATGAAAAATTAGAAAATGTTCAGGGGTCCATCTATGACTTTGGCCTTTTAGAATTAACTAACGTTTAGCTAGATATGTAATATAAGTCAATAAATAAGAAACAGATGAGAGCAACATTTCTATCATTGTCACATTTACATGAATTTTGAAAAGTCACCTTAATTATCGTTGCCGTGGAAAAATGTATCTGACACCAAATTAGACTTCCACTCAAGTGTTAGCCATGCAATTTCCATCACGATGATTTTCAAGAGTGAAGGAAGAAATTTTCCACACACAACGTAAGGTTTGGGGTGAGAATTTCCATATATGGAATAATTGATTTTGACAGGGTAGAATGGAAGAGAAAAGAAAAGTATACAAAAGGATCCAAAGAGAAAATCTCCCAAGGAAATTATGATCCAAGACTGAAATACATAGTTAAGTTGTCCCACATCGACTGTGTGATTGAATAATCCTCATCTCACGAATTAGCTTTGGGGTTGAGATAAATTTTGTTATCTCTAAGTGTTCAAGGCGGTATTTTAACAAAACCAGTTTTTGTTTTTAAGAATGTAAAAGACAGAAAAAAACTTTAAGGACAGTAAGTAGATGAAACAGAAATTTCCGAGCCCACAAGTTTCTTGTGTGTCCTTAAGTAATCTAATCCCCTCACAGTTGCCAAGGTAATGGATTAATTTCTCCTAGGATAGAATGAAAAACTATTTTGCAATAGCGGCAATGCAAATTACAGAACTTCGGCGAACTCAAAAAATGGCAGCAAATCACACTGGACACTTACGTTTTTGGTTTGAAAATAGATGCAGAATGCAGAAGAGAGAGGGGAGTAAAAACGCAGATTTTCTTTTTGGAAAATTTTCAGTGTTTGAAATGAGGCGAACCCTCTGAAAATTTATAGCCATTGAAAACTTAAAGATAACAAACCTAAGAAATCTAATTTATTGTTTAATCTTTTGTGTTTTGTTTGTGTTGGAGATTAAAGTTTTCATAACTTTCTACTCACTAGTTTACTCAATTCGAAGAATATAAAAACTCCATCGAGTAATTAACGTTTGTTTTTCAGTTCGAAGATATAAAAACTTCACTGATTCATTAACGTTTGGCTTTCAGTTTGAAGATATAAAACCTTCACCGATTTTGTTTAATTCTGTTTGTGTTTGTCAACAAAAATGGGAGACCAACGTCCAAATCTGAATCTTACTGCTAATGCCACACCAATCCTCACGGTTGGTTCTACAAGCAATGTTGTCTCCTCCATTCGTGCTGCACCGGCACCCGCTCCGGCAGAGAAGCCCGAAAAATTCACCGGGATTGATTTCAAACGATGGCAACAAAAGATGTTCTTTTACTTAACGACTTTAAGTCTACAAGAGGATTTGATTGCTTTAATTTCCTTTGGGATTTGACTGTACCTATGTGTGAAACTTGAGAAAATTTGACCATTTACTCGTCATGTGTATATCATTGCCTCTGGTTGTTGGTCCTTTTCCTTCATACCCCTGTTCACTGCCTCACAATAGATTAGCTAAAGCTGAGTTGAATTACGGAACCAGTTTATCTTTCTTATTTATATGAAAACAAGTCTGGTTGTTAATATGTGGTACCCTATTTCTAGATGCCTAAACTGGTAATCTTGACTGTTGTATACATCTTCTACTGCGCTGCTTCTTTTGGTTCTGGTCTGATTTTGTTATTCCTAATTTTCTAGTGCATAACATGCCTGATATAATCCCTCTAGGACAGTTGATTGATTGCTTTCGCTGAGTATAAAGCACCCCCTCCCCTCTGTTCTTTCCATTTCTTTTAACTGCATGTGATATGTTGAGGAGAGCTAAAATATAATACGCTGTTTCTTGTCTCTTATTATGTTCAGTGTTCTTCAACTGCTTCCTTTTTAGACACGCAACCGAGAAATTATCTGAAGTTAGAAGTAAATTTCAGGGCTAGATTGATTTGGAGTTATGTTGGACATCTATGCTAAATGAATTTGAAAGATGCCCACTGTAGTTTGGACACTTAGACTGAGTTTCCGGGACTTAAAACCTGTCTAAAATCGAATATATATTCGATATACATCATATATACACAGCATGGTGTGTGTATCTTAAGTATATTGTATGTAGGATTAAACAGGTAAAAAACACGTAAGGCCCGATAATGTATACTTATACTCTATATGCTATCCTGTTTATAAAATATATGCACGTATACATAAGATATATTTAAATATACACAACATATACATAATCCATCAATATGATTTTTGAAGTCATATGTTTAACTCTACTCCTTAATTGTATACTAATCCTTTTCTTTCATCTTATGCATGACTATAGCATGCGAGTCCCTTGGACTCGTCTCCTTCCGCATTTGGCGTTGGGCTAAAACCCAACACAATTCCTCTCGAGTCACCCTCCATACAGTAGCAGTCAATCCACAGCCAAACAGGGAATAGAAAATCTGGGCCAAAGCCCAACAGGCGTGACAACAGCAGCAACACTGTTATTGGGCTGAAACCCAGTTGCAAACAGATCCCTGCACTCCAAATGGGCCAAGCCCATTTACATTATATCTACTCTATTCTTGTTTCTATGTGCACTTAACTTATATTGTATGACTAACATTTGTGCTTGTTAACTAAGATAAACTTTAGGGATATTAAGGGTTTTAGTTTAGTAATTGGTAGCTAATTCCACAAATGCATTCACTTCTATTTTTTAAAACTATTTATAATACCTATCGTATCTATTTGTAAACGGATTTTCAAAATAGCATGATTACATCATTTGGGTTAAAGGAATAATTGCTCATTATTACCACTTTAGGAATTTCAAAATATCACTAACACATAAAATATGAATCCAATCGTATTTCATAAACATTTTTCAAGATTTACCCAATTATACATATTTTTAGTCAAAATTTATTAAATAAAGAATGGAAAAAAAATGGAAAGAAATTCATGGCATTTTCATTGTATTTAAGAACATAAATCTAGGCATTTACATTCACATAATATCATTTTTATTTAAAGATCACTTTGCGTCAAATTATCGTTTTTAAAAGACTATTATTCATAGGAAAATCATCTTATTTATCTACAAATCTTATTTTTGAATAACATTACTATATTTTTTATTTAGGGACTTAACAATATCTTTTTCTTCTTTTACGCAAATTATTATGTCTTCCACAAGTATTATTTTAAACAATACTATTTTACTTTCGTTTAAAATCTCAACAACATATATAAGCCATATTTCAAAAATAGCATTAAAAGTACTCTTTTATACGAATTATTAATTTATACAAGTCCTATTTTAAATAGCATTCTTACATGTCTATCTATAACTTTAGTCATATTTACAAAGCTACGTTCTTTTTATAATACTATATTTACACTTATCTTAATTAATTATAAGTCCGGTCGGTTAACCATTGTTAATGGGTCTTAAAGGATGCCTAATATCTTCCCTTTAGACTAATTGAACCCTTACCTAGAATCTTAAGTTTCGCAAACCTTAAACAGAGCTAACTTTAGAAAATAACTTTAATAAACTTTAGGTGTCCTAATTCACCATGAATAATTAGGTGGCGACTCCTTAAAACAAAACAAAAATAGGAATCACCAATATGTCGTACTTCTAATTTAACCCGGTTAAAATGGGGTATGGCAGTTATTATACCCCATTTTAACTGGGTTAAATTAGGTACAACATATTGGGGATTTCTAAATGGTTTTATTTTAAGGAGTCGCCACCTAATTAATTTTAAAGGTGAATTAGGACACCTAAATATTAACTAAGGTAAAGCTAACTAATCTACGTTAATAGTCTGTTTAATCAGCGTGATTCTAGGTAAGGGTTCTAAATTATCCTAAAGGGAAGGGGTTAGGCATCCTTTAGAATCCGTTAACTACGGTTTACCGATCAAACTTAGGTTAATTAATTAAGGTTAAATATAGTGCTTAAATCTTAAGAAAATAACTTGTAAATATTATTAAGATTTTAAAGGAAAATATAATAATGCTATTTAAGCTAACTTGTAGATTAATATAATAATTTGCGTAAAAGAAGATTTTAAATGCTAAATAGAACTTAAAGATATTGCTAAGGCCTTAAATGAAAAATATAGTAATGCTATTCAAAAATAAGATTTGTAAAAAATATAGAATGATTCGCCTATGAATAACAACTTTTTTAAGAGAAGACTTAACAAATGTGATCTTTAGATAAGAAATTATATTATATGAATATGGTGATGTAGAAAAGCCAAGGCTTATATTTTAATATGATGAAAAGGGCAAGAGTTTTCTTTCTCTCTTTCTTTAACTTTATTTAACTATGTTTGGCTAAATATATGTATAGTCGGGTAAAAAATGCTTATAAAATATGCTTGGATTAATATTTACATACTAGGGGGGGGGGGGGGGGGGGGCATTTTGAAATTTTAAGATAGTAAAATGAAACATAATTCCTTTGATGCAAAATATGTAATCATGCTATTTTGAAAATCGATTATTCGAAGAAAGATAAATGTTATAAGTATTATAAATAATTTATCGTAAAATAAAAAAACAAGAATGAAACCTATGGAGTTAATGGTTTCTCTCTTAAATTGACTACCCATTATACTAAACCCCACTAATTTGCTAAGGTTCATCTAAATTAACAAACAGAAGTGTTAGTCATACAACATAAATTAAAGGCACAAAAAGAGTAAAAAATAGAAGAGCAAATAAGTTAAATGGGCTCAGCCCATTTAGGACTGCTGGGACCAAGCTGCTGTTGGGCTTTGGCCCAGTCATTTTAACACTGCTTCAAAGGGGGCTGCAATTCTGTTTTGTGCGATATGGGCCTCGGCCCAGATATTCTATATTTTGCTGTGGACAGAACTGGACAGAGATGACAGATTGCGTTGGGCTTTTAGCCCAACACCGAATTCCGGAGAAGAGCGAGCCCCTCAGACTCGTATGCGGTGGTCATGCAACAAAAATAAAAGAAAGTGATTAGTATCTAATCAATGAGTAAGGTTAAAGATGTATAATATAAACTCAAAACAGAAACGAAAGCAGACAATCGCAAAAGCGAACAACAGCAAAACGATGAAAGAATAAAGCAGATATGTCATCGCCAAATTATTGCGGGGCTTTATATGTACGCAATATCAAGGAAAAATAGAACAAATTGAAAACTCACCAATCATGTTAGATTATTCGTCACATTCAAACTTGTCAACTAAGATAAGAAAAATGACAACAATAAACAAGTTCACACATTCGAAGGAGTTCACATTTCTCTCAACTGGAAAGTACTTATTCACATTTCACTTCAAACTCGAATCAAGCTAAGGCGGTGACTCCTTCGTGAGAAACTACTTTCAGGTGTTTATAAATCGTGAAGACGAGATTTCTTAATAAACCAACCAAAAAGTGTAAATGAGAAACTCAAACATGTCACATCCAGAAGAAAAGAGAAAAAAAGAAGAAGATGGAAACATTATACTTCTACATACTTGAATAGCAACCCAAATGAGACACAAGAACAGGTATGATTTTTCTTCGAAAGTGTTTAAAACTGATATTACGACCAAAGTGAAACTAAACAAATACTTATGGGTTTGAATAAACTAACTGAGATTAAATTCCAAACACGACAGATTTGAACCAAACTATGAATTCTATTGTCATGTGTTACAACCCTTAAATTAGTATTTAGAAACAACATCAAATTGAACATTCCTTTGTAGTGAATTCATTTCTACATGAAAAGCAGACTGGTTGGGGTAGTCACTAAAAAAAATCAGTTTTAATGTTCGAACTCAAAGGTGATTTTTCTATGATCATGATCTTCTCAAACAAGACCTTTGGATCAACAAAACAACCAGTCTTGTAGTACATTCTTGGCATTTTTGACTAATTAGGTAGATCAATCATTCTTGTAACCACAAAAGAGAAAAAAAAAATCGAGGTGGTGCTCATGACCTTGTTCACATAACAAATAACAAGAAATGGCAAGAGGGGTGCAACACTTATATTCCACCTGAACTATAAGGAATATTCAGCCACAAGTTGGATTAAACTAATGAAACTAGTTTCTGGACAGAAACATAGGCCTAGTGAAATGTTTTGGGTATTTGGGAACAGGGGAAATACATTCCGACAAATATACCCTCTTCCTTATACTCTTAACTAGATCATACATCCAATCAACCCGACCATAAACTAACAACAAACTGACAGTGGCAACCAACCAATCACGACAAACTGATTATTGATCATTGAACTCATCACGAAACTTCAAAAAGCTAAAGCGGGATTTGATAATAAACTAAGCATAAACACGTGAACCATAGGAGCTAAACAAAACAGAATCCAAACACTGAAATTACTAAAGCATGAAAATTACTGACCTTTTTGGGGTGCAGCGAACTAGGGTACGCAGGGATCAGTTTTCTTTGTATGGAAATGGTGTGGACAAGGCTGCGATGGTGCAAGGGCAATTGAGGTTTGACTCTAAATGGGAAAGAGAAAGAAGAAGAAAGGGGAGGGATGAAGTGCGGCTAGGGTTCTTTGATAATTTTAGGTCTAGGTAAGCTGAAAATGTTTTAAGGGAATGGGCCGGTCGGGTCGGGTAACGGGCGTGGGCTGGGCGGATGAAAAAATATGGACTGGGTATTAAACAAGTGGGATGGTCGTTTGGGTAAGTTTAGGGGTAATGGGCTGAAATGTAATGGATTAACATGTGGGCTGGTGGGGAATCCGAATTTGGGCCTTTAATTGGCTGAAAGCATTGGTCCTTCCTTCTTTATTTAATTATCTCTGGGCTTCTAATTTAGTAACTAGCACAATATATACTATGTGAAATTAATATGTAGAAAATAAAAGACTTGATAAAGTATAATTAATTTAACGAGCACAAAATCCGAAAACAAATGACGACGAACCGTTTTGAAATTTGTGATAAAGTAATGCTAGTAACGTTGATAGTAAAATAGTGAAAATTAATAATAGTGAAAATAAAGTGTTTAGCTCGTCAATAAATTTAGAAGCTCCAGGAAATAAATTGAAATAAAGGAGGGACAAAATTGGGTGTCAACATCTGTGATGCCTCTCTCCTTTCTCATAAATTTAATTGTCCTACTCGGTTGTGGGATATGAAATTGGTTTCCTTATATAATGTTGACTAATTTCTCATCTTATGAACTAGCTTTAGGGTAAAGTTAGGTGCGAGGTTCATCTTATTTAACACATACATTTTAAATTATCTGCAGATTTCTTTTGAATATTTTGATAATCTTTTTATTTATTTTTTTACATTGTCGAAGTATATAAGTTAAAGTCAAAGCCTTTTATATATGATGTTTATGTCCAAAGACATTCGTTTGAATGATTAGATTTTGTAGTATTCCAAAATTGCTTTTCTACTTACTTGCACTAAATTTAAAACACAAAACTTCTATATACAAATATCATTTGTCATTGTCTTTGTAACAGATGATTCATCTGTATACATGCTTGAAGAATATTCATCAAATGTGAACTCTTTGGGCCGGATCTCCGTTTCACTACGAGCAAAAAAAGCTGGTCGTTGAGGAATGGGCAAAGTTACTGAATTACTACTAAGCATTAGAACAACTGAGCCCATTGTAGGCCTTCTGTGAGCAACTTTTTGTACACACAAAAGTCCAATTTGTATGCACCTGAGAAGTTCAGAATAAGACTTGTCATACCCCATTTTAACCGGGTTAAAGTAGAAGTACGACATATTAGTGATTTCTATTTTTTGTTTATGTTAAGGAGTCGCCACCTAATTTATTTGTGGTGAATTAGGACACCTAAATTTATTAAAGGTATTTTAAAGTTAACTTTGTTTTAAAAGTTTGCGAAACTTAAGATTCTAATCTAGGTAAGGGTTCAATTAGTCTAAAGGGAAGGTATTAGGCATCCTTTAAGACCCATTAACAATGGTTAACCGACCGGACTAAAATTTAATTAGGCTAAGTGTAAGTTGTAGAAATTAATCTATAAGATGGTTGATTTAAACTAAAAAATGCGTTACGGAATTTAATCCCTTGTTAACATGACCTCTTTCTTCCTTGGACCTAATAATCCTTCTGATTCTTCATAAATGGTAGCTAAACATAAAGTTGCTTCTTTAATGTGTCCTAACCGAATTTAACTCCCAGTTTCTTTTCTAAACTCTCTTCTTTATTTTTTTTTAAAACTGGACAGCGTTTGTTTGATATGCCATCATTTTCTTTACCTATGTTCCTTTATAATTCAAGCTCCGGATATTTGTCCTTTTTTGCATAAGTGTTTAAAAACCGTGGCTGTTATTGCTGTTGTTGATCCTACATTTTCAGATATAACAAAGAACAAAGGGATTCTTATTCTTCCTTGTATTGCTAGTTTCTTCCAACATAACACACATAATTAAAGATAAAATCATTCCAATGCAAGTAAAGTGAAAGCAAGCAGATAGATGTGCAAAAATAAAGTAATGGAAAACACATATGTTTGAATGGATTCGGCCCATTTTAAGGCTGCTATCATCTGCTGTTGTCGGGATTTTAGCCTAGTAATTTCTTTATATAGGCTGCTGCAACTGACTCGAGGGAGAGTAGTTCACGTTAGGCCTTTTAGCCCAACACCAAATGCGAGAAATGACGAGTCCCTTGGACTCGTATGCGAGATATCATGCATAAAAATAAAAAGAAAAGGGTTAGTATACGATCAATGGATGGTGTTAAATATGTAAGATATAAACTCAAACAAAACAGGAGAGCGTATATATTCTATGTATATTTGAAGTATACCTTATGTATACATAGGTATACAACCTCATTGCCTCAACAGTATTAAAACACTTATAAGTGTATTGAAAGTATTCCAACCAATCGACTAGGCCAAACACAGCAACTCAATTGTAGATACATCGAAAACAGTAGCAACAAGGCTTAACACTACATTCTCATCACATGAAATATCTGTTTCCTTTAAAACTAGAGGTTTCTTAAGTATAGCATCGAGATCATATTGTTGCAGCCAATAATTAACAAAGAAGAACAGCTGTTAAGGCTTGAAAAATATACACGGCATAAGAATAATAATTATGAGGTTCACCCTTCATCAGAAAAGAAACTTAAGGCCACAGCATAACTAGACACGACCAAATATAGAGATCAATTAAAGCAGAGGCACAACAACACAATTTTACGAAGGATGGAAGGCAAAAGTAATCAAAATAAACAAACAACAAACTCGATAGAGAAACAACCACTATTTAACAGAACATTATTTTCAGAAGCAAGAAAATGACAGCATGGTGATCAATCACATAGGTTTCGGTAACTAGATTCGAAGAAATCCAGTATGTTAAGTTCAGAAACTTGGACAGCCTTAGAGTCATGGCCTACTAATCAAAGAGAGGTTAAATTAATCCCAAATTACTTCGGCTTTCAACCAGCAAAATGGCGGCAAAATAAAATAAAATAAAAAGTGCAGAGTGGACATAGTTCCCTATGTGATGAACTAACACAGATTTCCTATCATTTTCAGTTTCATAAGTCCAGTAACCATATACTCAGACTAAGACACAAGTATTTCAATTCAAAATAAACAAAATCTTAGAGCAGAGTCATTATCAAATCCTACAAGAACATGACAACACACAGACCAATCTGAATGGCTTGAACAAGTCAGTGATAGATTCAGGGGTACAAGGGGACATTACGTAGTTATACAGACCAACACTAACAAACACATTAACATTTGCAAGGCTAGACAGGCCCTTATATTCATACTAAGCTTAAGTGAGTTGAGATAAATGAGGAGGATGTTGATCAAGAAATTATAGTAAAGGCGTATTGACTCAACACAAAACTATTAAGCTATACTTAACAAAGTAGTATAATCCATACCCCAAACGATTACACTGACATTTTTTATGCCATTTTGATCTGACCCCCCTAGATACTAAACTCAGCTACTAATAAACCAACAGATGGTGCAACATATAAGCATTTAAGTGGACCAAATGTTAGATAGATTCTTAAGCATGATGATGACAAGGTTAAACTAATAGTAGCATCAAAATAGTCCAAACACTTAAGGCTAGGCACATTTAGGATTAAACCCCTATATGTTTAGCTAAACAGCAACCAGATCTGGATATATAACGATGATGAACCGCTACTAATATTAAGCCAAAATACATAAGCTAAGCAACTATACACCTAGCAGGCCAGTAATTAATATAAGCTAAATAGGCAGTTATGCTAAGATACTACTAATTGATAATGAAGATATATGGCATGCTTACACAAGAAAATTGATTAAACCAAACCCAAGTTGATCTAAAAACTAACACTAAACATATATGAACTACTAAATCAAGCATAGACGTGCTAATAAATAACTAACACATAGCAAGATTGAAACTTAAACTAAACAAAACCAATATGAACGCATAACACATAAGCAAAAACTAAACTAAATACACAGAAAATACTAAGAACACTAAAAATAAATTAAAATAAATAAAAGGAAAAGCTTTACCTTTTGTGTGTGCAATGAACTGGGGTGTCGAAGTCGTCAAATCTACACCCGAACAGATTCAAACCCCAGATCGAAATAGACCCGAAAGTTTTCGTGTGAGAAATGTTTAAGAACAGATAAACAATTGTCAAATGGTACAAAACTTTAAGGTAAGCTACTGATTTCCCAAAAGATCTCTGAAAACGTTGAGTAATCTCCGGGCAAAGTTCACCGGAAAGGAGAAATCAAGTTTTTAAGATTGTTTGTGTTCTTCAAAAACACTGAATCCTCCCCCAAAAAAATGAAAATCGATCCCCCCAATTTTTTACATACTCGACTTCGAAATCGTAAAAGAGCAAACAGAAATAAGGTTTTGAATTCCCCCCCCCCCCCCCCCCTCAGACACGGAATAATCCTTTTTAAAACAATGATCCGTCCCTCCAAAACGATTCCCCCTTTTTTGTATTTATAGGGTTTCATTTATATTGAAGAAAGAGATGAGCGTATGAGAGAAGGAGTGGGGGACAGAGGGAAGTGGAGGAGACAGAGGCGTGTGGGGAACAGAGGGAAGTGGAAGGAGCGTGGGAGAGAGGAAGGGTAGGGGGTGCGGCGGTGGAGAAGAGAGATAGAGAGTGAGAGAGGCGGCTGAAAAGGGTTAGGGATTAAAGAGTTTAGGGTTTTAATTTAGGTAGTGGGCCGGGTCGGGTAATAGGTATGGGCTGGTCTGGTCGTTGGGCTGGCTGAGTTAATGGGTAATGAACTGATTTGGGCTTAAAGATTGGTCCGAAAATATGTGTCCTTCCATCTTTATTTTAATTGTTCTTGGGCTTTTAACTAAATAACAAGTACAATGTATACTATGATAATTAGTGATTTATATGTAGAAACTAAAGGACTTGATAAAGTATAATTAATTTAATGAAAATAAAGTGATGACGAACCCTTTTGAAATTTGTGATAAAGTAATACTCGTAATGTTGAAAATAAAAGTAGCGATATTAATAGTAGTAGCAGCAAAAAATAAAAAAATAGTGAAAATAAAGTATTTAGCTCGTCAATAAATTTAGAAACCCGAGTAAATAAAATTAAATAAAGGAGAGACAAAATTGGGTGTCAACAAGACTCTTCTAGAATTGAATCAATCAACTCTAAAGGTGTATTTTCCCTCCAGTGCTTCCAAGCCTGCAACATTTACGGACCACGGGTTAAATTATGTTGATCATGTAAAAATTTCGTTATAATACTGATAGTGGATATAAGCTAAAAATTAATTCAGAGTTAGATGCGCACTGATACATTTGCAATATGTTCAAATGGAGTTTTGCACTGTTAGTATAAGTTTTTACACTATCAGGTTAACTAAAGGATATCTACAAGCTATAAGTGAACTTATGTGATTTGTAATCTTGAAAATAACGCATGTTACCTAACTACAATTAGTGGCAGAGCCACATGTGTCCAAGGGGCGACACCCCTTCACCCGAAAATTACACTGTGTAGATACGTAAAAAGATTTTTTTTTTTGTATAGATACACTATCTGTTGAATACCCTTAATTTCTTCATACATTTATTTTTCCATATTTGACATCCCTTAGTAAAAATCCTAGTTCCGCCACTGACTACAATAAGTTAATGTCACTTGATAGTATAAATTTTCTTTTTACACTGATAGTGTGTATATAATTCAGATTCAATCGTTAATAAGGCAATCTAAGATAAAAATAAGACAAGTGACGTATATAACATCATAAATTGTACTGATAGTGTATGGTTTCTTTATATTGATAGCATATAGTATAACTTAAATTCAACTGTTAATAAGGCAAATCTAGGATGAAAAATAAGACAAGCAACGTATATAACATCATAAATTACACTGACAGTATCAGATTTCTTTATATTGATAGCATATAGTATAACTAAAATTCAATTGTTAATAAGGCAAATAGGATGGAAAATAAGGCATAAAAGTACTAGAAGTATAAATTTTCATTACTTCCCTGTGAATACAAGTTAAACACATAGTGTTGAGACTTACATAGCTGAGAAGGTCATTGGCTTCATTTGATTCACAGAAGGAACTATTTTTCTTGCCAGTTACAATCTCCAACGTTAGGACGCCAAAGCTGAAGACATCAGACTTGATAGAGTATTGGCCATACATTACATATTCTGGGGACATATAACCACTACCAAACAGTAAAATCATGTCCATAATTAGTATTTATCCGCTTGTAAAGTAGTACTAGTGGTAAGAATGTGGGGTAAAATTCACAGATGGTCACTTAATTATCATTTTTTTTCACAAAAAGTCACTTAACTATCGTTTCTGACACAAAAGTCACTAAGCCACTTTCCGGTGTCACTAAACCACTTCACGGTGAATAACTCATTTTTTACTCTTTTTTTTAAATCTAATAAATAAAAATTAATTAAAAAGGTTCAACCCGACCCAAAAAATTTACTCCCTCCGTCTCATTTTATGTGACACTTTTCGGATTTCGAGATTCAAAAAAGTGTTTTGTTGACTGTAATTTTTTCGTATATCTTTTAAATATTTTGAATTGTCCATTATTGTCACTTATAGTTTTTTTTACGTAGTTTCCAAATACGTACATTTTATTTCAAAAAACTTAAAGATTACATGCTCAAATTCACAGTAAAAATTAAATAGTTTTGACTCAAAATCGGGACCGTGTCTTATAAATTGGGACAGAGGGAGTAATAATTAATTTTGGGTCGGGTTGGGTCGGGTCGAGTTGAACCTTTTTAAGTAATTTTTAATTTATTAGATTTTTTTAAAAAAAAAAAAGAGGGCAAAAATATGAGCTATTCACCGTAAAGTGGTTTAGTGACACCGGAAAGTGGTTTAGTGACTTTTGTGTTAGAAATGATAGTTAAGTGAATTTTGTGAGGAAAAAAATGATAGTTAAGTGACCATTTGTGAAATCTACCCTAAAAATGTGAGTAGCAGCAATTACAAACATGAAAGTGCATATAACAAAAATAGAAATTAATGATGGACAATTTCTGTCGCTAAATAACAAAAATTTGCTGTTTAATTCTATTTAACAATAGACCAATGCTGGATTGACAAAAGATTTTATTAGTTATAGCCTATTTAGCGACAGATTAGGAGTAACGGATTCCATAGCTAATTTCTATTTGTTTAATAGTGGTAGAGGCAAATATGTGGAAGGAGTGAGTTCAGATAGGCAAATTGTCTCGCATTTTTCGTTGCTACTAATGAAGCTGTATTATGAGCTGAGTGGGCCAACATGTCAAATTACTTTAAGAAAAATGTCTAAATTTGTCTATTTACTTTTGACATTTAGTTAAACTTATCCTTTATACTTCATGTCACGAGATTTTTTTCCCAATGACGGCAGGAGTATAAGCTTAATCCCAAAATACAACAGATCACAAAGTTTTGCTCAATTTCGAATAATATATGGATAAATTTTAACCTCTTTTCCATTATTATATGTATGTATTTGAATTATTTTTCGTGCAGTTAAATCTACATAACCTGTCTTAGATTCGTCTCCACTGATAACAAATGATGAGAGTCAAAACTTACTATGTTCCAGTGACCCTCTTTGTGTTGCCTTGAGTTTGATCAGCCCCAAAAATCCTGGCCATTCCAAAATCTGATATTTTTGGATTCATTTCTGCATCTAACAGTATATTGCTTGGCTTGAGATCACGATGCACGATTTTTAGAGGACAATCTTCATGAAGGTAAAGTAGTCCACGTGCGATGCCCCTAATAATCAGCAAACGAACTGCCAAATTCAATGTCCTTCGTCTCTCTGCATCTATATATATGTGAAGAATATTAAAATATACATCACTGTTTGACTCAAAAACATATAAGTAACTCTCTTCATACAAGGGGGATTGTACCTTTCAGGATATTTTGTTGCATGTAAATTTGCATGTAATTCAACCGATCATCAAAAGAAGAATTCAGCCAAAAATCATGATACAATTTCGTAACTATCAATCTTTATATTCTAATACTTAAAGCTTGTACCAAAATTGCTAATATTATTACTTTCAATCTTCCAATAAATATTTTTCATTTCCAACCAAATATCGAAAAATATATAAGTTATTTTTGAAAATATATTTCCAAAATATTGACTTTCATCGTAACAAACACATACAGCCATTATATTGGATCAACATTCAATACCAACCAAATAAATAGTAGTCGAGGCTTTTGTTGGGCACAAACTCATAGATGAGTATCCTTTCTACTCCTTGCAGACAACATCCCAATAGTTTCACTAAGTTCCTATGTTGCAGCTTAGCAACCAGTAGAACCTCACTCTTAAACTCCTCTGCTCCTTGATTTGAGCTTTGTGAAAGCCTTTTCACAGCAATCTCTTGCCCATTTGGAAGTTTACCCTGATAATTATTAATATTAATTGTCACAAGTGAAAACCTTTAGATGAGCGGAGAATCACTAAATTAACGATTTTGAGTTATATACACAGGCAATACAAAAAAAATGATATCCATCAGATCATATTTACATAACGTAGCAGTTAAACTTCCTTATTTTCAAGATTAGAAGTCTCGTATTTTAAGGTATCTTTGAGTGATCTGATAGTGTAAAAATTATTTGTATTAATAGTGTATGCAACTTAAATTAACGAAATAGGAACATTTTCAATTGTCTTCTCCAAATTAAACTAAAGTTTACCTATTTAACCAAAAAATAAAAAAAATAAAAAAATAAAATAAAGTTTACCTTGTACACATCCCCAAATCCACCCCGGCCAATTCTGTTTCCAAGGGAAAAGTTATTTGTGGCATCTTGAATAGCACCGAAGTCATAATGCAAGGATTTGACATTAGAACCATCATTTATATCTACAAGATAATTGAGAAAAATACCAAATTTAAGCAGTCAATTAGTTAATTGCTTGAAAGCTTAATAACCAAAAAGAAGCGGAAAAAATCCCTGAAAATTGCTTTCAAGTGTTTGATTGGTAAGTAGAAAATATTTTCTGAAAAAAATGTGTATTGCTTATTAACAATAACATAAAAAAAATTGAAAAGTGTTTGGTATAATGAAAGTCATTTTCCATGAAAAATACTTTTGACAAATAATATTTTCCTAGAAGATGTTTCTGGCAACAGACTTTTGAGTACCCGAAATTAATAACAATGTCTACTGCATGTTAGTTGACGCAAGTTATTCCATTTAATAGAGGAAAACATTTTCCGCCAACCAAACACAATCCAATAACTTCTAAAATATTTTTCTTAAAAATAACTTCTATCGTACCAAACACATTCGACTCGACTTGACTCGACTCGACGCCTTACCTTCTGTCGTACGATTAGCATTTACTTTCCTTTTGAGGCAATTGAATCCCACAGTCAGAGTGATAAACACTATGGAAATAACTGGAACTGCAATGGCAATAATCGTATTTCTTGCTGAAAAAGGCCATTTTCCTCTAATGATCATCTTCGGTGCTTGCAAAACTCCGAGGAGGGTACAGAGGCGGCGCAGAGGCTTTTGGATCATAAAAGAGAAAGAACTCATACCAAACAAAGCAATTCAACAAGACCACTCTGCAACTTTTCGATTTCTTACAGGAAGTTGGGAAATAGGAGATAGCTTGTGATAAACATGCTTTACAAACATCACTTGAAATATCCGGCGTGCACTGTGCCATCGCATATATCTATTCAAAACATAATTAAATAAGTAAAAGTCTGGTCTCTCAAACATTAAAAAATATAGATAAATGATCACGCACTTCAATTTGATGTTAGAGCAGGCAGGCAAGCGTAGGATTTGGATTTGAGTTTGACTGCTTTTCATTATCAAAAAGGATTTTCACCTGACCAATAAAAAGCAAAAGAGGCGCTGGGCCAGAGTCATACAAGGAGACTCAAAAAGTAACCAGAGTGTCCTGTCTAGGATTAATTACCAGGTGATCAAAAACAATTTTTGAATGTCTTTACCACTAAAATAGAACCTTTCCACATGTCAAGTGCATTCAACACAGCGAACGGATCTAGGGGTTCAGGGGAACCAATAGTGTTTGCCTTATCTCCCTTTGATTTCGCCGCCAACAAAACTTGTTTTGAAAACATAATTAAATTTTTAGATGAGATGATTATAGAATTCAACAATACCTTCTGACCGTGGGTGAAATTAGCTTCTTGGGTTGCAAATTTCTTGTCTTTCCGATCATCATTAGCAACACGAGTTTCCAATTCATTCATCAAATTCGCCAATACCTTGTCAAGCCTTTGTGGTTCACTGACGTTATGTCTATCATCGGGGCTATCAATAACAAAATACTGATACCATGTGCCGAATATATTCTTATCCGAATAGCGTAACATACAATAATCATAACATACCGCAGCCTCTTTTTGAAACGGACATAACTTCACAATGTCTTTAGTAGCATTCGTGACGCATTTTTTTACAAATATCAGCAGAAACATCGCCGCAACAGAGAAACATCCCGTAGGCTGTGTCTGAAGTGTCGCGGCCAGATGTGGAATTGAAGAATCCATTTTGATTTTTGGCGTTTGAGGACAAAGTGGTAAGCAGAGAATTAAGGTTGTCTCTGTAAATAGTAGTACTATTATTTGGAGTGCTCCAAGTTGATGTTAATTCGCAATCGTATCTCCAAGGGTCTTCAGAGGTAATTGCAGCAAAGAGAATGCTGCAGAAAATATGAAATATAGGGAAGTTTTTGGCAGGCATCATGCGTGTAAATCAAAGCTGTGTAGTCCTTTCAGTTGGGGATCACATCTTAAATGGTTCTGATCAGTAGCGGAATTCAAGTAAGGGGATTTAAAAAAAATTCTTCTGCCAAGCGAATTTAATAACTTATATATAATATATATAAGTTATTTTTATCCTATGTACATAATTTTTCAATGAAGGGAGTTCAATTGACCCCCTTGCACCCCTTTAGCTCCGCCCATGTTTCTAATGCTTATTTCCGGTTTCAAACACTTTTATCTGTTTCATTTTATATGACATTATTTTCTTATTTAGTTCTTTTAGGAAAAAATGACATTTTTTATTGTTTAAAAATAATTTAAATTTAAATTTCTTGTTTACCCTGATTAGCGGAGGTAAAAATATTAGGTGATTACTTCTAATCACCTCGCACATATACTGATGGGAGATAGCAGTTTTCCTTTAAAATTAGTTGAGGTGCGCACAAGCTAACTCGAATATTATGATTATCATGAAAAACTCTTCTTAGACTTCGTGCCTAAAAAATCATTACATTAATTGGAATGAAAGAAATAACTGTTTATCCATAAAATAAAATTTAATATGTAAAAGTATTTCGCAACAGTTAATTAGATTCTGATCAAACAGACCAAATGGACTCTAATTATTGTTAGCAACACCGAGCTTTCATGCTCCAAAGACTTACAAGTTTATGGGGCAATGAAATGGACTGTGCTTGGAGCCGCGGAGGACACGTGTCGTTTGACTGTTGTAGTCTTGTGGAGGAAAATAAAAAAGGAGATAGTAATTGTATAGTTGATGGGAAATGTGGAAAAAAAAAATCTCCATCATTTGACGAATTAATCTGAATTTTTTACCAAAGTAAGCTATTATTTGAGCCAATTCTCCAAAATAATACGTTTTTTTGAAAGTTAACCGAACTAGCATAAACGTATTCCTGAGTAACGAATTAGGTATTATTTTATTCAAAAATTCTAACGGACAAAAAAGTCACCGGTTAACAGCGTTAAAATATAATTCGTTACTGCCAATAATGTATTATGGCTAATAGGTTACTGACAGTAACGAATTTAGAAATTCTAGGTACAAACAATCTTTCTATGAAATCTGACATTGATTGATCCTAAAGTCGTAACCCGCAATTACGACTTCAGCATAAAACGTAACTGACAGTAACGTTTCTTCTGAAACTAGGCACGCGCAATCTCTTGCAGAGAATCCTCACTACAAGAAAGTAAAGATACGACGACATTTATTTAGTGACATTTGAAATAAATGTCGGGGAAAAAGGAATTTCTCGACATTTATGAAAAAATGTCATAAAAATAATGACATGTGATGTAAAATGTCGTAAATATAGTGACATTTGACGAAAAATGTCACTAAAATAATGACATTTGGCATAAAATATAGCTAAACAACGATTTTTGGCGAAAAATGTCGTTAAAATAACGACATTTGATACAAATGTCGAAAATATTATGACATTTATTTCAAATGTCATATTATTAGGCGCTAATTACTGACTTTTACACCTAATGTTGGAAATCTAAATCTTTTTAAATTATGTCATCACTCTTTATATTTAATTCTAGGGAAAGACTTAGTGGATGCATAAAGTAGTAATTATATATATATATATAACGAATGAGTTTGGAACTAAAAATATGGCTAAATTACAAACAACAACAACACATCCAGTGTAGTCCCACATGTGACTAAATTATTTGTGTAAATTAGTTAAAATTAAATTATACAATTATAACAATAGAGCTATTGAATATTTCTACCAATTAAAGAAAACTATCGCACATATGACTTTTTAAAAAGTATTTAACTAGTAGTATTAGAATAGGTGTCATTGCGGATAATATTTAAAGAATATTAATTATTTTCAGAATATGACTTGGCCTTTTTATCCATTATTGATCTTTTCATTATTGTTATGGCCAAATTCTATTATGAATTTTTACAACATTCTTCATAGGGCACTCTTATTTTTTTCTTGTTCGAACTCTTGTAATGGAGGAAAGAACCGAGAAAAAGGCATCGACGACAATCGATTTTACTACGGGACAATTCGTGTCATATTTATTTTATTTATATGCATTTAAACTTTATTTAAGCTCTTATTAAAGTAATTGATTTTGCAAGGAATACTATTTGCTACCACTAATAAAAAAAAGCTTATGAAATTATAGTAGTTATAGAAATAGGAGCAGTATTTTTTTATTTATTTTGGTTCTATGTACTTTAATACTCTTTTTTCATTTGGACCCAGACTTTCCCCCCAAAAAATTAAAAAATCCCCAAAGACTAAATCTTCCCCCCAATAATTTTAAACTTAATCAAATACTACTCCCACGAATAAAAGCTGGAACCCTAACCTTTTCCCTTCCCCCAATTCCCTTTACGTCATAGGCTGCACCGGCGGCCTAATTTCTCCATTTCTCTTCTCTCTCTCTCTGCTTGAATTTTATTTGTCATTTACTTTTCTTGATTTATTTTTTCTTTTGTAGGTTTTACGAAGTGGAGTCCCGAAAGAGATTAATTGTATAATATGATTGTTGCATTGGATCATATTTTTGTGGATGTGAAGGTAATCCTCTGTGGTGTGGGCTTTAGGATTGACACTGAATTTTGAGATCTGTATTTTACATTTTTAACTGTACCGTGAATGTAGCAATACTCTTATTTCACGATCTTTTGTCTTCTATAAAAGTTGCCTGCTATTTTGTTTAAACCATATTTTTCTAACTTCTAATATTTGCCCTTATCTTTGGTTTGCTGTCAGAGATTTCTTTCTCATCTTCATCAGAAGTCGATATGCAAAAATTAGAGTCAAGAAGAGAAGTCCTTTGAAGAGGATGCATGTTGTCATAGAGATTCAAGATGCTGCTTTGTATGAAGGCTCAACAAGTGACAATCAATGAATTGGTGTTTTTGTGGTCACTAGTCAATATTAGATTTTATTTATAGCATTCTCAGCTTAGGAGAAAATTTTGTATTCTTCGGGAACCATATATTTAATGGTGTTCACGAGATTTTTCAAAAGTTTGTCGAAGTGACTCTTTTGTTTAATTCAAAGTTTTATTGTAGTGTATAACTTGTGTACTGGAATTATATGATTCATCGTGGCATTAAATTAGATTTTTTCAGTATATAAAAAAGAAAAATGATGCTATTGACTAGAGATGATTTTCCGACATTTCTATGTATGCGTAGTAAGGATGGTATGATTTGATGACATTTCGTTATATGTCGCAATTAAATTAATATCAAAATCGGTGACATTTAATAAAAGTTGCAAATAAATGTCGCTAATTATTTTGCCGACATTAATCTAAATGTTGGAAATTTTGTTGTGACGTTTTTAAAAAGTTGTAAATAAATGTCGTAAATTATGTACCGACATTAATATAAATGTCAGAAAATTCCCGACCCTCAAATTTACGACATTTGTACTAAATGTAAAATAAATGTCGCTAAGTGATTTTGCGACACTTATGGCACTTAATATGACATTTATAAAATGTCGTCGTAAGCCTAATTTCTTGTAGTGCCTGTAAATTGGGAATCCTTCTGACTGATTTGACTATAAAACGTTATCTGTAGTTACGTTTTATTTGTAAAACATGACACACAATAAGATTGTGCACTTACAATTCTTCTGACTGATTTGACTATAAAACGTTATCTGTAGTTACGTTTTATTTGTAAAACGTGACACATAATAAAATTGTACACTTACCTTTAATAGTTGTTATCTGTTATGTCAATGTCATTTCCATGCTGACAACATTTTCTTGCACAATTTAGTGTGCAAGTTATGTGATTATTTTATTCACATAGAAAGAAAAAAAATTTGGATATTGTTACCCACGTGATTAGATGGCAGAGTCAGAGCCAAGAGTTCAACTTTATGTTTTTAGATTTTAGAACGACGATTTCAGATTTAATACTTATGTTCTAGACTTATTATTTATACATATTTAATAAATTTCTTAACACAAATATATTATTTGAGCAAAAATTATTGAGTTTGGCGAAACCCGTGTCCAGGCTTCTAGTTTCGCTCTTCCAACAAAAAAAAAAGTTACAAAACTACCTTTAGCGCAGTAAAATACTGCGTTATAGAAACAGTACCAAAAAGCAAAAAAAATTGGCCAAACTTTATTTTTTGCAACACTTAGTGTTTTTTTCCATACTTTGACCAACGATTAGTCGTGGGTCAAGACTCCGAAACGTCAATATTTTATGTAGAACCTGATATTTTTTCTGCGTACAATAATGTAGGCCCAATACATCAAGGATACGTAGACGTTCGGATCGTCATTTTAGGGGTTGAAAAGGTGCCCGAAGTAAGTTTTGTTTGAAAAAACTAGTGTTTTTTCCATACTTTGACCAACGATTAGTCGTGGATCAAGACTCCGAAACATCAATATTTTATATAGAACCTGATATTTTTTTCTGCGTACAATAATGTAGGCCCAATACATCAAGGATACGTAGACGTTCGGATCGTCATTTTAGGGGTTGAAAAGGTGCCCGAAGTAAGTTTTGTTTGAAAAAACTTAGTGTATTTAAGTATCACTATCTTTGTAAGGCCTCACAGGCTAAGCAACATAAGATAGCGGGATTCCTACCACTACTACAGGTATACCTAAAAATATTAATAAAAGTATTAACTGTATTTATAAAAAAAAACTTGTTCAATTCCGAGATGAGGCTGACTGGCCATAGCAAATCCATAATTTTGAGCCAACAAATTCATGTGATAACCATGCTGACCACTCATTTGAAATATATTATTTTGATTTGCTGGTTTGGTCTTTACATAAATCTCCAAAATATTTATATCGATCTTATCCGCAAATTTTTGCCGTATGGAGAAAAATTGTAGCAAGGACTGGTCATTCTCAATTTTAAACTCAATGAACCTTGTATTGTTACCTTGAAATGAGCATGGATATTTTCCAGAAATATCAATTTGAATATTTTCACTATTTGTCCCCATCTTCTCATGCAATAGTTCAACCAATTCAGCATAGTTCGTTGAAATAAACATGCTGACAATTATTTTGGCACCTTCAGTGTACCTGAATCCGTTCATTTCAGTAATTATTTCGCCACCCCAATACAAAGCAACCATCACATTATGTTCAAAATTTGCCATCTTTACTCCTACACACGAAAATAAGACACTTATTATTATTAATATAACAGAAAAATAAATTAAAACTATAGTATTATTTTAACATATTACGAAATATTTGACTTAATTAACTTATACCTGTTGAATTTTTTAATGTTGTTCCGACAATAGGCCACACAAGTAGAAGCTTTGATGAAAATTGTTCGAATGTGTTTGAACATTCGTTTCATACACTATATTTTATAATGATATGTGGTTTGTTAAAAAAGTATGAGGAAGAGGGACTTTAGCAGTGTGTCGTTATTGTGTGTCACGTTTTACAATTAAAACGTAACTATTAATCACGTTTTATAGTCAAATCAATCAGAAAGATTCCCAATTTGCAGGATTCTCGGCAAGATTTGCGCATGCCTAGTTTGAGTAGAAACGTAACTGTCAGTTACGTTTTATGCTAAAATCGTAACTACTAGTTACGACTTTAATATCAGTCAATGTCAGATTACATAAAAGGATTGTTCGTATTTGGATTCTCTAAAGTCGTTACTGACAGTAACGTATTAGGAATAATACGTTACTAACAGTCACGAATTAGTTTTTAACACCGTTAACCCGACCTAATTTTTTCCGTTAGAATTTTTGAATAAAATATTGCCTAATACGTTACTCAGGAATACGTATATGCTAGTTCCGTAAAAAAAATAAAAAACGTATTACTTTGATAAATTGATTTAAAAAATAGCTTATTTTGGTCAAAGGCTCAATTAATCTTTCCATAGTCCATTTGATTGGTACCGCCAGAGTAATTCATCCATCTTTGCCCTTTACATATGATTAAAAAAAGCACTTCCGACACATTTATTTTTCATATGTCATCTCTAAATTGAAACGTAAGAGTTACTCTTTTACATCAAGGTACATATGTCCTTTCTTAGCTACACTCTTGGAAGGTAGTAATACATTAGTTCCATGAAAGACTAGTTGATTCCTTTAAAAATATTTATCTATGCTTTTTATTGATTCTTAAGTATTAAAATAATATAAATTCAGTCATTAAGTTTTAGTGATATATGTGGTGACAGTACAAGAACAAAAAGTTAGTCCTATTAAATTAAGGAAACATTTCAATTCAAAAAGTATAATTAACAGGGAAGTGTAACAGGGAGTAGACAAAGGCTAATTAAAGGTGCATCCAAAGAATGGAAATAAAGACCAAGAACAAATGCAGCTATTTTGTATCTCCAATATGCCCCCACCCCACCCTGCCCCCTAAAACAGAGCCTATGAAAGGTTTACATTATAAACAAAACATAATTCTGTCGATAAATCAAGTAGTATCTGGTAAAGGTTGTGTTGGATATTTACCAGGTTCTAGTGGAAACTTTTCAACATTTGATTCGCGTTAACGTTTATAAACAAATTTACAGGCAAATCACATTCATGTTGCAACTGCTATTTGTCCTTTCTTCAGAGACTGAATGAAAATATCTCGTCATCAGCATGTCATATTTGAACGCCGGCAAAGTTCATAACCTGAAAATGAGAAGAAATCCAGTAAATTAAGAGAATATGACATAAAACATGAGCAGAAGAAGAGTGAAAAGGGCCACATTCTAATGCAAGTTTTATATGAAGTGCTAGAGGACCAAGGAAACTTTAGCTTTTTACAAAATAATATACTGGTTCTTCTATGGGGTTGCCTTTATTCAACCAAAAGAGACCTTTGAGTCTTCGACTAACAACAAAAGCTAAAAAGGTACCAATGGCAGAGTCGTTCCACTTAATAAAGGGCATGGGACAAAGTAATAACGTAGGCAATTTTAACGATCCATAGTTTCTGCTGCTTCAACTCAATGCAAGACGAGACAAACCAAAAGTGTAAGCAAGTTAGCAATCCCTTGTTTTCCAAAAAAGAATGCAGGACTAATCTATCCTCCTTATGATGAATGGTCCGGGCTATATTACTCGGACTCTTCAAAATGCTGCTGGATACGTGTCGGATCCTCCAAAAAGTTGAGATTTTTTGGGGATCCGACACAGGTGTTGCAACACTTTTTGGAGTTTGAGTAACATAGGGTCCAAAGGGTCAGAGAGGTGAGGCTATCTGGATATTGTTGTAAGATAATGTATTAATGAGGTGCGAGGAAATCTCAATATACAACTAGTTCACAAACCGATTAAATAAACTGATATTTACTTGGGTTGGGTTGGGTTTGGTTTTAATTTTTTAAACATTTTTTTGTGCAGATAGCCCTTCAAACGCACTGGTCTTTAATTTTTGCCCCTCAAATTGTTAGTCTTTAATTTTTGTCCTTCGCTTAAAAAAGTGGCCAAAAATACCCCGAGGTTCTGGGTTTGAACACCGCTCAGTCAAAAAAAAAAATCGCAAGGCAAGATTTTCACTAAACCTCTGCCTTAAGGCCTAGCATTTGTCCAAAATTAGGCCAATTTGGGAAAAAGTTTGCCTTAAGGCAAACATCTACCTTAAGACCTAACTTTTGCCCAAATAACCCTAATTTTGTGCAAAAATTAGGCCTTAAGGCAGAGGTTTGCCTTAAAGCCTAATTTTGGGCAAAAATTTGCCTTAAAGCCTGACTTTTGTCCAAATAGGCCTAATTGTGCTATGAAACTCCGCCTTGCATTTTTTTTTACTAAACCGGCGTTCAAACTCAAAACCTTGGGTATTAGGCGAAGCGCAAAAATTAAAGACCACCCCCGAATAAGGACAATTGTGCAAATTGCCCTTTTTTTAAAAACCGATAATATTTAGTTTGATTTTGGTTTTACTAAAAGCAAACCGAAGAATAAAATGAACCGAACTGAATCGATAAAAAATGAACCGAACTGAATCGATAAATTTCACTTGTTCTCTGCCATTTTTGAATCCTCTGTCTGTCCCCTTGCTCCACTTGTTAACTTTTCTTTCGAATTTTGCCAAATCCTTCTTCGTAATATCCAAATGTCTGAAACCACTTCCTATGATATTCCCTCGGTTTCGTCTCAAGGAACCGAGGCCACTTCCCCACCTAAGGCAAAGAGTACCTTCGAGCCTACGACCTCGGACATTATACCAGCCAAACCCAATTTCATCAAAGACTTAGAGGTCGAAAAACCTTCTTCGGTATCCAATAGGGGGTATGACGTGAGACGATATCCTTCGTCCATTACCGAGGAAAATCTCGACTTGGTCCGGGCCAACTGCGGGTGGGACATGCGTCCTGTTCAAGTTTTTGCCCCCGGTCCAAGCGAATCGGTCACTGACCACCGGGAAGGTTTTTTATACGTTTATACTTACCCCTTCACTCTCAAACTCGACCCTCCGATCGACCCGGTCATCTTAGACATGTGCCGGACCTATGACGTAACCTTGGCACAGATTGGTCCGATCGTTTGGAGGGTCGTGGCATGCCTCCGGCTATTGACCAATAACGCCGGGAAGGAGCTCACGCTGGCCCACTTGATACGCTTATATTCCCCGAGGTTGTTCTGGGGTGGCGTAATAAAACTCACAAAACGTAGCCAGAATCCCTTTTTCTCGAAAATGGACGAAGATAGAGACAGGGGCTGGTTGGAGCGATATGTCCGGGTTCGGACCTCGGGCATAATTCCGAATAATTTCATGCCTTTTCCGGAAACGTGGAACAACAAGCGTAAGCCTGAACTCTTAAGTAATTGCTTTTGCATGTTTTGTCAAACCTTGGTTCCACTTTCTCACTGCTTTTCTTACATATATTAGCCACTGGATGTATTCCTCCGGTCATTCGGAATCTGAACGAATGGGTTACTGAGCTCCTCAGCTAGCATGCCCACGACGACCGGACGTGGGCTCACCTGTCACGCGGCCGATTGGTCGCCCAAAACCACGGTAGTACTTTGCTTCTACCCGTGTTCACTGCATCTTCTACTATCAGTATTCATTGCGTCTTTGATTTTCAGGTTTGCCCAAGGGCTCGATGGATTCCAGACCGGAGTCGGCAGCCGAATCTACAACGTCGACATTCGAGTTCGATTCAGCAGGTGCATCTCGTATCCTTGCTGCTGCTGCTGCTGCCAAGAGGAAAAGGCCCTCGGACAAAGGGTAGAAGTCGAAGAAGAGGGTGAGGGGCGTCACTCGGACCTTATGGGACGAAACAAAGCCCGATATTATTGTTCATAGAATCGGTGCCGATCCTTCCGTGGCTTCGATCTCGGAGGAGGCTGTCGCCATTCCACCCCTTCCTTCTGCCGGTGAAGGACTTTTGGTTACGGTATCACACACAGGTGCGAAAGAAATTCTTTCCCCGACTCCTCTAAGGTCGATTGATTTCGTCGACATTTCAGGTGAAACTTCTTCTGAAGAAACCCCCCTGCAAAGGATAGGAAAGCCCGGGGAGGCGGCCCCTGCTGAAGCCGATCAAAGGACTGAGCCGGTCCCGGAGATCGAAGTCCCCATGGACGTTCATCTGACGCCTGAGCACGAGCCTGATGCAACTATGGAGCCCCCGGCCTTTGCTGAAGATACTGAGGGTGCTCTAATTTCCTCTACTCCGGCCCCAAGGTCGGATGAATTTGAGGACATGTTCTCAGGCACTCCTCCTACAACGGCGAAGCTGCTGGTTTCGGACATCTCCAGATCCCTCGAGCCACGAGGGCAGCTAGTCGGACCTCCCGAGTTCGGTGTTAGGGACAACTTGGTACGCACATTTCCGGCCCCAAGTGTGGAACCGAAGAGGACAAGGTCGGCTGTGATCACCGTTCCCGAAGATTGCAGCTTTTTTTCTCGCCCGGTGGGTGTGGCGAGCTACCTGAGGCCCCTTGTCTTGGACTCGGACAAGCGAAAGATGAACGGGATTCCCTGGTAGTGTCTCATTAACGAGGGCATGCATGCGGGCAATCGGATAAGTTTATCACCCGTCTTTGCATAATTTCATTGAGGATTTTACTCTTACTCATTCAAGTTTTTAACTTCATCTACAGAGTGTGGTGCTTGTCAATGAAGCCTTTATCCGTGCCCAGCAAGAAGTGGACAACCTCAAAGGCCAGCTGGATGCTCAAAGCCGAGAAACGGAGAAATATCTGCACCTTCTGCGGGCGAAGGAGGTTGAGTTGAACCAAGCGGTTATTCTTTCCAACCTCCGGCCCGACCTCGATGCAGCAAAGGCCGAAAACAGTCAATTAAAGGGTGAACTGGCCGAGATGGTCGGGTACAACCGGAGTCTCAAAGCGGATAAGATCGGCCTTAGCCGAGACAACACTCAACTTTTCTCGAGGCTTGGCGAGCTCGAAACCACCCTCTCTCAACTCCGGGGGGAGCTGGATTCGGTGAAGTCTGATGCTACGAGCTTGGCCGAGAGGAATCGGCTGCTCGAATCTGAGAGTGCCTGGGAAAAAGAGCGTATGAGGGCGCTCGAGAAGAAGGCAAAGAAGAGGGCCCAGATATGTGACGATCTGAAAACCGAGCTCAAGGAGACGGTCGATGCCAATGACGCTCTTAAGGCCGAGCTCGAGTTGGCCATCCAGATGCGAAATGTCCTTAGAGAGGCTCGGGATGTTCTGGCGACAAAGTTAGCCCAGGCCGAGGCCAATTTGGAAGAAGCTCTGAAGAGCGTGGAGGCCGCCGAGGCTCAAGCTACTATTGTTGCTGAGTACGAAAAATGAAAATCTCGGAGGATCACCCTTGAGCAAGTCGAGCATGGCTTTAAGGATCTTCCAGCCCTTATTCTCGAGGCTAAGAGAATCGAGGGAGAGGCTAAAGGTGCCCTCGGTTCTGACTCCGATGACTCTGAGCGGACAGTGTCCGAACATTCTAGCTCCAGCCATTCCGGATAGATTAGGGCCTGTACTTAGTTTTTTTTTTTTTTTTTTAATTTTGCCTTTGTAGGACTTCGGTTTTGATGTAAAACATCTTTTGTATAAATTTGTATAAATGGGAAATGCATCTTTCTTGTTTCTTCGTTTGGATGTTCGCTATTATTTTTCCCCGAATCGTGGGTCCGAATCATGTCCAAGCGGACACGTAGTCATTTTTTCATAATTCGAAATTTTACTGCCCGTGAGACTTATTGAATGTTTTGTGAATCCAGACGTCTCCGAATCACGATAGGCATATCTCTTAGGGTCGGTATTTTTCGGCAATATACTTAGGCCGGCCTTATTCGGACACCTGAATCCCAGCCTTAGCAGAATTTTAATGTAACGGTCCCCGTTTGTGGGGTTAACAATTTTGGCTTGGTTCGCTATGACCTTGCTGCCTTTGTCGAATTTCGATCGTAGTGCCCGGTATTGGGTGTATAAATGGAGTAGTGCCGAAATACGGCGGTTATCATCGGGGTAAAGTGTTTTAACAGAAAGACACCCGAGATATTGCTATCCAAACCTTCGATAATTTTGCATTGCAAAGTGTTTGTATATATAAGAATTTTGTTTCCTTCTGCTTTTGCCGTAGCAAGTACTAAATGGACACGATTCATTTTGATCGTTTGGTCCTTACACCGAAACCTATAGCAGAAGATCCGGCGTTGTTTTTGCCGTAGCAAACACTCGGTGGACACGATTCATTCTGATCGTTTGGTCCTTACATCGGAACCTAATACAAAAGGTCCGGTTTTGATTTTGCCGTAGCAAGTATTGAGTTTTTCCGTCTTCTTTGACCGAGGTAAACTTCGATGTGGGCATAGTATTCCCCTAGCACTTATCCGAGCAGCGAGGTCAGGTGAGTGCTATTAAGTCCCCACTCGGAGGGTGTGACCTCGAGTTTCCGGGCGCTGGTCCCTTATCTTTATCGAGTAACACGTTGTACTTGTTGCCTCATTAAAAACCTTGTCGGAAAACGCATTTTGGGACAAAACCGTACTAAGGAAAAGAGTGCAACACGTGTTTTCAGGCCTAAACTCTAACTCTATCCGGTTCTCGATTTCCTGCAAAAGAGAAAGGTTAATAGGAAAACACGGGGAGTCCATACCTTAGCAATAGTATCTTTTCAGATGAGCCACATTCCAGTTATTGCGCAGCCGTTGCCCGTCCATGGATTTCAACTGGTACGATCCTTTGCCCGTTATCCCGGTTATCTTATACGGACCTTCCCAGTTCGGACCCAGTTTTCCTTCGTTGGGATTCTTGGTGTGCAAGGTAACTTTTCGAAGCACCAAGTCCCCGACTTGGAAATGCCGAAAATTGGCTCTTCGATTGTAGTACCTTTACATTCTCTGTTTCTGGGCTGCAATACGGACTAACGCGTTTTCGCGAAGTTCATCCGTGAGGTCGAGTTTTACGGCCATGGCCACCTTGTTTGATTCCTCGGTGGTATATCTGAACCGAAGAGTCGGTTCGCCAACTTCTACGAGAATAAGGGCTTCAGCCCCGTAGACTAACGAGAAAGGGGTTTCCCCCGTGCTAGATTTTGATGTGGTTCTATAAGCCCACAGCACCTCCGGTAATATTTCCCTCCAGCGATGTTTTGACGCTTCAAGTCTTTTCCTCAGATTTTGGATTATTGTCTTGTTCGTGGATTCCGCCTGTCCGTTTGCACACGGGTGATACGGAGTTGACACTATTTTCTTGATCTTCAACCCTTCGAGGAAATCGTTGACTTTGCCACCCACGAACTGGGGTCCGTTATCACAAGTTCTCTCAGCAGGGATGCCGAAGCGATAGATAATGTGGTCTCATATGAAATCGATGACTTCCTTTTCTCTGATTTTTTCGAAGGCCTGCGCTTCAACCCACTTAGAGAAATAATCAGTCATAAACAGAATAAAACCGGCTTTACCTGGTGCCCATGGTAATGGACCGACAATGTCTATTCCCATTTCATGAAAGGCTAAGGTGAAACCACTGAGTGCAGCAACTCCCCGGGCTGGTGAATCATCGGAGCATGTCTCTGACAACCGTCACATTTTCGTACAAAACTCTTTGAATCTTCGTCCATCCGGTTCCAGTAATAACCGACCCTGATGATCTTTCGGACCAAAGCTTCAGCACCGGAATGATTGCCGCAGGTTCTTTCGTGCACCTCTCTCATCACATACTCCGTCTCTCCGGGGCCCAAACACTTAGCCAGGGGTCCGAAGAAAGACCGCCGATACAACTGGCCGTCTACCAAGCAGAAACGCGCAGCTTTGGTCCTTAATGACCGTGATTCTTTTGGGTCATTCGGGAGCCTTCCATCACACAAGTAGTTGATGTATTTGTTGCGCCAATCCCAAGTTAAACCCATTGTGTTTATTTCGGCATGTCCGTTTTCTATTGCCATGTTCAATAAGTGTACCGTAGTATCGGGGTTGATTTCTTCCCCTTCGACCGAGGATCCCAAATTCGCCAATGCATCGGCTTCGCTGTTCTGCTCCCTCAGTATATGCTGCATGGTCCATTCTTTAAACCGGTGTAGTATCACTTGGATTTTTTTCAGATACCTCTGCATCCGTTCGTCTTTAACCTCAAAGACGCCGTTCACCTGGTTTACGACCAAGAGCGAGTCAGACTTTGCCTTGATTATCTCGGCCCCCATACTCCGGGCTAGTTCCGAACCTGTAATCATAGCCTCATACTCGGCTTCGTTGTTAGTCAATTTAATCGTTTTAATAGATTGTCGAACGGCCTCCCCGGCCGGGGTTCTGAGGACGATTCCCAGCTCGGAACCTTTGAGGTTTGAGGCTCCGTCCGTGTGTAGTGACCAAATACCCGAGGCTTCTCCCGAGGTTAACATAAGTTTTTTCTCAACCTCAGGGACCATAACCGGGGCGAAATCCGCCACAAAATCGGCCAAGATCTGGGACTTGATGGCCGTTGTAGGTTTGTATTCAATATCATACCTGCTAATTTCTACGGCCCATTTAGTGAGTCTACCCGATAGTTCCGATTTGTGCATGATATTTTTTAGGGGGTAAGTAATTACTACACATATCGGATGGCATTGAAAGTAGGGCTTGAGTTTTCTGGAAGCACTCACCAGTGCCAACACCAATTTTTTCAGATGAGGATAACGGGTCTCTGCATCTCCCAAAGTTCTACTTACATAATAAATAGGGAATTGTGTACCTGATTCTTCCCGGACCAAAATGCCGCTTACCGCTATCTCGGATACAGCAAGGTAGAGAAAAAGTCGCTCGTCCATTTTTGGCGTGTGCAGCAGCGGTGGGCTGGACAGGTATCTTTTTAATTCTTGTAAAGCCTTTTGACACTCCGGTGTCCAAATGAAATCGTTCTTCTTCCTCATTAAGGAGAAGAAACGATGTTTCTTGTCCGAGGACCTCGATATGAAACGACCTAGCACCGTTATCCCTCCGGTGAGCCTCTGCACTCCTTTGACGTTATTCACTACTTCGATATCCTCGATAGCCTTGATTTTTTCCGGGTTGATTTCAATACCCCGGTTTGACACCATGAAACCCAAAAATTTACCGGACCGGACGCCGAAGGCGCATTTTTCCAGGTTGAGCTTCATGTTATACTTGTGGAGCACATCGAAGGTTTCCTGCAAATGCTTTAAAGGGTCCTCTGTTTCCAGGGACTTAACAACCATGTCGTCAATATAAACTTCTATTGTTTTTCCTATTTGTTCTTCGAACATCTCATTAACTAGGCGTTGGTAAGTTGCACCGGCATTTTTTAGTCCAAAAGGCATGACATTATAACAGTAAGTCCCATATCGGGTAATGAAGGACGTTTTCTCTTGATCCTCCGGGTGCATCCGAATTTGGTTATACCCGGAGTAGGCATCGAGAAAACTTAACATTTCATGCCAGGCCGTCGCATAGATCATTCTATCGATGTGAGGCAATGGAAATGAATCCTTCGGGCATGCTTTATTTAAATCCTTGTAATCAACACACATTCGAAATTTATTACCTTTTTTGGACACCACTACCACGTTAGCTAGCCAGTCCGGGTATTTTACTTCCCGGATAGAGCCTATTTTTAAAAGTTTTGTTACCTCGTCTTTTACGAAGGTGTGTTTAGCTTCCACCATGGGCCTTCTCTTCTGCTTCACCGGGGGAAACCTCCCGTCTAAGCTGAGCTTGTGAGTTGCTATTACGGTGATATACCTGTCATATCTATATGGGACCATGCGAAGCAATCTACGTTAGCTCGAAGAAATTCAATTAACTTATTCCTGAGCTCCGGGGTCAACCCCGTGCCCAGGTATACCTTTCTGTCCAGTAGGTACTCGAACAAGATGATCTGCTCCAACTCTTCTACTGTCGACTTGGTTGCATCCGAGTCATCCGGCATAACGAATTACCTGGGCACGTCGAAGTCATCCGGTATAACGAATTACCTGGGCACGTCGAAGTCATCCTCTTCATGCGCCGGGTCCAGTCCCGAGTGCTTTGGTTGCTATTTGGTGTTCGGTCCCCCGGTTGGATCCTCTTCCCTGTGATCCGATTTTTCGGGCTGAGGTGTCGCCTCCTCGACCGCGAACATCTCCCTAGCTGCGGGTTGTTCACCTCGGATTGTTTTTATTCCTTCTGGGATCGGAAATTTCAGCAGCTGGTGTAATGTTGAGGGCACGACCCTCATGCTATGTATCCAAGGTCTACCCAGCAATGCATTGTACTTTATGTCCCCTTCTAGTACATAGAACACCGTTTGCTGGATAGTGCCATCGATATTTACCTGCAATGAGATCTCCCCCTTTGTGGTTTCGCTCGCCATGTTGAACCCGCTGAGTACCCGGGCTATCGGTACGATCTGGTCGAGCAGCCTTAGCTGTTTGACCACTCTCCACCGGATGATGTTGGCTGAGCTACCTAGGTCAATCAAAATACGTTTAATCTGAGTTTTAAAGATAAGATTAGAGATTACCAATGCATCATTGTGCGGCTGAGTGATGCCTTATGCGTCCTCGTTGCTAAAAGATATGGAACCCTCGGGTATATAGTCCCGTCTACGCTTTTCACACACAGCAGAAACCTTAGTTCATTTCATCACCGGCCCTCGTGGGGTATTTGTAGCCCCAATTATCATGTTGATTACATGCTGGGGTTTCACGGGTTCGACCCTTTTATGGGTTTCCCTTTCTTTGTAGTGTGCCTTGGCTCGTTCACTCAGCAATTCTCGGAGGTGGCCATTCTTCAGTAACCGGGCTACCTCCTCTCTTAGCTGGCGGCAATCCTCGATTCTGTGTCCATGAGTTCCATGATATTTACACATCATGCTCGGGTTGCATTGGCCCGGATCCGACCTCAGAGGTCTCAGCTATCTTACATCCGGAATACGGCCAATTGCCGAAACGAGGTCTGAGGTGTTGACACTAAAATTATACTCCGATATCCTCGGTGAAGCTTTGCTGCCGGCAGAGCTTCCGGCATCGCTCCTGAATGAGAGATCCCGACTGTTCAACGAGCGCTCGACTCGTTTATCACCCCGACCGGAGAAATGGCTCGGGCCAACCTTAGATTTCTCGGTCCTGAAACTCGGTTTCTCCGAATGGGAATATGGCCGATACCTCTCCTTCGACGATCTGTCCTCCAGTTCATAAGTTTTCCTTGTTCTCCCAAAATTTTTGTTCATGCTCACTGGCACCAGGGGAAGCTCGAGTTGGTCATTTTCCACTCGAATCTTCGACTCGTACCGGTTATGGACATTTGCCCATGTTACAGCCTCGTATTCTAGCAGGCTCTCCTTTAATTTGAACGACGCCGTCGAGCTTCGAGGGTTAAGCCTCTTTGTAAAAGCTTGTGCGGCCCATTCCTCGGGGACCGGAGGGAGCTCCATTCGGTCCCTTTGGAACCGGTTGACAAACTCACGCAGCAACTCGTCATCTCTTTGGGTTATACGAAAAATATTCGTCTTACGGGCCTGCACCTTTTTGGCTCCGGCGTGAGCCTTTATGAAGGCATCCGCGAGCATTTCAAAAGAAGTGATTGAATGCTCGGACAGATGATCGTACCACGTCAATGCTCCTTTTGACAAAGTCTCCCCAAACTTTTTCAACAACACTGACTCAATTTCATCGTCCTCCATATCATTGCCTTTTATAGCACAGGTGTATGAGGTTACGTGCTCGTGCGGGTCCGTTGTGCCGTCATATTTCTGGATATCCGGCATCTTGAACCTCTTCGGGATTAATTTCGGGGCTGCACTCGGAGGAAAAGGCCTTTGGATATACCTCTTCGAATCCGATCCTTTCAGTAAGGGCGGAGCCCCCGGGATTTGGTCCACCCGAGAGTTGTATGTTTCGACCCTCTTTTCGGTTGAGTCTACCCGTTTTGTCAAAGTTTCGAGCATCTTCAGAACCGCGGTGGAGGAACCAGCTCCGGAACCGTTGCTTAGAACCATCCGTGCCTTATCCCTTCTGGTCTCACCAACACCCTTTGCCTTCTCCAGCTCTGTTTCATCTTTTTTCGCTTTGCAACCGGGCAATTGCGATTCCTTGATTGGCGATTGCCGCTCTCTGTTCCTGCAACATTTCAAAAATTAAACGTAAGTCAATATTGTCATTAGGTGTATCCGGTTCTTTCCGGCCCTGTGTCACGGACAAAGTGACAGAATTGTGAGTATTTAGAGGATCAGTGGCCGGTAGGGCGGCATTCTCCTGGTCCACGGTGTTTTGTCGGTTGAGGCCCTCCCTCGAATTAACGGGGTTCGGGTCAGTGGGGTTTGGTAATCCTCGTGGCGCGCTACCTTCGTTTTCGGCCACAATCTCGTTGTTGTTGATGTGACCGGATTGTTCGCTGTCAGCTATTAGGTCCATTTTTTCAGCGACGAACTGTAGATATTCTTGAGTTTATGGGTTAGATGGGGATCAAGATCAAAGATCACTATTATCCTAGCCCCACGGTGGGCACCAAACTGTTTACCCCGAATTCGGCTAATCAATTAAATTTGTGGGTGAGGTATAGGATATGTGGTTGTGACTTGAATCTATTTGGTGGAGGAAAGAAACGTATGAATATACTATGAAGAAGCAACTAATACTCGGTGGTATGCTATGTACTTGTATGTTTGCTAATTTATGAGCGCTACTTGATTAAACAAATATAAAAGATAAGCACCACAAATGTTGATCGAAATCAGATATTGAGACGGAGATTTTGTATCTATATTGCTATTACAAGAATTCTTGATATGAAGGAGCCAACCCTTACAAAGGAGGGGGATGAGCTCTATTTATAGTGTTGCCTCCATGGGCCTTATACAGCATGAATCATTAAAAAATAAAAATAAGGACAACTCTGAACGGATTAGGTTGGTTTAGGTTGGCCGTACGGTCTGACACCAGTACGGTTGGCGGTTGACCATGGCAGGACATTACTGACGCGTGGCTTATGCGCAACGGATCTCCCGGACCAACGACCGCGAATAAACGGACTAACGGCCTCGACCAACTCGGTCATGAAGAAACCGGACCAAATGGTGTCCTTCCTTGGCTTCGGTCCAAGCGTTCCTCCAGTTCAGAATGAAAGTCTTCATGCATGTTCTTGTTCGGTTCCTCGTCTCACCGGTTTAACACATATCCGATTTTTACCGTATACAGAATGCTTAAATAGAAGACTTAATTCCGAGCTGAACATGCAGCAGAAGCTGTTGAGTTTCTGTTCAATCCATTTCCAATATGAGTACCCATATTACCATGGTCTCTCTGTAATGTATGTGAAGAATCCACTACATTAGTAACTGCTGAAACAGAACCAGCTCTACTATTTCCTTGAGTTTCAAGGTGTGGAATCAGGTGAGATAGACTAGCTATTACACGGTGCATTTAGCTATTTAGGAGATCACCATATGGGTATATTAATCTGTAATAGACAAAAAAAAAAAATTGGAACTCTTAGTTTCCCTAAACAAACATAAATCAAACCCCCCCCCCCCCCCCCCCCCAAAAAAAAAACCCCCACCCCCAACCAAAAAAAAAAAAAAAAAACTCTAGACACAGAAAATGTGAAATTGCACGTATTTACATTCAATGTAATAAAAATGCCTCAAAGAACAATATATTTTGCAATTCAAACAAATAAAAAGATTATCGAACACGGTTAAGAACAAATAAACTCGAATTGAAACAAAAATAGATAGAATTTCACAGTGCATTGGGCAATTAGGAAAATTCCACGTTATTTTAAATCTATGAATAGACAAAAAAAAAATTGGAAATCTTAATTTCTCATATATATATATAAGTCCCAAAAAAAATGCAAACAATCTAAAATTTCACATATTTACATTCAGTATAATAAATGCCCTAAATACACGAAAATTTGCAATTCAAACAAAAAAGAAGAAGGGATAATCGAACACAGTTAAGAACAAATAAAAAAAGATAGAATTTAAGGGTGCGTTTGGCTATGTAGCAAAATTATACCTGGTGTTGATTTAGAGAAAGGATCAGGAAAGTGAGTCAAGAACAACAAAAGCAAGAGAAAAGGTTGTTGTTGTTCCCTAGATATGAGATGACAATGAACCCGTAAGGTACTTCATTTTGATAATTTTCTTTAAATTTGATGTTATTAATTCAACGAAATAGTGAAATATCAACCACCTCTCTCCCCTTTAAAATCCAAATTGTGTTCATACATAAAGACGGAATAAAGATTTTAATTTAATAGATTCTGAATTTTAGGACGATAATTTCAAGTGCTAATATTTGAGCTCTAAATTAATATGTGCACATATATAATGGAATTATAACACATATGTATAGTTTGAGCATAAAAACTACCGAGTTTAGCCGAATCTATATCTAGGTTTTCGCCTCCCCCTTTCATATATCCCCTCAAAATACGGGTTTATTTTCTTTTTAGGATTTAACCTGTATATTGGTAGAGTACTCTTTGTACATTATATGTGTAATCCAACTTATTATTAACAGATAAGTAATAAAGTTTATCAGATTACCAATTAATAAGTTTATAGAAAAATTACTTATAATTACTCTATAAATAATCAGATTCTGTAAATATTCTTTTAACACAATTAACACGTAGAACTTAAGCTCATTGTTTTCTAATCGGATTTCACTGTCGGTCCATTATTTTGTATATATCTTAATAGGAGGAATATGTTGTTTCCTCTATAGTAAGATTTTCTCTTTCTTCTCTTTCGTTTTCTGCAACAAAAAAAAAAAAGGAAGGATGTTGATAGCTTTTTGAATTTTGGTTAACATTTCAAAGCCACAAATGATGAATGAATTAGGTAATGCTTATTCGTTTTTTTTATCTTTTTCTGGAGCTCACATATAACTATGGGCAATTCGCAAAATTGCCCTTCTTTTGGGGTGGTCTTTAAATTTTGTCCCTCATATTTGAAATCTTTAAATTTTGCCCTTTGGCTAAATTTCATGAGTTTCAGGTTCGAACCCCCACACAGTCAAAATTTAAAAAAAAATTCGCAAGGCAGAGTTTAAATTTCGCTATGCCCCCATCGGCATACACTTATGAAGGAATTACCAAAGTTATGCTGGATCCGGTATACTTATGTCTTATGGGCAGACTTGGCATAAGTATGCCGGTTCCGGCATAACTTTGGTAATTCCTTCACAAGTTTATGCCGGATCCGGCATAAAAGTTTGCCCATTAAAAGTATGCCCCCATCGGCATAAACTTGTTAAGGAATTACCAAACTTATGCCGATGGGGGCATACTTATGCCTTATGAGCAGACTTTGCCTTGAACCATATATATGTATTTTTTTTAACTTTTCAAGGTAAACTTTTAGTAATGTCGTAACTAAAAGTGTGCACCATAAAACATAATTAAAAGTATGCCCTATAAGACGTAAGTTTTCCTTAAGGCATAACTAAAAGTTTGCCTTATATGGCAAAGTTTAAATTTTATTATGCCCCCTCCGGCAGACTTTGCCTTGAGGCATATGTATATTTTTTTTTTGTACTTTTCGAGGTAAACTTTTAATTATGCATTAACTAAAAAATGTGTCCCAAAGACATAACTAACAGTATGCCCATAAGGCAGAACTTTTCCTTAAGGCATAACTTAAACTTTGCCTTATAAGGCAAAGTTTATGCCTTAAGAATAGTTCTTGCCTTATGGGGCATAATTTTGTTATGCCTTAACTAAAATTCTGCCCCATAAGGCATAACTAAGCTATGTCTTAGGAAAATTCTGCCTTATGCGGCAGACTTTTAGTTATGCCGAATCCGGCATAACTTTAGTTTTTTCTTAAAGATAGTATGCTGGATCCGGCATACACTCCCCCAGTCCTACCTTGCGAAATTATTTTTTAATTTTATGCCTGAGCGGGGGTTCGAACCCATAACTTCATGTATTCGCCCACCTTTCCAAGCAAAGGGCAACACTTAAAGACCACAAATATGAAGGGCAAAATTTAAAGACCACAAATTTGAGGGGCAAAATTTAAAGACCACCCGAAACGAAGGGCAATCCGAGCAAAAAAATGTATAACTATTGTCATGGAGCCTGCTTAATCCTTTTGGGCCTGGGCATATCTGTTAAGGAGCTACTTAAATTAATATTAAGGCCCAATATCTGTGGCTAAAGTTGTAAAGCGGGTTTACGACAATAGTTTTAGATGTGGGTGGTCGATCTTGAACTTTCTGCTCCATTTGTCCGATGGAAAAAATTTCAAGTTTAACAAGTTTTGACTTTTGATCTTAAAGTTTGTCCGTGGAATAAGCGGGGATCAAAATTTCAAGATCACTCATTTCTAAGATTATTGGATGTAATATCCTTCATGCCTACAACTTACAAGCTCGATTGTTGCAAACAATAGGTGTGAAAGTTTCCGTCATTTAATATCATGACATGGTTATCACCAGTGGGCAAAGTTTCCGTCATTTAATATCATGACATGGTTATCACCAGTGGGCTTGAAAAGAAAAAGGATCGATAATGGATAGACGAGACTTAGCGAAGTACTGCTCTAATTCATCATTATTATAACTGTGACTCTGCAACATGATATTTCGTCTGAGCATAGTAGTGCTTTAATTCATCATTATTATTACTCTAATGAATCTGCAAAATTTGATCGGACGATTGCATTTGGTGTTTATATCAAACCGATATATTATAATTAAGTGGAGTAATAAATAAGATGAATATGCATATTAATTAACCATATTTACCTTGATATAAGAGTAAGCGGAAAACATGTCTCATGTTCTCATAAACACCTGATGCTGAAAAGTTTTTATCATGATGAGACATCTTTAGAATATTTTTGAAGTACATTCATAGGCAAATGACAAGAAAAATATAGAACCTTTTAACATATTTGATCTCTCGGCCAAAAATAAAATCTATATACAGTCAAACTTCTCTATAATTGTCATTCGTTATAACGACATTTCATTATAACGGTCTAATTTTCTCCGGAATCAATTTTCCTTATTATATTTTACTTTTTTATAATAGTATTCTACCTATAACAAGAGTGGCGTTCATTATAGCAATATACTCTTTGTAAAATTACCTCTCTATAACAGTCATACTCAAATATTGTGTAATACTCCCTCTGATTAAAAACAGAGGGTCCACTTAGCTTTTATTTTTTGGTTCAAAAAGGGTGTCCAGTTACCTAATCAAGAAAGTATTAACATTATTTTTTCATATTTGCCCTTATTAGGTATTAAGTGATCAAATCCCAATACTTATTTAATTTGGGATAGACTTTAGTCAAATTACCTATTTTTGCCTGGGAGTTAGTATTTTCTTAAGAGGTGTGCAAATGGCTAAGTGGATAATCTTTTTTAATTGGGGGAGGTAATCTTTTGCAAGAAATATATTATGTACAAAAAAAAATATTAAAATATTTATGGTAATCATCAAGAGAAAACTATTGAATTCCTTTTTGCTGAAAGTTTGGAAATAAATCTTCATTAATTCAAGCGTTATATTATCACTAAGAGACTAAAATTTACGAAACAACCTACAATTGTAGAATTCTTTCGTCAAACTTGAATTTAAAGTTTCAATTAATTAAATTGCATATGCTCCTTAATACGGACATACGGTACAACTAGTTATGAATTTTTTAGTCACTTCAATTTTTATTAATGAAATAGAAAAATCAATCGAGATTTTAAAATTAACAAATATTTTGTTTTTGTTAATAACATATAGAAAAAAAGTATAGAAAAATAAATTTATACGTACTTTCGTTTATAACAGTTAAATGAGATCCAAATATCAAATGCTAGTATACATATATAACAGCACTTCACTATAACAGCTATGAAATTTCGGACAAACGCTGCCACTATGGAGAGGTTTGACTGTAGTCGAAATTTATACATTATATTCAAGGCACATTTTTCTTTTTATTAATACATAAAACAAGGCTGAGACAATCGTGCATTACTTATTCAACAAAAGAAACAAAAAACCCTACTATCCAATACGTAGAAAAATTAATCTACGAGACAATCGTACGTTATATTACTTTATTTTTCTCATTCAGTATTCGATATTCGCACTGGGGCTCCGACAAATTTTAGTTCGCGCTGCGTAAGAGGTCCATTGAGAGAGAAAACACTTCCTACCATATGCAGGACTCGACCTGAGACTAAATTTGATACTCTCGTCACTATTATCTTGGGTACATTTCGGTAATGGAAATTTCATTGACGGACAATGGTATTGATTTGCTAGTTGCTTTATCCGATTCTAGGTCCAATTGGTTCATCATTTCTGCTTTATTGCTAAGGAAGTATGCTGGAGGTTGCTGTGGAATAGGTAGAGTCTCAGAATAGCTATTAAGCATTAGTACAACTGATGCAATTGTTGACCTTCTTTCAACATCTTCTTGTACACATAGCAAACCAATGTGGAGACATTGTATCACCTGTTGAAGACATAACTTTTAAGTAAATGAAAATATGGTCGCTCTAACAGTTAAAACTTTTAAATGGAATGGTTAATAGAAATGATAAAATTAGCCTATAAAAATATGAATAGCCCAACTTGTGCACTTATTGACTCTGGACATATTTTAACTCACTTGAATTTAACCTGTCTTAAAAGTTAGGGGTAAAATTCACAAATAACCACTTTTTAATCCTTGCAATTGAAAAATAGCCACTGTTATGAAATTTCAAATTTCCTAGGTGAAAACTTTAGGATATTTTCATGGAATTTCACCTATATAATTTGAAAGTTCGCGACAATAGCTATTTTTCAGTTACATGACCAAAAAATGGCAATTGAACGCTATTTCTACAAAACTTAGGCTGATATAGGCTAAACGTGTTGTCCAAAAAACATTTCCACAAAAAAAACAATTTCCCAAATTGACCCAAAATCATGTAAAATTTTTAAGTAATTTTGTTTGATATTTTATATATAGCTATAATTTGTTTGATATGTTAAATATAGCTATAATAAAGAGGGAAAAATTTAGTAGTTTTGTTTAAATTAAATAATTCATAAGAAAACAATAAATAAACTAAAGCTTGATAAAAATTGGGTAGATCGGGCTTTAACTCAATATAGCTCGTCTTAATTCAATCAATCTCAATCCAAGTAATCTTGAGGCGAGCAATATAATCACATGTCCATTTATTATCTCAGCCCAATTTTCACCCCCATCCCTCCTCCCCTGCCAACAAATTCAACAAAATGTGTATTTTCCATTCCGAATGATTTCATACAATTCAACATTGTGCTTAATCATGTAGAAATTCTAAGTTCGTGTCTCACTATAATCTATTATCAAAACAATTCCCCCCACCCCCTCACCCCCCCCCCCCCCCCAAAAAAAAATGTGTTTAAGATTTTAATGAGATAGTCAAACAAAATTAACATTACCTCCTGTTTTGAGTAGAATTCAGTATCAATATTGGGATCTATTATCTCCAATGGTGTCCCATTCTTCCAATGCTTCCATACCTGCAAATTTTTCATATATACAATTATATATGTATGTTTAAGATCGATCGAAAAGTAGAAGAAAAAAAACACTTGGTTAATATTTCAATAGATTGTTGGTTTTTAACTTACGTGGTTAATAAGGTCTTCAGCTCCATCTTCCTGATAAAAGGTACTATTTTTCTTCCCACTTATGATCTCTAAAACTAAAACACCAAAACTAAACACATCCGACTTTGTAGAGAAATGTCCATGCATAGCGTACTCGGGAGCCATGTAACCACTATAACACAATGAAGGCACCAAATCATTGAAGTTTTAAAAAGAAAAAAAAAACTTTGAAGTTGAAATTAAAAAAATAGTCTCATAATAAAAATTTGATGGTCACGAATGAAAATCATTATCTCATATGATTTACTCTTAAAATAAAAGTTTTAGTAATTCACCTGTATTTAAAATAATGAAATTTGATATTTACAAATATTGATGGTCAAAAACAATTATTTGCAAGTACTATCTTTAGAATTGGCAAATAAGGAAGTATTATCCTTGGCCAAACGAAAACTTACTATGTCCCAACAATCCTGCTAGTGTTTCCTTGACTTTGATCAACTCCAAAAATTTTTGCCATGCCAAAATCTGATATTTTTGGGTTCATTTCTGCATCTAAAAGTACATTGCTAGCTTTGAGATCGCGATGTATAATTCTTAGTCGAGAATCTTCATGAAGGTAGAGTAGTCCCCGTGCTGTTCCTCCAATAATCTTATATCGTGTTGACCAATTAAGTAGCTTTTGTTTTTCAGGGTCTGTTCAAATTTCATAAAATTAAAAGAAAAATTAGGATTCTACAAAATTTACTCGAAAACATATCTATGACGGAATATCTATAACTGACAAGTTCATGAATAAATCAACGTGACGATTTAATGAAGAAATTCATCAATTTATAATGGTTTTATTCTTCTGTCATAATTTTTTGCGACACTCGCATTTGTGATCAAATGTGGTGAATTCCTGTCACAAATATTGTTTTTTCTTCTAATTGCAGTAATATGTATATATAGATCAGGATTGAATCTAACCAAATAAAAAGTAGTCCAGGCTTTGGTTAGTAACGAATTCATAGACAAGTATCTTTTCTTCTCCCTCTAAGCAGAATCCCAATAGTCTAACTAGATTTCTGTGTTGAAGCTTTGCCACCAATAGAACCTCATTTTTGAATTCTTGTCCACCTTGCCCTGAACTTCTTGATAGCCTCTTAGCTGCTACAACTTGTCCGGTAGGAAATTTTCCCTGAGCATAAATAAGTTTGTAAATGTAACCTTGCATAAACAGTAGCTTAAAATCAGGAGCAGGCCAGCCAAGGCGGCTCGATAAAATTAATAGTTAAATCAAATTTTAATAAGAAAATCTAAACTTTTTAATAACACTACAAGTAGATTGGGTTGCATAAACAGTACTCGATCTGTTTCAATTTGTCTGTCTTACTTTCCTTTTTTATTTTTATAAAAAAATATACCTATTTCCTTTTTTGACACTTTTTATTCCAACTTTTCAGATGACATGTTTAATACTACTCCCTCCGTCTTAAATTATTTGTAGTGGTTACTAAAAATAGTTATCTCAAATTATTTGTCCATTTAGAAGTTCAAGGTACAATTTTTTCCCCTATTTTAACCTTAGTAAAACTTTGTCATGGAGATAACACATAAATCCGGTAAACATTTAATGGAGACAAATTATAACTTAGATATAAATAAGGGTAAAGTTAGTCAAATACGACTCCTAATTAATATTTCTTAAGTGGCGTGTAAAATAAAAAAACGATAAATAATTTGAGACGGGAGGGAGAACAAGATTAAATGACATTTTGGTACATTCAACATATCTTTAATTTTAGATAACAAGAGTCAAAAAGCTTCTTTACTTTCTTAAATTCTGTGTAAAGTCAAAACCAAACAAACAAATTAAAACGGAGGGAGTAACAAAAAACCAGGGACAGCTCAATTAAGTCGGTAGCCTGAAATCAAATTTTGATAAGCCACACCAACTTTTCTAATAAAATCACATCAGCAAGTAGATTGGATTGTAGTAGCTAAAATCTGCACAATAAAATTGATGGTCTAAAGCCAAATTGTGACAGAAGATCTAAACTTTTCTAATAAAATCACATCAGCAAGTAATGAGTTACATAAACAGTAGCTAAAATCAGGACGGCTCAATAAAAATGGTGATATAAAGCCAAATTTTGATAATAAATCTTGATTTTTTTTTAAAATAAAATCGCACCAGGAAGTTGAATGGGTACACCCTTCTATTCTTATTATCTTTTGTCTGAACAGGAAAACATCGTATATGCTAAATTTGTTCTAATGACTTTACCTTATAAACATTACCAAATCCACCTTCACCAATTTTATTATCAGGAGAAAAGTTGTCAGTCACAGCTTGAATTGTATCAAAGCTGTATTGCAAGGATTCAGCAGTGGAAATTCCACTCATGTCTGCAAAAAGTGCAAAATAATCAAATTTCAATTACATCTGCTCCAGAAGGAAGGTGCATGTGGGAGGACCTTTTAATTTCTTCACAAAAATGTGAAGTTCGTGATGTATGTATTTTTGATGAGTTCACTTTCGTACATGGTTTGTGATTTATCCATGAACAGTAAAGTTATAAAATTATTTTTGTCACATTAAATTAACAAAATTTTACATATTATAACGGTAAAGTCACAAAGTCATAAAACTACATTAAAGTAACTAAACTTTACCAACTATAACAATAAACAATAAATTTAGCATGTCTGCTGTAACCTACCCATCAAGGTAACATTATTGCAATGGTAGGCACGTAAAGTTTAGTTACTTTGACATAACAAAAGATAGTTTTATGAGTTTACTATTGCAATGAATGAAATTCTCTTCCTTCAATATGATATAAACAATTCAATGAAATTAATCCTGTGTTTGCTGACTTTTGCAAATAGTCCTCTTAGTTTCACCTTTAGCCTCCGTTATAGCATCATACTTTTTATAGTCCTCTTAGTTTTACCTTTAGCCTCCGTTATAGCATCATACTTTTTAGTAGTTCTCCTTCTGAGGCAACAATATGCCACAATAAGTAGAACAATCGAAACCGCTGCGGAAATAGCAATGGCAACCTTCACTCCTGCTGAAATTCTCCGATTTTTATCTGAATCAGCTGAATTTGTGTTAATATATATCTTCAATTCAAATCCTCAAAATATAATCTGAGTACTAGGAATTAGAACATCTTTACAGCCAACAAAGATCAAATGAATATGATGTGGTCGTTGTATTACATATTTGAATCAATTTATATATAATAACAACGCAAATAACTTTTACACTATCAATATATTTTAACACGTTAGATAGCCGGTAATTTCAATTTTTATCAAGGATTCCTATAACTTGTCCAAAATTAACAGAGCATAAGGCATTACCTCCTTTAGGGCCCGAAAAATTGGGAGGGGTAGATACACGTGGAGCAGGTGGCGGTGGTGTCGAGACGGTTATATCTTTGTAGAAAGGATAAAATTCATATCGGATGCCACAACTCGGAAAAACAACTCTAGCACCTATAGGTCAAGACATAATATAATTAAGTAATCAAAAGTACATTACTAGTTTTAAGTTTTTAATTAAACACGTACCTCGTGATTTGTCACAACAACTGGGTAAATTCGAGATGGCATCTCGAAGGCACAAATTACAACTAGTAGGAGAAATATCAGGAGTGCACTGTGCAAGTGCATACACTTTCTGAAGCGCACTATTATAACTCCTTTGTTTCGTTGCATATTTCTTGGCTGCGCTACCATTCGCAGCCTCAGTCGCCGCCTCATCCAACACCTCATCCAACATACTCCCCAAAATTGGTCCAGAAGTATTCTGAGTATTTAAGAAAATAAATTTGGCCTGGTTCTCATCCGTTGTGCCAAAAAAAGATTGGTTCGAATAACGTAACAGGCAGTTGTCGTAATACACGAGTGCAACTTTTTCTCGCGGACATACTTTTAAAACATCTGTACCGGCGTTTTTCACGCAATGCTGACAATCGGTGGTAGAGACATCGCCGCGACAGAGGAACGTGCCGTAAACCTTGTTGTTAGCTGAGGAACTGTAGAAACCGTTTGGTCGGGTGGCATTTGAGGCAAGAGAGGATAGTAGGACTTCAAGGCTGGCTCGATAAGTGCTGTTTGGTGCGTAAGTGGTAGTGTTTGGGCAACTATAGAAGAGAGGTTGTGACATAACCCGAGTACTGATCATCATGAGGCTGATGATCAGAAATAAGCAAGAATGGAACTTCAATATGGTAAAAGAAAGACATAAAGGGATATTGCTAAAAGTAGTCATTATTTTATGATTATGTGATAAAGAAGGTTTTGGTTCTTGATTTTTCACTTGTAAAGCTAAATATATAGAATAATCTTGTGGCTAGGACACCCTTTTGTAAGGGTTCATTGACACTTTTGCCCTATGTTGTGTTAGTCTTTTAATTTTACCCCTCATAACAAATAATTTTTTCGCAGGGCATTGTATAAATTTATATTTGGGCATCACAATATTTCACGAGTTATGTTCCGCATAACTTTTACACTTAAAGAACTTATAGCCCACTAGGACTAAGTTCGCTTGCTAAAGGACAAACATTAATTAGACCTGTCCATTGGAAGGGTAAAAATTAAAGACCAGCACATTCAAAGGACAACTCGTGCAATTTCAGCTTTAGTAAGGGGAGTCATCCTACTTAAAGTACTGCTATGTCAAAAAATTATATGCAAGTGCACAAACAACCTATTTTTGGATCACCATTTAACTCATAGATATAGTGCAAGGAAATTTGCAAGTTTAGCTACTTTTGAACCAACTTCAAGCATACACGACTCAAAACTGCAAAAAATTGCCTATGAGGTTTTGTTTGCTAAGGACAAACTTCCGTCATTTTTGCTTGAAGTTTGACTTGCCAAGGCCAGACTTATCGTGCCTAAGATATGTGTGTATGAAGTTTTCAGACATAGATGTTCTAAAAGAAATTTTTTTGAAGTTTGAACTACCAATCTTCATCCCCACTAATGTTAAGAACTTTCCAACAACACTCACTTTATTTAAACTTAATTTTCATATTTGAAATTCAAGATCTATTTTTTCAAGCTTGCAATGATATGGTGATTTTAATGTTGAAAAATCCTTAATTGGCTATATGCAAAATTTCTGAAAAGGTGACTGCGCCTTGAATGACAAATAAGATGCTTGTGCAAATGACTCTATTAAACTAACACCATTTGACATAAAGTATAAAGCAAACATTAATTCGGCACCAAAAGTATAGTTTTAAAACCACCACGACCTCATATTTGCACGCACTTACAAGACTAAATGTGACGATATATGGACATTGTTTACATGAAATTATGCATATGCCATTGAAAAAAATCCGACTCGTATTGCTAGAAGCGTGTCCTGTACGAGGAAGAATGCTCCAAAGACTTGGTGTTTGAAGTTAATGGTCGCTACATGAGTTATCGTTATCCGAGTGATGTTGCAGTCTAGGTGTTATATTCTAATTTGTGGAAATTAACTTTAAAGTATTTTTTTTTCTACACATGATTGAGATGCCTATAGAGTTCGTTTACTTGACTTTTTATCCGCATTTATGGGCAAAAAGGGTCTAAAAGTTTTAGGTGTTTTTTTTTTCGGAGGTGAAATTTGTATGGAAGGGAATGAATGGAGGTGGATTGAATTTCAATGGACGAAATTAAAAGATTTTTCCTCTTTTATTTTTCCTTTTTAGAAATTGTTGTAGTACATAGTACAGTGAAACCAAAGCATGAAATGTGTCTTGGAAATTTTTAAACAATTAGTTTAGAAGATTTTGATGGTTTGGATTGGATTGTTTCTGGGTTGGCAAAATATTCATCACCTCAAATATGCCATTTTGGCTCCGGACTCTCATAATTTCACACTTGAAGCCAAAGATTATAATTACCTTTGTCCCGTATATATGGAGATGTGTGTGGAGTAAATATTAACACATGGAGATCACACTAAGTGGAAATTATCACTCCGCGGGAAACACAAAAGAAAAGAATTATTATTGTTATTATGGGTTGTAAGTCGCAGGAGTTTGTGAAAAATCTTGAGATTTCATTGATTGATTTTTGTATCTTGAACCAGAATAAGAAACAAATATCATGATAGAATTTCACCTCCGCATTTTTTACTTGACAATTTTAAAAATGTTAAGTTATAAAATAGGAAATGTTGCAATTAATCAAAAAAATCGATTTTACCATTTAAATTTTATTTATTAAATAAAATCCATAACAACAGGGTGGTGTATTTTTAATCTAGCAACAAGTATCTAAAGCTAATTAAGATAATATAACATCTAACGACATGAATATGTTGATGAATTCATGCGCTAAACTTAATAAATGCATGTAAAATAGTGTTAACAAAATTAGAAAAAAACATGAAGAAATATATATACGTCAACAAAACTAGCAAATAGAGCATAATGACTATACATTTATCTTCGCCCCAAGCGTCCAAAGGTAGGATTATTTGTTATGATTTAGAAATACTTTCTCAGAAGAAGAAATGAAAATAAAATCGTAATAAAATCTTACTTGCATTCACTAATTGAATATTTTGCTTTACACAGCCAAGTCCTCACCGTTACACACCGAAGTCTAAATCTCGTAGTCCAAAATTCAAAGAAGATAACAATAAAAGAATTAAATACAAAAAACATAAAATAAAATTGAAGTTGTAACACCACAACGACAATACACACACATCTTTATACACTAAAATTACAATACCTCTAAATTCTATAAATTAAGTGGATTGACAACTAAAAAGTTAATTATGATACATACATACAAACGCAAACAAATTTATACATTTCAAACCCCCAAGCAAAAATAGAAAAAACATATAAGTAAGCATAAGACAAATGAACAAATATAACAAAGACGATACATGAAGAGTTCATCTGGCGACATAATATTTGGCCTTGAGACGACAATAATGCTAGAACTCCAAATTTGGTAAAATGTACATAGCAAATATACCAACGTATGAATAAGGCCTTCTAAATTTCCATTGCCCAACACCTTGATAATCAAGATGAAAACTCATTTGTCATTGCCAACAAATAACCAATGATGTTGTTGTAAATCAATGGAAAAAAAATATTATTTTCACATGGCACACGATTCACAAAAAAAAATGTTTTGAGGTAATTGTATTTATAAGCCAAAACTTATATTTAAGGATTGTGCAAAAATATCAAAAGCCACCCTAATGAAAGGTCAATTAATTGATTTACGTTACAAGTAAAACAAACACCATACATTAGAGAAACTTTAATTTCAGAATAACTATTAATTACTCCACTAACTTTTAAGTATGTATTTATTGTTAGAAGTTGCAGGACACAACTCCAACGCCAACCAAAAGGTGGAAACGTACATATATATAATTAAGTAACTCTTTATTGTCTTGCTAATTGTAACTTACAATTGAATATTAATCTATAGAAGTAGAATTTATAATATATATTTACATATTTGTACAATAATATAAAATGAATATGTGTGATAATAGGGTAAAATGGTCGAGTAATTACTTTTGAAGGATATTTTCGTAATTTAACTTTGACACTTGGGGGCTTCCCACTTGTAATATATTATGATTTGTGGAAATTAACTTTAAAGTATTTTTTTTTTCTACACATGATTGAGATGCCTATAGACTTCGTTTACTTGATTTTTCATCAGCATTAATTGTCAATATTAGATTATTTCCATTAAAACTTTTAACTTTTTTCAGTAACGTTCATTAGTTCACTAGTTGGATAATGCCGATGCTAAGCACTTGCCCTACGTCTATTTAGTGTGATGTTTAATTATTTAATTATTTTCACTGCTCCTTTTTTAAATATTTCTAAACTAATTATTTAATTAGTTCGATTTTTTCTTGAAAAAATCAAATCAAATTAAATATTATCGATTTTTTAAAATTTAAAACTATATCAAACCAAAAAATATAGATGTACCATCATTTCAAAAATTACAACCTCATCTTTATTTTTAGTTTATAATCTAAACTGAGGACATAAAGAAATTTCATTTTACTCATTAGTAAACTTGTTAACCATAAATAATATACTAATTTTGTCTTTTCTTTTCTATATTATGTTTTATACACCTAAATTTGGATTTCCAGTGATATAAATTATATAGCCAAAAGAAAACTAATTGAAAAACACATAAAAAAAAAAAGTTTAATCCATGTTTACAAGGTCGCCTAAGAAACTAAGGGCCTATTTGGAAAGCCACCTGGTAATGGAATTGAATTACTAGGGCAGTAATTACACATTAGTATAATTATAACGACTTATTTGTTTGTCATAATATAATTACAGTGTAATTATAAGCATGTTGTTTGGTTGCACAAGTGTAATTACACAATTAGTTTAATTTAAAAATAAAATTTAATCATAAAAATTTTAAATTTAATATTTCAAAAATATATGCCTTTTTAAATGATATTAAATTAGTTATTCAATAAACATTGTTTCTTGAAAATATATTAATTAATAATCATATATTTGTAACTAATATTGTAAAAAATAATTGACATATATTTCTCAAAATAATAATATTTAATTTTAATTAATTATAAAACTTAAAAGACCACTTTTTTTTGTGAGAACGTCATGGATTGGATGTTTGACAAAAAAAAATATAATGTCATAACATTATTCAAATGTTTGACACAAAAAATCCATCAAATGTAAGTGAAAAATAAACAACATGCAATGTGAAAGCAAATAACTTAAAATTGAAAATATAACCAAAATTCAAAATCCAAAAGAAAAAGTTTAACATAATACTCTTATGTCAAATTCCAACATTACATAAGTAAGTGCAAATGTAACTTAAGTAAATAATTCAAAAGAAAGGGAAAATATAAGTCCATAACCTCATTCACAACGAAATTCTAATTTAATAACGTCACTCGTTATATGCTAAGTTTGTTAATGACTCATTATTTCCAATATTAAGAGATGTAGTTTCAAAATAATAACGCGGTTATGCTAAATGAATAAAATAAAAAGAAAAAAAAATACGAGCAGTTACATGGAATCACAAGAAGTAAAGGTTGGGAATGAGAAGAAAGGAAATGAAAAATAAATAATATAAAAAGAAAAATACATTTTAAAAATAAAAATAATAGAAATTAAAATAAATTAAAAATCAAAAGAATATTCGCTCTGCATAGTTGTACTCCATCCGGTCGTGTTGCTGAGCCTCAAATTTGTGATATTCGAACAATTGTGACGGTTTTGACATTTATTTTAGACCGTCTGCCGCAAGTCCTTTGGCCTCTTTTGATCTAGTGACAAACCGCTTCACAACCTGCTTAAAAGTCATTTTCACCATTGCGGTGACGGGTAGTCGCCATGCAGATTTCAACAAGCCATTGAATGACTCAGAGCTGTTTGTTGTCAGCATTCCTCATCGCCTACCTTCATCCTTGTATAATGTCCATCTGTCTTTATCAATTTTATTCAACCAGTAGAAGACTTCCTCATCCGCCCGCCTAATAATCTCCATCTGCAGGTGAAACTTCTTCTCCTGATGCTCTGTTGCAGCCGCCCACATCCAATTGCAAAGTGATGGGCTTCGATATGCCTTTTGGAAGTTTGCTTTCAAATGCCTTAAACAATAATGATAATAGGCAAAGGGCGGCTGCGAACCATGCAAATTAAACATATTGCTCAATATGCCAACATTTTTGTATGATATAACACATATGCCCATACGATCCTTAATAACGTGTTGCCTCAAGTAGTTCAAAAACGTAGCCCACGTATTAGTGCTCTCATTAGCTGCAATTGCAAATGCTAGAGGGAAATATAGATGCATTTTGCATCTATTCCAACTGTAATTAGCAGCTTTATGTCGTATACCCGGTACACATGTGTTCCATCTATTGATATTGCTGGCGAACAATGAGCAAAACTATCAATGCATGGTTTGAATGCCCAAAAACCCAAACTCAAAAAATATTACCGGACACACCAAACTTCGATTTGAGCTTCCATTCAACAACAGTACCAGGATTGAAGTGTTGTAGAGCTGTCATGTATCTCGGCAACATCTTGAAAGAGCCTTCCCAATTGCCGTAGACTATCTCATGTGCACGCCTACGCCCAAGATACTCCTTCCGCCTAATGGTTTTGCAATATACTTTCAGGACGACTGTAATAGAATCTTTAATAGGGTACCTAGATAAGTTGAAATATCAGCATATAGCAACGAGGAATATCATATTAACATCAAAATTAAAATAAACTTAGGCGAAGGTAATACCTTGGGCTTTTTGCAATGTCGCCAACTAACATAGCAACAATCATATTGGTATCTAGATTGCAATGTCACCTGGGTGGTCAACCATATCACAAGTTTGGGTTTGTTGTTAATGAACAAGTTTAAGTATTTTCATATTCTTATGAATGTGCTAATGACAAGAAGTCCTAATGACAAGAAGTCTTCAAGCAAAAATGGACTTTAAGCACTTTTCAACTACTAAAACGACAATCCGATATTTTGCTTATCCTTGACATATTGAGCCTACCTTATTAATCGCCCAAAAATAAGTAGGGTTCTATACAAAATATTCAAGTTTCGGAATCCCGAAGCATGATTAATTTATGGCTAAAGTACGTAAAAAGGTGTGAAATGTAAAAGAAACAAAAGAAAAAATTATAAAAAAAAGGAGATTCCTTTAACACAGTAAATTACTGCGTTAAAGATACTATGATAACTACTTTTTTATTGGGGTATTTTAGTTCAAAAGGTCTCTTTTTTTGGGTCATTTTGATTCCTGACTCCTTTTTGTGATGATGGCTAGAATTATGTGTCTATGTTTAGAATAAACCAACGTTTAGCTAGATAACTTAATTTATTCAATGTAATATAAGTCAATAAATAAGAAACAGATGAGAGCAATATCTCTATCATTGTCACAGTTAGGGGTGTACATGGACCGGGTTGGTTTGGATTTCTTAAACACCAAACCAAACCAATTGCGTTGGGTTTTTAAATTTATATACCAAATCAAACCAATAAAATTCGGGTTTTTCAACCTCGGGTTTTCCCGGGTTATTTGGGTTGTTTTCGGAATAGTCTTGATACAAAATATATAACTTTTACTTCAAATATTTCTTTAGTCCTAGTAAGATACAACTATGTAATTAAAGTGTTTCATAAGAAAATAACACAAAATGTGAGAAGAGTGATGATATTGTATTAAAATATTCAACAAAAGATAATAAAATTGGTTAAAATAAATATTGCTAATTAATAAGCCATAAAGAAAATGACCATAATCTAAAAATACTAAGTCATCCTAAAATAAGTATGGCTAATAAGTATTAATTACATGACAAGAAAAAAAAAACTTAATTAATGTATTTTCACTCTCTAAACCAATTATGCAAAACTAAAGGAGATATATCCTACATTATTATCATTCCTAGCGGTAAATTGAATTTCTTTTGTTAGTATTAGTGTTAAGTTGGTTTTGGTTTGGACTTTATATGAGTTAATCACATCCATAGGATGTAAAACCTATTCACATTCAAAATTCTAATTTCAAGCTTGAATAATATGATAATAGATAAAAAACTACAAAAAAAAAAATTAAAAAATATTTATAAATTACATTACAAATAAATATTTTTATGTATAAAATATTTTAAAAATTGAATACATGTAATGTCGGGTTGGTTTGGTTCGGTTCGGTTTGACTTTTTTTTTTAGCTAAAACCAAACCAAACCAATTATGGTCGGGTTTTTTTTTCAACACCAAACCAAGTCAAACCAAATCACTAATTGGATTTTTTTTCTCGGTTTGATTCGGTTTATCGGTTTGATGCGATTTGTCGGTTTACTTTGTACACCTCTAGTCACAGTTACATGACTTTTGAAAAGTCACCTTAATTATCGTTGCCATGGAAAAATATATCTGAAACCAAATTAGACTTCCACGCAAGTGTTAGCCATGCAATGTCGATCACGATGACAACCAAGACGGAAAATACTAACCAATAATTCAAGAGTGAAGGAAGAAATTTTCCACACACAACGTAAGGTTTGGGGTGAGAATTTCCATATATGCAATTAATTGATTTTGATTGGGTAGAATGGAAGAGAAAAGAAAAGTATACAAAAGGATCCAAAGAGAAAATCTCCCAAGGAAATTATGATCCAAGACTGAAATACATAGTTAAGTTGTCCCACATTGATTGTGTGATTGAATAATCCTCGTCCACGAATTAGCTTTGGGGTTGAGATAGATTTAAAGTTCATTATCTTAACATTGTGTCCAAACCGGACATATTCTAAGTCTTGATTTATTCAATGATGGACTCTCATATTATGTCGTCCAAGAATCATGTTGGCAGGGCAGGCAGGCCTGGCGACGAGGGTGTTGAATTATGCCAATAAGATGTGTTGGGAAAAATAGCACACATAAATAATATTCACGGAATATAATAGCAATTAAAGCAGAACACAATAATACGGTTAATCAATAAGAATAAAAAAGAGCAATAATGACACCAAGATTTCTACATGAAAACCCTTCTGAACAAGGGAGGAAACAACGGGCCGAGAGGAGCAACTGATATCATTATAGCAAGGATTTTAAACTTTGTAGGTCTGAATAAAATACTTGAAAGACCACTACATACTCAAAAGAAATAACCCTCTTTTGAATTTTCCATCCCACTATAAATAATATCGCTCACATTCTCTATTTTTCCTCACAAACTATTTACACACTGTCTGTGATGCCTCTCTCCTTTCTCATAAATTTAATTGTCCAACTCGGTTGTGGGATATGAAATTGGTTTCCTTGTATGATTTTGACTAATATTTATCTTATGAACTAGCTTTAGGGTTAAATTAGGTACGAGGTCCATCTTATTTAACACACATTTTAAATTATCAACAGATTTCTTTTGAATATTTTGATAATTTAAATATTTCTTTACATTGTTGAAGTATATAAATTAAAGTCAAAGCTTTTTATATATGATGTTTATGTCCTAAGACATTCGTTTGAATGATTAGATTTTGTAGTATTCCAAAATTGCTTTTCTAATTACTTGCACTAAATTTAAAACACAAAACTTCTATATATCAAGTATCATTTGTCATTGTCTTTGTAACAGATGATTCATCTGTATACATGCTTGAAGAATATTCATCAAATATGAAATCTTTGGTCCGGATCTCCGTTTTACTACGAGCAAAAAAAGCTGGTCGTTGAGAAATGGGCAAAGTTACTGAATTACTACTAAGCATTAGAACAATTGAGCCCACTGTAGGCCTTCTGTGAGCATCTTTTTGTACACACAAAAGTCCAATTTGTATGCGCCTAAGAAGTTCATTTCTTGAAGAAGAGTCTTCTAGAGTTGAATCAATCAATTCTAAAGGTGTATTTTCCTTCCGGTGCTTCCAAGCCTGCAACATTTACGGACCACTGGTTAAATTATATTTATCATGTAAAAATTTCGTTATAATACTATTAGTGGATATAATTTAGAAATTAATTCAGAGTTAGCTGCCCATTGATACACTTGCAATATGTTCAAAATGAGTTTTGCATTGTAGTGCATACTGTTTTTACACTATCAGGTCAGCTAAAGAATATGTATAAACTACAAGTGAACTAATTATGTGATTTGTAATCTTGAAAATAAGGCTGATTACCTGTTATAATAGGTCAATGTCAGTTGATAGATTTTTTTTTTTTTTTTTACACACTGATAGTGTATATGTAGCTCAGATTCGATAGTTAGTAAGGCAAAATTTAGGACGAAAAATAAGACAAGTAACGTATATAACATCATAAATTGTATTGATAGTGTAAGATATTTTTATATTGATAGCATAAATAACTTAAATTCAACTGTTAATAAGGCAAATTTTAGGATAAAAATAAGACAAGTAATGTAAATCACTACTACATATAAGCAAGAATATGGAGTTTTTGTAGTCCTCACAATGTCATTTTTGTAATTTCCTAGAGTTACTTTTATAAGTGACATGTATTGTTGATTTGTTATTCAACTTCAAGGTTTTGTCTTATTCCTCTTTTATGTTGCCCTTAATTTCTTTAATATTACTTTAATTGCCATCACATAATTTGTTAAATAAGAAAAACACTTTTAAGATATTTTGCAAGACTTTAATTAAATTCTCCCCCGCCTCCCATCTACTATTTTGTGTTGCATGTATTGATATTTTTTCACTAATTTTCTATGAGGTAAACAAACACGTGTTGCTTGTATTATTTTATTTATAGGCTTTCGTAAAAAAAAAATCTTAAAAAGTCTAGTGATCCACATAGGAGTGCAACTATTGAACAAATAAAATCACTAACAATTCATATATTTTTTGCGTAGTTTTCAAATATATAAATTTTATTTTTATGATTCAAAAGTATTATAAGTCTATATAGTTAGTAAATCAAAATATTTAAAAAGTAAAAAAAATATAGTAAAAGAAAAACGGTCTGATTATCCAAATAGTAATACCTTCACATAAAATGACAGGGAAGGAACACTTTTTTTCTTTAATAAAAAAAATGAAATCAAGAAACATATTACGCTATGCTATAATAAATCTACTAAGATAATTAGACATTGTGCATATTCATCACTTAATGATTCCGTCATCACTTAATGATTCCGTCTTCTGAGATGGGTATTACTAACATATATAGATATTTGAGAGTTTATTTATAGATTATGCTCCTATCTTAAGGTCAAAACTATAGATATCACTAATAATATTGCTTGTGCACTCCTAGAATTTAGAATTTAACATTACCACGATTAATTTGTTGAGTTTTTATATGATGAGCTTGCTATTAAAAGTAGTACCTTTAGGATAGCTAATAAAATCAATGAATATATTTTTGTGTTGTTTATTAATTTGAGCTTGAAATCGATCGTCTTATTTGTCTTTTCTTCTTTCAATGTTTTGCAAAAAAGTATAAAACGGTCTATTTGATGTTGAATTTCAACAATAAATATTGAAATACCCAGTGTGATAAAGAAAAATAAAGAAGAAAAAAATTTGCAAACAAATTAACAATTAGCTTTGTCAACAGACTGTTGCTTTGTAATGCATAATTTCATTTCCCGTTAATTATAACGTCATTTATTCACTATTAATAAATCAAAGTTCTTTATTTGTTTGAGGTTGAAAAATCATGCTAGCATTTTTTGAATACTCAAATATCTTTTTGCAATAATTGGTTAGTCAACATTGATTTAATTCAGAAAAAAGAAGTGAAATTAATTCAAGATATGATACAGTTCAATTTGGATTACTGGACACTGTATTCTCAAAAACATTCAATGAAATTAAAAAGAGAAGAGCTCTTATATCATCAATTTATTTATTTGAAAATAAAAAGAAATTCCTCATTAACTTTCAAATACTTTTATATTATGATTTAGTTTTTATGAGTTTGTAGAAAATGTCGAACTTAGTAGAAAATGTCGAACTACTTCTTCAAGAACTTAATGTCACAAAAAGCACGGAAAAAATAAAAAGTAATTATAAATTTAATTTCAATGTTAGTACCAAGTGACACTAGTAAACATCATAAATTGTATTGATACTGTAAGATTTTTTTATATTGATAACATATATAACTTAAATTCAATTGTTAATAAGGCAAATAGGATGCAAAACAAAGTATAGAAGTACTGGAAGTATAAATTTTCATTACTTTATCTATGAATACAAGTTAAACGCAGAGTGTTGAGACTTACATAGCTGAGAAAGTCATCTGCCAAGGGAATTTAATAACTTATATATAATATATATAAGTTATTTTTATCCTATGTACATAATTTTTCAAAGAAGGGAGTTCAATTGACCCCCTTCGCCCCTTTAGCTTCGCCCATGGTTCTAATGCTTATTTCCGGTTTCAAACACTTTTATCTGTTTCATTTTATATGACATTATTTTCTTATTTAGTTCTTTTAGGAAAAAAAATGACATTTTTTATTGTTTAAAAATAATTTAAATTTAAGTTTCTTGTTTTACCCTGATTAGCGGAAGTAAAAATATTAGGTGATTTCTTCTAATCACCTCGCACATATACTGATGGGAGATAGCAGTTTTCCTGTGAAATTAATCGAGGTGCGCGCAAGCTGACTCGAATATTATGATTATCATGAAAAACTCTTTCTTAGACTTCGTGCCTAAAAAATCGTTACATTAATTGGAATGAAAGAAATAACCGTTTATCCATAAAATAAAATTTAATATGTAAAAGTATTTCGCAACAGTTAATTAGATTCTGATCAAACAGACCAAATGGACTCTAATTATTGTTAGCAACATCAAGCTTTCATGCTCCAAAGACTTCCAAAGTTTATGGGGCAATGAAATGGACTCTGCATGGAGCCGCGGAGGACACGTGTTGTTTGACTGTTGTAGTCTTGTAGAGGAAAATAAAAAAGGAGATAGTAAATTGTATAGTTGATGGGAAATGTGGAAAAAAATAAACAAATCTCCATCATTTGACGAATTAATCTTTCCATAGTCCATTTGATTGGTACCGCGAGAGTAATTCATCCATCTTTGCCCTTTACATATGATTAAAAAAAGCACTTCCGACACATTTATTTTTCATATGCCAAACTTCTTCCTTAACGCCTAGCATTTGTTCAAAAGCAGACCTATTTCGGAAAAAGTTTGCCTTAAGGCAAGCATCTACCTTAAGACTTAACTTTTGCCCAAATAGGCCTAATTTTGTGCAAAAGTTAGGCCTTAAGGCAGAAGTTTGCCTTAAAGCCTAATTTTGGGCAAAAGTTTGCCTTAAGACCTGACTTTTGCCCGAATAGGTTTAATTGTGCTACGAAACTCAGCCTTGCGTTTTTTTTTTTTTTACTAAACCGGCGTTCAAACCCAAAACCTCGGGGTATTAGGCGAAGCGCAAAAATTAAAGACCACCCCCGAATAAGGGCAATTGTGCAAATTGCCCTTTTTTCAAAACCGATAATATTTAGTTTGATTTTGGTTTTACTAAAAGCAAACCGAAGAAAAAAATGAACCGAACTGAACCGACAAATTTTATACATAATTTTTATAATTATATATATACAATATATTAATTTTTGTAAATACTTTTAAATAATTTGTATACTTTTTAAGCATAATTTTATTTATCTCTAATAGGCTAATGAACTTTATACCTTAAGTCCATTTAAAAAAGAAAATCCATAAATTCAAACTCATTTATTCAAAGAAGCTACTATGAGATTTACCTAAATTTATTTTTTGTATTTCTTAAAAACTTTATTCACTTGATTAAAACTTATAAATCCTACGGCATTTTCTCCATAATCCAAGAAAACTATAGCTACCACAATAAAAGAGTAATAATGAATTATAAGTTGAAAAAGTATAAAAATTTCTCTCCTAATTGTAGTAAAAAAACATGAAAGACGTTAGTTTTCTTAAAAACCGAATCAACCGATGGATCTGTGTTATATTTGGTCTGGTTTTAATAATTTTAAAAACCGATTAGATTGATTTGGTTTGATTTAACCCAAAACACCCATGAACACCCCTAACTTCATTTTTTTGTGCGGATTGCTCTTCTTTTGGGGTGGTCTTTAAATTTTGCCCCTCATATTTGTGGTGTTTAAGTTTTGCCCCTCATATTTGTGGTCTTTAAGTTTTGCCCCTCATATTTGTGGTCTTCAAGTTTTGCACTTCACTTAGAAAGGTGGGCAAATGCCTGAGGTCCTGGGTTTGAGCCCCCGCTCAGGCATAAAATAAAAAAATAATTTCGTAAGGCAGGGCTGGAGGGAGTGTATGCCGAATCCGGCATACAATCTTTAACGGAAAAACTAAAGTTATGCCGGATCCGACATAACTAAAAGTCTGCCCCGTAAGATAAAAATTTTCCTTAAAGCATAGTTTAGTTATGCCTTATGGGATAGACTTTTAGATAAGGCATAACCAAAAGTATGCCCATAAGGCAGAACTTTTCCTTAAGGCATAAACTTTACCTTATGAGGCAAACTTTTAGCCTTAAGGAAAAGTTCCGCCTTATGGGGCATATTTTTAATTATGTGTTATGGGGTACACTTTTAGTTAAGACATAACTAAAAGTATGCCCCATAAGACGGAGCTTTTCCTTAAGGTATAACTAAAAATTTGTCTTGAATAGTAAAAAAAAAAAATATATATATATATATATATATATATATATATATATATATATATATGCCACAAGGCAAAGTCTGTCGGAGGTGGCAGAGTGAAATTCAAACTCTGCCTTGCGAATTTTTTTAAAATTTTTGACTGAGAGGGTGTTCGAACCCAGAACCCATGGGTTTTAGGCGAAGGGCAAAAATTAAATACCACTAATTTGAGGAGCAAAAGTTAAAGACCACCCCAAAAGAAGGGCAATTCGCCCCCCCCCCCCCCCCCCAACCCCCCAACTTAGGACACCATTCCTACTTGAGACTATCTGGATTCTAGACACCATTCCGAGTTAAGTTCCCAGACACAAGGTAAAACTAAGACAAATACCGGAAAAAAAAAAAACTAGTAAAATTTTAGAGCTGACTTTTTTCTCATGCGATAAGGCAAAGGTAATAGACCTGACTAATTGTTTCACATTTGAGTTTCTAACATTTAACGTAGGACTACTTTAGATCTGCCAAAGTAACAATCAGGCAGAAATTAATTAATTATGCAACCACAAGCTATTTAGGATAATTGGAACAGTTATATCTGGATTATCTTGGAATAAAGTAGTTGTTTCAGAAACAAAGATATATGTTATTGGTTTCAGGACAGCCTGTTTGGGTTGTTTTTCAAAAACAAGATGAATTTTTAAACCAAACGAAATTATGATCTGTTTTGAAAAAGTTAATATGCAAAAATTCTAAAATCAAATGGGGTCCAAAAGTAATAACGAAGCAGCATCTTTAAAGGCTATAAACAAGAAGAACCGCCAAAAAAAAAAAATCGCTGAAGGGAAAGAAAACTTCCCTTTACAGGAGACGAGATGCTGAGGACAGATACGAGGTGAATGCTTAAATAGAAGATTTAATTCTGAGCTGAACTTGCAGCAGAAGCTGTTGAGTTTCTGTTCAATCCATTTCCAATATGAGTACCCATATTACCATGGTCTCTCTGTAATGTATGTGAAGAATCCACTATATTAGTAACTGCTGAAACAGAACCAGCTCTACTATTTTCTTGAGTTTCAAGGCGTTCCATCAGGTGAGATAGACTAGCTATTACACGGTGCATTTAGCTATTTAGGAGATCACCATATGGATATATTAATCTGTAATAGACAAAAAAAAATTGGAAATCTTAGTTTCCCTAAACAAACATAAATCCAACCCCCACCCCCACCTCCTTCCCCACCCAAAAAAAAAAAAAAAAAAAAAAAAACTCTAGACACAGAAAATGTGAAATTGCACGTATTTACATTCAATATAATAAAAATGCCTTAAAGAACAATATATTTTGCAATTCAAATAAATAGAAAGATTATCGAACACAGTTAAGAACATATAAACTCGCATTGAAACAAAAATAGATAGAATTTCACAGTGCATTGGGCAATTAGGAAAAATCAACGTTATTTTAAATCTATGAATAGACAAAAAAAAAATGGAATTCTTAATTATCTCAAATATATATATATATATATATATATATATATATATATATATATATATATATATAGAGAGAGAGAGAGAGAGAGAGAGAGAGAGAGACTGTTTGGATGGGCTTATGCCTATAAGCTGTTCTAAAAAAAATAAGTTGGGTAGTCTAACTTTTTTTTTTTGGCTTATAAGCTGTTTTCAGCTTATAAGCTGCTTTAGATAAGCTAAGTCAAATGGGCCCAATTATTTTTTTGAACTTATTTTAAGCACAAAATGATTTTAAGCTGGCCAGCCAAACACTCAAAAAAGCTGAAAACAGCTTATAAGCAACTTATAAGCCAATCCAAACGGGCTCATATATATATATATATATATATATAAGTCCCAAAAAAATGCAAACAATCTAAAATTTCACTTATTTACATTCAGTTTAATAAATGGCCTAAATACATGAAAATTTGCAATTCCAAAAAAAAAAAAAAAAGGGGATAATCGAACACAGTTAAGAACAAATAAAAAAAGATAGAATTTAAGGGTGCATTTGGCTATGTAGCAAAACTATACCTTGTGTGGATTTAGAGAAAGGGTTAGGAAAGTGAGTCAAGAACAACAAAAGCAAGAGAAAAGGTTGTTGTTGTTGTTCCCTAGAGATGAGATGAGAATGAACCCATAAGGTACTTCATTTTGATAATTTTCATTAAATTTGATGTTATGAATTCAACGAAATAGTGAAATATCAACCACCTCTCTCCCCTTTAAAATCCCAAATTGTGTTCATACATAAAGACGGAATAAAGATTTTAATTTAATAAATTCTGGATTTTAGGACGATAATTTCAAGTGCTAATACTTGAGCTCTAAATTAATATGTGCACATATATAATGGAATTATAGCACATATGTACAGTTTGAGCATAAAAACTACCGAGTTTAGCCGAATCTATATCTAGGTTTCCGACTCCCCCTTTCATATATCCCCTCAAAATACGAGTTTGTTTTCTTTTTAGGATTTAACCTATATATTGGCAGAGTACTCTTTGTACATTATATGTGTAATCTAACTTATTATTAACAGATAAGTAATAAAGTTTATCAGATTACCAATTAATAATTTATAGAAAAATTACTTATAATTACTCTATAAATAATCAGATTATGTAAATATTCTTTTAACACAATTAACACGTAGAACTTAAACTCATTGTTTTCTAATCGGATTTCACTGTCGGTTCATTATTTTATATATACCTTAAGAGGAGGAATATGTCGTTTCCTCTATAGTAAGATTTTCTCTTTCTTCTCTTTCGTTTTCCGCGCAAAAAATAAAATAAAATTGGATGGTTGATAACTTTTTGAATTTTGTTTAACATTTCAAAGCCACAAATGATGAATGTATTAGGTAATGCTTATTCGTTTTTTTTTTGGCTAAATATCCAGATGGACCCTTAAACTTGGCATGTTTTGTAAGATAGGCATATAAACTTACAAGGTGACCAGATAGACACTTAAACTTACTCAAAGTGTATTTTTCAAGTTTTCCAGTTATTTTGAAAACAAAAACTATATTTTTCAAACACTCACAATTTTCATGGCCAAACAAGCCCTAAATATATCACAAAATATTTTTTTTTAAATGCAAAAATAAGGCAAACGCATATACATGAGACTATAAATGTGCACTTAAACCAATAAATACTCGCTAATCGCAATTTTGCAGCTTTCAATTAACTCAGTTTTTTTTTTACACTTGAATAATTAAAAAACAATAACTTTAACCAATAAAAATTCTTAAAAAAAGAAATTTCAAATTAAGAAATTTCTTTTTTTAAGGATTTTCTTCTCTGCTTTACAGTTTTCTTAATTTGAAATTTCTTTTTTTAAGGATTTTTATTGGTTAAAATAGAGAACATCATAGAAGCAAATCCAGAAGCATACTTAAAGATATTGAGTGCTATCATTGCGGGAAAAAAAGACACACAAATAAGTTCTGCCGGATTTTGAAAAGGGAGAATAGAAATAAGGAGGAAAAGAAAGAAGATGGCAATCGTGTTGCCGCTGTCACTACAGAAGATCTTGTTACTGTCCTTGATGCGAATCTGATAAATATTGCTTGTGATGAGTCAAGCTGGGTTGTATACAGTGGTGCTGCATCTCATGTGACATCAAGGAAGGAATTTTTCTCATCCTATACTCCGGGTGACTTTGGAACTTTGAGTATGGGTAATGAGACTGTATCCAGGGTGGCCGGTGTTGGAACGATTTGTTTGAAAACTAGTATTGGAACTAAACTAGTTTTAAACAATGTAAAGCATGCACCTGATGTTCGTTTGCACTTGATCTCTGTTGGTGTTTTGGATGATGAGGGATATGTCAATACCAATGGTGCTGTAAAGTGGAAGCTTACTAAAGGTTCCATGATTGTGGCTCGTGGCGAAAAGCGTCGTGGTCTATACTGGACTACGGCCTCTACCTGTGTTGATATGGTGAATGCAGTTGAGAGCAATAGCTCTTCAACATTATGACATAAGAGGCTTAGCCACATTAGCGAGAAAGGACTAAATGTTCTGGCCAAAAAGAAATTATTGTCAAATTTCGAAAGTGCTAAATTAGAAAAGTGTGAGCTCTGCTTGGCTAGAAAACAAAATAGAGTTTCTTTCAAGTCTCATCTTCTTTCAAGAAAGACAGAGTTGCTTGAGTTGGTGCATTCAGATTTATGTGGTCCAATGAAGACAAGGACTCTGGGTGGTGCACTTTATTTTGCTACCTTTATTGATGATTGTTCAAGGAAACTTTGGGTCTACGTCTTAAAGACTAAAGACCAAGTGTTGGGTGTCTTTAAGCAGTTTCAGGCCTCAGTTGAAAGAGAAACTGGAAAGAAGCTGAAGTGTATTCGTACTGATAACAGTGGTGAATATTGTGGACCGTTTGACGAATACTGCAAGCAACAGGGTATTAGACACCAGAAGACTCCTCCTAAGACGCCTCAGCTTAATGGTTTAGCAGAGAGGGTGAACAGGACCTTGATGGAAAGAGTCAGATGTTTGCTTTCTGAAGCAAAGTTGTCGAATTCCTTTTGGGGTGAGGCTTTATTGACCGCCGCACATGTTATTAATCTATCCCCTGCGGTTGCTTTGCAAAGTGATGTTCCAAACAGAGTGTGGTATGGCAAGGATGTTTCCTATGACCACTTGAAAGTGTTTGGTTGCAAAGCTTTTGTACATGTGCCTAAAGATGAGAGGTCAAAATTAACTGCCAAGACAAGGCAGTGCATCTTCATTGGTTATGGCCTTGATGAGTTTGGTTACAGGCTATATGATCCAATTGAGAAGAAGCTCGTAAGAAGCCGTGATGTTATCTTCGTGGAGGATCAAACCATTGAAGATATTAACAAAGCGGAGAAGATAAAATCTTCAAGTTCTGAAGGTTTAGTTAATCTTGATCAAGTCCCTCATACAAATGTTGATGACGTTGGTGGGCTCGATGACGATGGTGATGCCCAAAATCATGTTCCAGATCAGCATGTTGATGATGATAACGATGCTGCTACTGATGAAGTAGATCCTTCTACTCATGAAGTCGTGGATGAGTCAGATATTCCACTTAGAAGGTCTACTAGACAGCATGTTCCTTCTTCCCGTTATTCACCTAATGAGTATGTATTACTCACTGACGGGGGAGAACCTGAATGTTATGAGGAGGCTATGGAAGATGAGCACAAGGATCAATGGATTGAAGCCATGCAAGATGAGATGAAATCTCTGCGTGAGAACCATACTTATGAGTTGGTGAAATTGCCTAAGGGCATGAGAGCTTTGAAGAACAAGTGGAAATGCAGTTGAAGAAAATCCACACAGATGGAAATGCAGCTGATATGATGACAAAGGCGGTCTCAAGGCAAAAGCTTGAAGTTTGTTCCAAGCTAGCTGGTATGAGCTCTCGGTGACTCACAAGAACATTCTTCCCCATGTCGTCGGGAGGGGGAGAATTGTTGAGTAGGTCCCTCCGACATGTGAGGCCCACCAGAGTTGAATAGTAAATATGCGCGGTACTGTTCACGCGTATAAAACGCGGTTTACTGTTTGTTATTGTTCACGCATTTTACTGTTCACGCGGTGTTACTGTTCACGCGTTTGACTGTTCACGCGGTGTTACTGTTCACGCGGTTTACTGTTCGCGCGGTTTACTGTTCACGCGGTGTTACTGTTCACGCGTTTTTCTGAAGCTTATAAATAGAGTTCTAAGCTTCATTTGGAAGACACACCAAAATCATTTGCTATACACCAAAATCTCAGACAATACATCTGAGTGAGAGCAAAGTGAGGTATTCCATAGACTATAAGAAAATAGTCTGTGAAGAAAAATAGAGTGTGAGTGATATTGTAGTGAGGTGGGAAAAATCAAAAGAGTGTTTTTCTTTTTGAGTGTGTAGTGGTCTTTGGAGTATTTATACTCGTGACTACACAGTGTAAAATTCCTTACTATAGTGATATCAGCTGCTCCTCTTGGCCGTGGTTTTTTCCCTTATTCAGAAGGGTTTCCACGTAAAATCTTGGTGTCATTATTGCTGCATTTTATTCTTGCTGATTTAACCATAACTTATTGTTCCGCGTTTATCACTAATACCGTGAATATTATTTTTGCGGGTCTATTTTATTCCCAACATGTCCCTCATAACAAGTACTAAATTTTTGCGGGCATAAGTTTATATTTTCAGATCATAAGATCCCAAGAGTTATGTCCAGCGAGACTTTACACTTAAAAAACTTATGCCCCACTAGACAAAGTTCGATTGCTAAAGGGCAAACATTATTGACCAGTCCATCTAAAGGATAAAAATTAAAGACCAGTTCATTTGAAGGTTAAAAATTAAAGACCAGCCCATTTGAAGGCCAATTCGTGCAATTTCAGCTTTAGAGCCTGCTTGGCCTAGCAGTTTTGAGGCCAAAAGCGCTTTTTTTTCTCTAGAAAAAACACTTATTTTGGATATTTGAAGTGTTTGGTCAATTGGTAAAACTGTTTTTAACTAGAAGCAGAAGCAGTTTTTCTGCGGTTGGAAGAAATAGAAAATTTCTGCTTCTTGAAAAAAGCAGAAGCAGAAAATTATTTTTTTAAGACAAAAATATCCATGCCATAATTACACCTTTACCAAGTATATCCCTCATTAATCCACTAATTTCTAATCAATAATTATTTGTGTTAAATTTTAATTTGTGGAATGATTTTAAATTTTGTTTTGGTTGTAGTTTTTAGTATATTTAAATCATACTGTTGATATTATATCACTATTAATATTTATTTTTTATTTATCTATGTATTATTAAATTTTAATTAAACAAATATGTCTTATAAAATTTATTTCTCTCTTTTATTCTTTCTTCTTGGTCTTAAAATCCTAATTTAACTGAGAGCATGTGGAAAAGTTGGAAATGGAGTGGAAGTGACTAACCCACAACCTTTATGATTTTTAGTTTCTCTCTTTATTTTAATTTGTGTAATGGAAGGTTGAAAAACCAGTAAAAGTAAAGATGATACTAGTAGGGAAGTTAAATTAGATTGTTGGTGAACCAAAAATATTAGACACGAATTAGTGAGGACCTTTTGAGTGATATAGTTATACGTAACTTTTCTATTACAAATAAAAAACAATAATTTTACTTGGTAATTTCGGATAGTTGAGCGACCATTTGAGTAATGGACTCGACATTTTGCTCATCGAAAGTCAATTTAATTAATCTTCGAAGTTAAATTAGATTAAATCAACTTAATATTTTAAAATATAAATTTAAATATTCAAAAATCATATGTAAATATGCTAAAAATACATTTTAAAAATTATATTAAAATTCACATAATTTGAATCTTGAAAAAACACATGTATCACATAAATAGATGGAGCGAGTATGTTTTTATGTATGTGTTTATGGTTACTTTTCGTTTCTGGGTTTCACGAAAATAGTGCCAAAATTACGTAATTAATATATGTCAAAATCAGGGTGTTCTTTCCTTTATCTTGTTTTATTTAAGGAGAATATTTGATGGATTGAGTGCTTTTGAAAAAAATTGTGGCATTGTTTGGAGAAGAACAAGAGAACAAATTAATTTTACAGTGTTAGAATCCGAATGATAGCAATAGGAAAAGTTAGAAGAGATACATTGAGCAGTTGAACCAAAATAATTTTTTTTTTAAATTGAAAAAGGATAGAAAAGATAGCTTGGGGGCTTTGACCCAATTTTCTGAACGGAAAAGGGCCAAATATACCCTGTAATATCGGAAAAGGGTCAAATATACCTCTCGTTATATTTTGAGTCCAAATATATCCCTGCTGTTATACTTTGGGTCAGATGTACCCCTCATTTTAACGGAGAGACACGTGTCATCATCCTATTGGTCTATTTTAAAATGTCCCTTAATCAATAAAAATCCAACTCATAACCCGATATCTAATAAAAAAGTCCATACCCATACTCGGTATCCAATTAAAATGAAATCTTTGCTCCTCCTTCGCCGCCGGTCCATTTCATCAAAGCTTTCATCTTTATGCGTTTGCATTTTGCTATACTTTTGCTTCTTTTTTTTCCATCAATCAAAGTCTAATTCTTCTTCCACTTCAGCAAATCTTCCAGCTCTCTGCTTTTACTATGATACTGTGTTGTTTATTATCAATCGGATGGACTTTTTTCCTATTCAATATTTTCATCTTGAACAAAATTTTCAACTTTATGTATTTACTATGCTATTATTTTCTTTATCCTCCATCAAAATTGGTTTCTTTTCTTCATTGTGACAAAGTTCTTAGCTTTCTGCATTTACGATGCTATTATGTTATTTATTCTCAATCAATATTGAATTCAATTTCAATGGTGAATTGGATGGTCCCACTATTACCATATTTAATCTGCTCCAAGGCATTTAATCTGCAAAGAAGAAGAAGGGGGAGCAAAACTTTCATTTTAATTGGATACCGGGTGTGGATATGAATTTTTTAATGGATATCGGGTTATGGGTTGAATTTTAATTAATTAAGAGATAATTTAAAATAGATCAATAGGATGATGACACGTGTCCCTTCATTAAAACGAGGGGTATATTTGAGCCAAAGTATAACGGCAGGGGTATATTTGAATCCAAAGTATAACGATAGGGGTATAGTTAAACCCAAAATATAACTAGAGGTATATTTGACCCTTTTCCAATAGTACAGGAGTATATTTGACCATTTTCCGTTTTCTGAATGTGGAATCCAAAAATTTACTTGACAAAGTTATGAGGGGAGCCTCATGGAACTTTTGTTTGCCACATAATAAGAGTACCTCGCACATAGTAAATTTTTTCCAAAGACTTGGCGCGTCGAGTCAATGGTTGGCGTGGCTACAAGAGTTATCATTATCCGAGTGATGTTGAAGTTTAGATGTTTATCTTAATTTGTGGAAATTAACTTTAAGTATTCTTTTTCTACATTTTGCTCGCTCCTTTAGGTAATATATTTAAATGTGTGTAATTAAACACAAAATATATTTTTTCAAAACGACGACTGATAAAATATTTTTTAAATGACTATATCAGATATGAGTGTGGACTAGTTTGAGACCTTTTCAGCCCATACCATCTCATCCTCCCACTGACTATCTTACTATGTCGATGACATACACGCGGAGATGGTCGCGAGGCGTACGCCAACGTGCGGAGACGCACCATATCCTTCTCCCGTTTAGGGATCAGCTAGACCACGTGACGGCGCAGACGGTATGTTCATATTTTGGATCCACGTGCTAGACCACATAGCTACTATTTTAGTCTTTTATTGTTAACTAGTTCAATTCTTTTTACAGGCTTTTATATGGACAGCGTATGATCATATTTTGGATGAGTTGTCGGCGTTTTGTAGGGCTGGTCAGCACATGTGGATGTCGCGGTGTCCATTGATACATATGTATATCGTTGAGTATCACGCGCCTGACCGCGTGTTACGGCAGTTTGGGTATGTACAGAATATACCCTCGGCTATGGATTGAGAGCATGACCACTATATGAGCGACGAGCGTGCGGGGGTCGATGATGCATAGCGACTCCATATGCAGCGGCAGGTCTAGAGTTAGGATGTGAGGATGACGAGCCTAGCGGTGGTCGGACATGACACTCCGATCCATGTATACATGGAGTGGTACATGCAGATCACTCGCATCATTATTGGCAACACCTCTAGGCGTCGTTGATAACGTCCAAATCCACCCTATTAATTAGAATGGGCACGGTCGTATGCAAATATAATTTACCCAACTATGAGTCGGGGTCGAATCCCACAGAGAACAATATATAGGCGATTAGGAAAAGTAGGAATTTTCACCAACTACGCTAAAGCCAAACGATGGATGATATTTTGGTTTTGTTTGAGAGAATTATAACTAATGCAAAAATGTAAACTAACCTAGAAAGCAAGTAAAATGATCAATGGCCACAAGCATGGATACAAGGGAAACTACGCTCAAGTAACGATCCAATGTACTTCATGATTTACAAATAATGGTGAGCTTATATTACTTAGCCTCGGATAATGACTCTAAATTAGCTTCTTCCGAAGACTAACTAGACTACCTAATTGAATATCCCTAAAGCAATTAGGAGCATTAAGAACACCCGAATATGGCTACAAGTGGTGTCGCCTATTCCTAGGTCGATTTCCATAAGATGAGGGTTAACGCCCCAAATTCTTGTTAATTAATTTTTCCCAATCCCGAGTTTGCCTCTTCCAAGTTTAAACCGAAATAAATGGGCAAGTCTTAGGGTTAGCTACTCCCTTAAGAATCATTCAACATGAGATTAATTAAAGAAACAATAACTCACTTCATTAGGAATAAAATCATTCAACACATAAGCAAAACAAGAGATTCAATCCAAACTTAAACAATATATACTTCCATAAACAAAGTTCAAGTATTGAAATGAAATACTACACACATAAATATTCAATACAAAACAAGAAATTGAAGAAAGGATTAAGAATATCTCATTAAAGTGCTTCCAATCTTCTCCTCCAATGTGTTGGTATGAAATCCTAGCATCCAAGGACTTGTGTTGAGCCAAAGATAAAATGTTTTCTGCCCTAAGCCTCTCTTTTATGCCCTATTTTTCAGATTTGCAATTCTGCCCGTTTTTGCAGATCTGGCCCGTTTTTGCAAAACTGTCCAGTTTGGACAGTTTCGCAAAACTGTCCCATTTGGCCTCTTTTTGACTTAATTTTCACTTGGTTTCTTCCAATCACTTCTAAATCACATAAAACCTGTAAAATAGATGTAAACGATATTAAATGCACTATTTTCTCAAGCAAACATAGCAAAAATATAAGATTAAAGAAGAGATAAGTTGGTAAAATACCAACTTATTAGTCGTTCAGATGGCCTGGGATATGTATCTCTCGCAAGAGCGTACGAGGCGCTGGTAAGTTTTATTAGTCTTAAACTTAAACCATCGTCTTATATACCACTTTACAAATTTATTCAATTGTTAACATTTGCAAACATATGCAGGTACGGACCGCTCAGACGATGCGCTATGAGAGCACTACCCTTACGGAGGCCCCTTGTTGACACCCAATTTTGTCCCGCATCTCCTCCGAAATACCTATTTATACTTCTGGTATTTCGAGAAATTAAAAAATATGCATTTAAGTTTTACTATAATTATTAGTCTTTTATTAACACCCACGTTTTATTTATTCTTCTGCAGTTTATTATTATCATTATTATAGTTATTATTATTTTTATTATTATTATTCTTAAATTATCATTTTTTATTATTAGTTGTCATTAATTATTATTTCTTGTTATTTCCATTATCATTATCATTATCATTATCATTATTATTATTAATTACTAATCATTATTATCAGCGTTATTTATTATCAATTATTAATCATCATTATCATCGTTATTTTTATTATTAATTATTATCATTATTTTATCAATAATTGTTATTTATTATTATTATCATCATTATTATTTCTTATTATTATTATCATTATTATTTTATTATTACCCCTATTATTGTTATTATTATTAATTCATTATCATTTTTTGTTATTATCAATAATTGTTATTTATCGTTATTATTTTTTATTTATTAATTACTTATCTTTATTATTATTATTAATTATTATCATTTTTTAATTATCAATGTTTGTTATTTACCATTATTATTATATCTATTATTATTTTATCACCATTATCATCAACATTATCATTATTACCATTATCATTGTTATTTAGCAGTATTACTACCGCTATTTATTTGCTACTATTATTTAGTATTATTGAAACTTGCATTTCTCGACATTTCTACCAACTTCTGCACACACATCGCATTTATTTTGCACATTTAAATGATAGCATTTGTTATTAAATATTATTGCACGGTCATTTGCGACATCATATAATTTTTACCCGAGTCTTTTTATAATTACATATTTCCGTATTAGGTGATATTCTGGCACCCTTAGTACATCGTTAATCAAAATGTGTCTCTTATTCAAATTTAGAAGCCAAACTATTTATTGCACTCAGTCCGTATTTTGACTTACCGGACCCCAAATCAAAGTCCGATTAATTCCTAATATTTTTGGACTAGACCATATTTTTTATCTCAATTTTTAGATCAGTCCATATTTAGTTTACCAGTCCATTCTTTTAAATACCCAGTCTAAAATTTGACCCGGTCCACAAATGGACCGGGTCCAATTCATTTTTTCAGCAAAATGAGGGAAACCCTTTTTAGGGTTTCCCCTTCATCTCCTCATTTCACACCGCCGCACCCCTTCCTTCCTCTCTCCTTCCCGCTTCTCTCTTCCCCACTCAACGCCGCCGCACCCCACACCACGCTCATCTCTTTCCCTTTTTCATCATCACCCACACCACTACCCCACTCAACGCCGACTCACCCCACCACCGCCGCTCCTCTTCCCTTTTCCCCACCACGCCGTTCCTTTTCCCCCTTTCCTCCGCCTCACCTCCTTGTCCCCACCTCGCCGACGACTCCAACACCGCCGCCTACCCTACACCGCTACCCCACTCCACGCTCCTCCTCTACCCTACCTCTCTTTCTTTTCTCCTTTTTATCATCACCGCCGCTACCCCACTCTCCACTCACCGCTACTCCCCTACGCTCCTCTTCCTCCGTTCCACTACGCTCCTCCATTTTTTCCATAAAAAGAGGAATCGAGAACAGAGTTAAGGGGGGATTTTTTCGGTATCTTGAAGTTTTTTTTCAGATTCTGGGAATTGTTTTCAGTATTTTTTGAGAGACTCACACCATTTTCCACACTTGATTTTTTTTTCCCGGTGAACTTTAGCCGTGGGGGAACAATTACTCTATTTCTATTTCTTCGTTTTGAAACTTTAATTATTCTAATCTAGTTCGGGTTCGTTCAAGTTCGAGCTCGAGCATAGATTCGAGACGTCGATACCCACTTCACTGCACCTGCAAAAGGTCGGTAATCTTTCTTCTTTTATTTGTTTATTGGTAATTTAAGTACTCTCCTGTTTGTTTCATATATTCATGTGTTTTTATATGTTTGATAGTTAGCTACTAGATTGGTCTAATGTGTGTTAGTGTTGATAGGTGATTGCGCCAGTTTCTGCTTAGATCAGGCTTGTATAGGTTCATATACATTCAACATATAAATTAGTTGGTTAGTTTAGCCTTAATGTGTGTTAGCATATAATCCAGTTCTGTCTTAGTTTATTCATGTTAGCGTGTAGTAGTTAAAGTTTAAGTTGGCCAATCAGATTTAGCTTGATCGCAATTATTTTGTAGAGTCCAGCATGTGTTGTGTATGTCGCAAATATCCCCTGTTTAGGCTCTGTATGCATTTTGTATGCCCCCCAATATACATTATTTGAATTCTTCACATGTTATTCATGCAATAATTCCTTATCTCAATTCTGTAAAATGATTGAATATTGCAAGATATATCTAATCCAGACCATGTGCATCTCTGTACGAGTGAAGTATGTGTTATTCAGTCCTGCATGTATTCTATGTCATCAGTGCACATTCTGTTTAAGGTCTGCATGTGTTGCAAGCATATCTTGTTGCATATTTTGTTTGAAATACGTATATGGGTGTGTTGCTCCTTTACTCCCTGATGCCTAGCTCAAATTTATTTCCCTTTCACCTTTGGTTTCAGTTCTGTTCCATGAGAAATGTATAAATAGGTCAGTTCTTGGGTTTAGTTTCAATATCATACATTGGAGCGTAGGCCGAGACATTCAATCTGGTTTGGTTCACCAAAATAGGGCCCAAACTGCATTTATTAGAATTAGAATGACATTGACCCAATACTTTAAGTAAAAGACTATTTGTGTTTTACCCGAATGACTTATGCTCAAACTATGAAGCCTCCGCCATTAATGTGTTGTTAGTATCAATACTACAGATTTAGGACACAACATCTTAGACTCGGCTTCAGTGTCTTCAAGCATATGCTAAGGACTCTGCTGAATTCTGAAAACATATTTGAGAGTCCCTGTTGATAAAATATGCTAAGTATATGCTATATGATCACTCCCTGTTCAGTTAATCTGTTTAAGTTATTTATAAGCATTGTATGAATCATATGAGTACACATCTTTAGGGTATATTCGTTTGAGCCTGTACGAATTCTGCCTCTATTATTTGCATATTTGTGTATATATAGAAGGATGATGCCTGCCTTCTGTGTCTCAACTGTTTGGGATATTATCTTCTTTTTTTCTACACATGTCGTTTGTTGTATTTTGAGAATTAGATTTAGCGAAAAATCTAGTTTCGATTTGTTGTTTGTTTGAAGCAGGCATTAGTATCTGTTTTCCATATCTAAAACTATGTGATCAGTGTCTTGACAATTTGGAAATTAAAGGACAAACTTGGGCTGACCATCCAGCCCTTTCAAATTTTACAACAGACTGGGAAAGATGCAATCTCTACTTAACAAGAGCATCTTCAAACTAAGACCATCTGCCTGCAGCCATTTTTCGTGTAAAAAAATTCATCAGAACATGAAAGCCCTTTAAAAGAGTCTTAAATCAGTTTTAATATCTACAAATGTTCGTCCACAATCATGCTAAATTTAATAAAGTCATAGGATGTTTTCCAGGACAGCGAACATACTAACTGCACTCCATATGACTGTTTCTTGGGTAAACTCGAACCCATTTAGGCGCTGTGGGCATTACATGAGTCAGTTATATTAGAGATTGAGTTTGCCCTTGCTCTATTTATTTCTTCAGTTGCTGGAAACATGATTAAAGGCCTGGATTTATTTTTCTCTAATTGTTTTGTCGGTGTGAGCTTTATTGCCCATTTTAATTAAGTTCTATATGTCATCAGATTAGGCAAGTGAGCCTTGTCTGGACAATCATCATTTATGTGATGTTTTCCCTGTTCTTTCTTGTTCGGACGCTGCCCTTTCTTTGTTCTCATGTCTGAAGTATAATCATTATAAATCCTCACCGTACTAATCATTTTCTTTCATTTTTCTTGTGCATGACCATTTCGCATACGAGTTCGAGAGACTCGTCCTTCTCCGCATTCAATGTTGGACTAAAAGCCCAACAATATATTCTTCTCGTGTCCAGCCCATTTGAAACAGTTCCTGAAAAATGTTGGGCCGAAGCCCAATAGCCACAGTGGCGGACAGCAGCAATACATAAAATCTGGGCCAAATCTCACTAGCAAAATAGACGCAACAGTAGTCCATGAAAAAAAATGGATTAAACCCATTTAATTTTATTTTGTGCTTCAGCTTTATTTTATGCTTAACTTGTATTGTTTTGACTAACACTTTATCTTACTCTTGTTTATATTTAGCTTAGATGAATTATAAGAGAATTAGCATAGATAGTTTTGGGAATAACGGGTAGTTAATTTAAAGAATACCAATAGTTAATTCCTTAAGATTTCATTCTCTTTTTGTTAGATTATTCATAATATCTACAATATCTACTTTATTAGAATAATAGATTTTCAAATAACATGACTACATATTTGAGTTAGAAGAATCAAGATTCACCCTTACTACTTTAGGAATTTAAAACATTACATATTTGACACTAATGCTAACTCGTGTAAGAAATAAAAAGGTAAACTAACTCAACAAATGACTCTTTCAATTTAGTTTCCTTCCAACACTTGAAATGCATATTCATTTGAAACAGCCTTAACACAATATATACATTACTATTAGTCTTTATATGAAACCTTTAAAATTTATTTAACATTAATTTCACAATAATTCTTTTAATTTGTGATCGGCATAATTCACTTTTCTCCAAATACATATAAACATTATACATCTCGTTTTCTTTTAGTTTATTTGTAATTAAACTCTTTATGCAATTATCATTTTTCAACAATTATTATTTTAAATAATACATCTATACTCTCGTTTAAAATCTTAACAACATTTATAAGTCGTATTTCGAAATAGTATTAAAAGTACTCTTTTATACAAATTATTATTATTATTTACAAGTTCTATTTTAAATAGCATTCGTACACATTTATCTATAACTTTAGCCATACTTACAAAATTATTTTCCTTTTTCTATAATACTATATTTACACTTAGCCTAATTAATTATAAGTCCGGTCGGTCAACCATTGTAAATGGGTCTTAAAGGATGCCTAATACCTTCCCTTTAGACTAATTGAACCCTTACCTAGAATCTTAAGTTTCGCAGACCTTAAACAGAGCCGACTTTAGAGAAATAACTTTAATAAACTTTAGGTGTCCTAATTCACCATAAATAATTAGGTGGCGACTCCTTAACAAACACAAAAAAAAACAGGAATCTCCAATACGTCATACTTCTAAAATTAACTCTCCCACGGTTAAAATGGGGTGTGACACCCCTGAGACAGCGGAGTATGTATCACGGATGATTGAGCTTGCCAAGACTGGTATGAGACATGCACATGACTTTGAGCGTCTCCATGAGCATGTTCCCGGTGCCCCACCTGGAGCAGCAGGTGGTCGTGGTCACCGAGGAGTTGGTAGCCGTCACAGAGGTGGTAGGGTTGACAGAGGTGATGACGTTCTGTCGGCTTTAGAGATCCCGCCGAGTTCATACCGGCCGGCGACTACAGATATCCCATCGACTTCTTATTCCCGGCCGTTGACTTCACAGACACCTTAGTATACGCCGGACCCTTTTTCAAATTATATGCCCTGGCCTTCATTTTCACATCCACCTGTTCGTGATCCACAAGGTGAGCGGCCGGTTCGTGATCTACAGGGTGGCCTACATCTGGACTTCGACGACTCCATATTCGAGGACTTCATGTTTAATACGGCACTATCTGCATCTCCTGCTCCGGGGGCCGCTCAGGAGCCTTCTCACCAGGCATCTCAGGAGGCCATCGACACACAGGTTTGACTTTTACAATAAAGTAAAATAATTTATTAATTAATTATTTATTTCAGGTTCATTTTAGAATAAATCTAAACTAAATTGTTTATATATTATTTCAGGTTCATTCTTCTACGCTTGTGGACCCATCTCTTGCACCGGGGCTCACTCAAGAGATCGTTGAGGAGCCAGCTCATGAGCCCTCTCACTAGGCATCTCAGGAGGCCGTTGACACAGGTTTGATTTTTACAATAAAATAATTTTTTTTATTAATTAGTTGTTTATTTCATGTTTAGTTTAGAATAAATCTAAAATAAATTATTTATATGTTATTTCAGGTTCATTCCTCTGCGTATGTGGACGGGTCTCCTGATGAGATTGACGAGGAACCATGTTATGAACCGGCCCCACCGCCCACCGTCATCTCCCATAGGAAGCATGTTATGAACCGGGGTCCGGGTCGAAAGAAGGGAAGAAAAGGAAGCAAAGATGATCATGTCATAGAGCATGTACAGATTAAGAGGAGAAAAGGGGGTGGAGATGATGGTGGTGGTGGTAGGGTTAGCCTTAGGCCTAGCCGAAATCTAAAGGCTCCCACTTGTGGGACCTGAGATTGTGAATGTTGTATATAAAGTGTACATTTTATGTTATTATTTTCTTAATGATAATTAGTTATCTTAATAATAACTTGTGCGACGTATGGAAAAAACGTTATTTTAATAGGTTTAAAAGAAAAAAAAACCAATATTAATTACAAATGAAATAAAAGTGTAAGGGGGAAGGGAACAATTAAACAAAACAAATGAAACCAATATTAATTACAAATGAAATAAAAATGTAAGGGGAAAAAACAATTCCAGCAGATATATAAAATATCAGTCCCTCAAATCACTGAAAGAACAAAAGTACATGCTCTTTCACGCACAGAATCTGTGCGTGAAAGTGTAAAAACTTATACTACCTTTCACGCACAGAAACTGTGCGTGAAATGTGATTTCTTCTTTCACGCACTAATTTTGTGCGTGAAAAGGTCTCCTCCACTTGTCACAATTTCAGGAATCTATGACACATAAAGGATTGATTTGACAATACATTGCTGCATTATTTGACCGCTTAAATATGACTTGTATTGCGCACCATTTTAATGCGCAATGTAAGTATTGATTTGACAATACACCATGCATGATAATTTCAGGAATCTCGACATATAAAGGCTTGATTTGACATTTGCTGCATTATTTGACCGTTTTAATACGACTTGTATTGCGCACCATTTTAATGCGCAATGTAAGTGTTGATTGACAACACACCACACATGACAATTTCATAAATCTATGACACATAAAGCCTTGATTTGACAATACATTGTTATATTATTTGATCGTTTTAATACGACTTGTATCGCGCACCATTTTAATGCGCAATGTAAGTGTTGATTTGACAACACACCACGCATGACAATTTCAGGAATCTATTTAACTTGAAAGCTTGACGAGTGAAAAACTCATCAATTTCATAAGTCTAAGTCTTACAAGTCATTAAAAAAAAGTCAAACTTCATAGAAAAAATGTCTCAAAATGCTTCAACTGTTAGGGTTTCACTATTTTGGGATGGAGATATCGTCGAGGACAATTACTCTGTTCGTCATAGTATGAAACCAAAAACCCATGTTAAATTTCCAATAACTTTAAATTATGAAACACTAGTCAGTTACATGCACAAAAGAATGAAAACTACATCCACTGAGTTTGGAATCTCACTAACTGGCAGATATCCACAAACAATATCAAACGGTATAGTGCGTTATGGCATGCACAATATCAACGATGATGAATCTTTGAGTGATTATTTGGGATCGCCGGAAGAATATCGTGATTTAGTATCCATTAATGTTCTTGAGATGTAAGTTGAAAAGATACCTCGAGAAGAAGTCCCTCAAGTTCAGCCTATTCATGGTAACACTTATAGGGACTTTAGTTCTTATGGAGACATTTTGAGTGGTCAAGTGCCGCTGAAAAATCTAAGCCAGCAATTTAATTAAGCTTACAATGAAAATTGGTAAATATGGATTTTTCATATTATTATTATGTGTAGTAGCACGTATTTGTTGTATGAATTGGTAAATAACCAGTTTTCAAATCTTTGTAGGAACTATTCTTAAAACTCGCTAGTGGTACCAAATATGGATGTTGGTCAATCCTCTCAGTTCGGTGGAGTTGATCATTCTCCACACTATGACAATGCTTATGAACAACAATAAGTTCATCACCTTGATATTAAATTATATATATATATATATATATATATATATATATATATATAATATATATATATATATATATATATATATATATATATATATATATATATATATATATGATGTTGGTATTTAAAATATATTACTTTTCGTGTAGGAGGATGAATGCACTTGATAATGAAGATTTTCCTAATTATTATGAATCATCATCAAGTGATGACGATGAAATAGCTAATAATGCAGAGGTAACCGATGATGAAGATGATGATGATGTTCAAGTTGGTATGACCAACAATATTCCTCAAAGCCAAAACCAACAAGAACCAATGCACCACCACGTACCACCACCGATGGCTGAAAATCCAACTTCTGAAAGCCTAATTCAGTGGCATTCTAACAATATCCCTTATCTTGACAGCCTGTAGGGTCGTGATGATGCATTTATCTTCACAAGAGAAGATGATGATAGTCTCCTAAAAACCTGGATTGAGCCAAAGGATCTCAACAGAGATCGATGCTACCTTGCAAAGGGAATGTTGTTCTCATCCAAAAAGGCGTTGCAACGGGCTGTTAAAATTTATTGTTTTAAGGACATGAGGGAGTTTAAGATTGATCAGTCAAACACAAAGATATGGAGGCTAGTTTGTAGACGACGATATCAAGGCTTTGAGTGGTTGCTTCGGGAAATTGTTAAGCCTGATGGTATGTGAGCTATCACAAAATTTCGCGAAAGACACACTTGTGATATGGAAGAAAATCGAGCAGATCATTATAATTTAGATACAAACATGATTGCTCAAGTGTTACTTAAAGATGTTGCCGAAATGCCAAGGTAACTTATCTTACCTGGTACATTATATGTCTTATATCAATTGAAAGATCATTACTAAATGTTGTTTCTTTAAACTTGTGCAGGTTCCCCATCAAAGATTGTATTCGAAACGTTTAAACCGTATATAGTAAAACTATAAGCAACAGAAAGGGATTTCTCGGGCATAGACGCACTTTTGAGATGGCCTTTGGAAATTTGCATAGTTCTTTTCAATCGCTGCCAAGGTATATGGCGGCTCTACAATATTTTAATCATGGTACTATTGTAGAATGGCGGCTTATAGAGGGTAAAATCTTCAACTTCGTATTTTGGACATTCAAACCATGCATTGATGGTTTTGCTCACTCCCGAGCAGTGATATCCATAAATGGTACGCATGTATATGGTGCCTACGACATCAAGCTCCAAATTGCAATAGGAATGGATGCCAACGGGTTAATATTCCCTCTTGCTTTTGCAATTGTCGCTAACGAGAGCAACGACACATGAGGGATCTTTTTGACCCATTTGAAAACTCATGTTATTAAGGATCATACTGGCATATGCGTGCTGTCTGATCATCATAAAGGCATATTGCACAATATGGATAATTTACTGAGGTGGCAGTCTCCCTTTGTTTACCATCGCTATTGCTTAAGGCACTTGAAGGCAAATTTGCCATCAAAGTTTCACAATGGCACTCTAAACAAATTGATGTGGGGGGCTGCGATGGAGTATCAATAACGAAAATGGGCTGCAAGAATGGATTTGATCAGGGCAGTGAGTGAACCCGCATATGTTTGGTTGATGAAGCTCGAAGTTGAAAAATGGACGCTTCATGCTGATGGAGGCAAAAGATGGGGCATGCTCACAACAAACAGATCAGAGTTTTTCAATGGCTTGCTGAAATCTGCTCGAGGACTACCTGTCACCGCAATGGTGAGAATGACTTTCAAGCAGGGTGTGGAGCGATTTGTGTATAGGACAAGGCAGGCCAGAGCGATATTAGCCGAAGGCGGGACATGGATGCCAAAGCCCTTAAAAAATATGGAGCATTATAGAAAACAATGTGAGCATCACCAAATGACCGAGTATAACCCAATTCAATATGTGTATGAAGTTAGGACGGGTTATTACAACGATAAGGGTGGAAACGTGCATACTGTTTATGAGGCAACAAGAACATGCACTTGTGGTAAGTGGCAAATGTACCACATGTTATGTTCTCATGCTGTCAAGTGCTTCGAAAGAATGAGAAAAATGGTAACAATTTATGTGGCGGGGGAATACAAGGTCTACAGTTACCTTAGAGCATATTCCGGCCAATTCCATCCACTTGGTAATGAAGCTTATTGGCCAAACGAGCCGTTTTCGATGGTTGCTAACAAGGATTACATCAGGAAATAGGGCATTAACTCACGGAGTCATAGACCCAATCAAATGGATGTTAGTGAAAGAATTTACTATCACAAGTGCTCTACATGTAAGCAATATGGCCATGACAAGCGTTCGTGTGGGCAGCAAGGCCATGGTGGTGCAAGCACGTCTCGAAGTAATAGAGCCTCTAGAACTTGAAGATTGTATTGTTATTGTAATTTATTATTGTATTGCTTTGAATTAGTATTATAATTAAATGGAATGAATTATTTTTTAATTAGTATAAACCTCTCGTATTGGATGAATTATTATTAAATCAAATATATATATAATTGTACATTCAAATATAATAAAACACTTAAATCAAAACCCTATAAATATGACAAGTTTCAAAACTTACTTTGGGGCACTTTAGAACCCCTAAAACGACGATCCAAACGTTTAGGTGGACTTGATGTAATGAGCCGACATTATTGTACGCAAAAAAAAAGATATTAAGTTCTATATAAAATATTGATATTTTGGGGTTTTGAAACATGACTAATCTTTGCCCAAAGTATGGAAAAAAACGTGATTTTGAAAGGTAACACAAAAAAAAAAAAAAAAAAAATCCTTCAAGCCAAACTTGTATTTTTGCAGTTTGGTCCTTTCACGCACTACATTCGTGCGTGAAACCTGTAAATGTTTTTTTTTTTTTTTTGTGTTAGTTTGGTTCAACCCTTTTTTTTTTTGTGCTACAAAAGTCGCGGATTCCACTACGTGTGAATTGCTCAAGTGTGTATTTGTGCTAACATCCTGGCTTATATTTTCTTTTTTGCCTTTTTCTTTTTGGACAAATTTGAAGATTTGGATTTTCTAAAGAGGGTGAAGGGGAAGAAGTAATGTTCGTAGAAGAACTCATGCTTATACATGTACTAGATTTTCATGTGTTTGCTTAGTTCTTATAGATTCATCATGCGAAGCACCATATGATGTGATAAAATTCTTAAACTGACCTTTTGATTCTAATTTGACATGTTAAAAACATAAAATAATAATCCTCATTTGGGATTTTTTGTATCCTTCTTGGCTGCTTCTATAAGCTATTGGCAGTCAGCAAATTGAAAAGCTGAAACAATAATATTCCAATGAGTGTTCTTGTGCAGGAGTAGATATATCTTCAGAAGGTATGAATTATTAAACACTACGTATCTAGACCAATAAGTTTATACTTCGCAATGGCAAGATGCAACCACGATTTGTAATTTCTTGTAGTCTTCAGTGGCAGTGAATAGCATTATTGAAGTGACAGAAAATGAAACGGATAAGGGAAGGAGCAAGAAGTCTTAAAGTTACTTGATGCGAGTTCTTGTATGTTTCAAGAATAGATGGGTTGATTATCAAATCACTCATTATGAGTATGTAAAATATATCTCTTTGGTTATGATATTATTATTATTATTATTAAGGTATTTACTATTTAGACTACTTAATTTTACTTAATATGCATCTTAAGGTGTGCTTCTTTCCATTTTTTTGGTTTTAGTTTCATCTTTGTTCATTATTTTATATAAAAACAATCTTTTTCTTTGTTTGCTTTTCGTAGGTGATCACGAGGATGATAAAACGTCCATGTAGACATTAATTGATTATTGTTCCCATTGACATTATTTTTCAGAGCATTTAAAATAACCCAAATGGTCAAATATATGTATTAACGTATGAACTAACTCTACAAGCATGTTATTTATATTTTTTTCTCTCTCGTATAAAAGAAAAATAGTAGTATTTGAATTCATTATTAAACCAAGATGTCTAATATATAATACTCAAGGAAATAGATAAAATGAGAATAATCGGTAATAGGGAATATATATTTTGATTTATTGCTTATTTGTTCAGTGTAGAATGTGTTGGGCTTGATTTTCTTCTCATTTGATATTAATCTTCAGAATATTATTAGAATTTAAAGTAAATGATAGCGTTATGGCCGGAGTGTAGAGAAAAGAAAAAGTTAATCAAAGAGTAAAGATTAATTATTTTTAATTACAAAAAATTAAAACTATTACTCCTTATGTATCTTTATTTTGATTTGTTTGCACGGACAAATTCACTAATCTATATATAATATAAAGCTAGGCATAAACAAAGTGATGTGGCACCTCTCTATAGACACCATTCCTATTTATCTTTTTTCTCCTTTTTTTGAGATTTTTTCTTTCATCTCTCTATATAAAATACACAAAATAATCTACTAAAACTAATTAATTTAAACCCATGTTGCTATTGCAATTTAGCCCAGCAATTGTAGTAACTGCTCAGCCCACGTAGCACGGTAGCAGCAAATAAGACTATCTTAAAACTAATCTAATAAATGCATTAAAGGGATATACCGAACATTTTGATGACTTTTCGTTTTACCTAGAACTGTTCATTTTCAAAGAGCTATTCTATAGTTTGTTTCCTTGGTTTCGTGAACGTGGTGCATAAGAAGTATTGACCCAACTTTGTAACCATGTAAGAGGATGGAACAGAAGTGGATTGCTACTAACTGGTCTTCGAAAATTTTGTCTTTTCTCCTTCTAGGTTCTAATTATTCGCTTGTCTCATTATTTGTGTGTTTTCTCATGATATTGGTAAATTTGTTTTCTCCTCCATGATTTGGCTTTGGCTTCTAACAGATATGCAGTTATTTTTTATGATCTATCTTCTCCATTTTTTCCCTCCTAACTATATTACACGTTTCTTAAAAATTCTTTTTTCATTATCTAACTTTTTTGAACTTCTCGAATGGTCCGGGGGATCTTTCTTACAAGGGCAACAGCCAACAGTGGAGAGTAGAAGAATAAAAGTGTTATTTATAGTCTCTTTCTTGTACTTTGATTATCTTATTAATTTGTGGTTGTCACTTTCCTTTTTTGTGGTTGTTAGTGCTTTATCATGCTTTTTATAGTATTTTGCCATGACTTATAATTCGTTTCATTATTTCTTTTTTCGTACTATTTTGAATTGTCGGTCCTTATGCCAGGTTTATCGGCAACAGTCTCTCTACCTCCCAAGATGAGGGTAAGGTCTGAGTACACTCTACTCTAAGACTCCACTTTATGAGATTTCATTGGGAATATTGTTGTTGTTCTTTCTGAGGTAGGACATTCAAAATAGAAGCAATATTAATTGTTATTATATCAAATTCTATAAATTAATGAACAGTTGGGTCTAAGAGATCCTATAACTTCTGCCAAAAAAAAAAAAAAATGTGGCTACCATTGTGGTATGAATAGATCGCAAACATAATCAAGAGGTTCTCTTGATCCTTTTCAACTAATATTGATAAACTCTATTTGCTTTTTTGTACTTATTAGTAAAAGTTTTTTTTTTTTTTTAACAGTATTGAAGTTTAGTGTTTATATTTACTAAGTAAATTTTTCTCCCTTCGACATTTTTTTTTTCTGTGAATGCTTATGCATATACTGTACATAATCTAGATCCATCAATTTTGACATAACTAATTACTAAATAAAAAGCTTATTGCAGTTAACTAGAGTAAAAGATAGACAAAGAGAGGCTAATTATAAGTTAATAACACTGCTTACGGGCGGTCTTATAGATACCTTCTAGATTTATCACTTATTCTTATTCTGCACGACAGTTGAAAGACTAGAAGTCTTAAAGAAAATTGTAATTCTTTCGTTTAATTTGAATTTTGTCGGTTATAAATTTCTTTACTTTTTATTTCAACTTCATGTTACTTCAATAGAAGAAAATTATAGAGAAATAAAAGTTCTAATTGTTATCTAACAAAATATTTAACACACAAATAGAGATTTGTAATCTAATTAAATATATACAATTAATAATGTTACTCATATAAGAAAGTTAATCCATTATCATTCTAATAATTGGTAGCATTGTTTATTAGTATAAATTTATTGATGTTGTTTATAACCGCGCGAAGCGCGGCTTCTTCACTAGTATCTCTATCATTGTCACATCTACATGAATTTTGAAAAGTCACCTTAATTATTGTTGCCATGGAAAAATATATCTGAAACCAAATTAGACTTCCACTCAAGTGTTAGCCATCCAATTTCGATTACGGTGCCAACCAAGATGGAAAATATTAACCAATAAATCAAGAGTGAAGGAAGAAATTTTCCACTCACAACGTAAGGTTTGGGGTGAGAATTTTCCATATATGCAACTAATTGATTTTGACGGGGTAGAATGGAAGAGAAAAGAAAAGTAAACAAAAGGATCCAAAAAGAAAATCCCCCAAGGAAATTATGATCCAAGACTGAAATATATAGTTAGTTGTCCCGCATCGATTATGTGGTTGAATAATTCTCATTTCACGAATTAGTTGTGGGGTTGAGATAGATTTATAGTTCATTGTCTTAACATTGTATCAAAACCGGACATATATTTTAAGTCTTGATTTATTCAATGATGGACTCTCATATTATGTGTTGGTGTAGTATATGCATTTTAATATTAAAATTAAAATAAGAAAGTGCATTACATCATGGCATGGTTAGTGAGAGAAAGTGGTGTCATTATTTTTATAACTCCAGTGACCACAAAAACATTATCTCCTACTAATTACCCACTAAACCTCAATTTACTATCCACTATTTCTGGACATTTACTTGTGGAAGAAATCCTACACCTATATAAAAGATGCTTTCTTCCTAGTGTTGAGTGAATGAAAATATTATGTTGTGTTTATATTTTGACGTTGATGTATAGAGAAAGAGAGAGAAAAATATTCTAACTATCCAACTTATACCCTACAAAAGAGAGTAATTTTATGTTGAAGGAAGGTGTTCTTTAGACTCTTCAACTAGTCCGGAGTCTGTTGAGTCACACGAAGTTGACAAGTTGTTGTATCCTGGACGGGACAAGTCAAGAGTTGTACTGCTGGACCAGTGAAGATTATGCCGCAGTAGACTTGAATCTTCTTAAAGAGAGCGAGATATCCGCGCCTCAGCCTATATATTTATTTGTTCATTTTTTTTTCTTTTGTAATTTTTAACTGTAATAATTTGTGGTATATTCACCAACATTATGTTGTCCAAGGATCATTTTGGCAGGCCTGGCGACGAGGGCGTTAAATTATGCCAACAAGATGTGTTGGGAAAAACAACACACATAAATAATATTCACGGTGTATAATAGCAGTTAAAGCAGAACACAATAATACGGTTAATCAACAAGAATAAAAAAAGAGCGATATTGAAAGATTTGTACATAGAAACCCTTCTGAATAAGGAAAAAAAGTCACAGGCCGAGAGCAGGGGTGGAGCCACATGGGGCAAAGGGGGTTCATCCAAACCCCTTTGGCGGAAAAAAAAAACATTGTTTATACATGGTTAAAATTATTTTTTATGTATATATAGTAGATGTTGAACCCCCTTTGGCTTTTTCGTATGTTTACTTTTTTATATTTAGAATCACTTTAGTGAAAATTCTGGCTCCGCCACTAACTGAGAGGAGCAACTGATATCATTATCGCAAAGATTTTAAACTTTGTATGTCTGAATAAAATACCCCTAAGACCACTACAGACTCAAAAAAAAAAACCCTCTTTTGATTTTTCCATCTCACTACAATATCGCTCACACTCTCTATTTTTCCTCACAAACTATTTACACCCTGTCTGTGATGCCTCACTCTCCTTTCTCATAAATTTAATTGTCCTACTCGTTTGTGGGATATGAAAGTGGTTTCCTTATATAATTTTGAATAATACTTATCTTATGAACTAGCTTTAGGGTTAAGTTAGGAACGAGGTCCATCTTATTTAACACATACATTTTAATTTATCTGCAGATTTCTTTTGAATATTTTGATTTTTTTTTTGTTTTTATTTTTTATTTTTTTTTACATTATCAAATTATATAATTTAAACTCAAAGCTTTTTATATATGATGCTTCTGTCCAAAGACATTCGTTTGAATGATTAGATTTTGTAGTATTCCAAAATTGCTTTACTAATTACTTGCACTAAATTTAAAACACAAAACTTCTATATATCAAATATCATTTGTCATTGTCTTTGTAACATATGCTTCATCTATATACATGCTTGAACAATATTCATCAAATGTGAACTCTTTGGGCCGGATCTCCGTTTTACTACTAGCAAAAAAAGCTGGTCTTTGAGGAATGGGCAAAGTTACTGAATTACTACTAAGCATTAGAATAACTGAGCCCATTGTAGGCCTTCTGTGAGCATCTTTTTGTACACATAAAAGTCCAATTTGTATGCACCTACGAAGTTCATTTCTTGAATAAGATTCATTTAGAATTGAATCAATCAACTCTAAAGGTGTATTTTCCTTCCAATGCTTCCAAGCCTGCAACATTTACGGACCACGAGTTAAATTATGTTGATCATGTAAAAATTTCGCTCTGATACTGTTAGTGGATATAAGCTAAAAATTAATTCATAGTTAGATGCGCACTGATACATTTGCAATATGTTCAAAATGAGTTTTGCACTGTTAGTATAAGTTTTTACACTATCATGTCAGCTAAAGGATATCTACAAGCTACAAATGAACTTAAGTGATTTATAATCTTGAAAATAATGCATGTTACCTAACTACAATAAGTTAATGTCACTTGATAGTATAACTTTTCTTTTTTACACTGATAGTGTGTATATAACTCATATTCAATTGTTAATAAGGCAAATCTAGGATGAAAAATAAGATAAGTAATGTATACAACATCATAGATAGTACTGATAGTGTAAGATTTCTTTATATTTCTAGCATATATTATAACTTAAATTCAATTGTTAATAAGGCAAATCTAGGATGAAAAATAAGACAAGTAACGTATATAACATCATAAATTGTGTTGATAGTGTAAGATTTCTTTATATTGATAGCATTTAGTATAACTTAAATTCAATTGTTAATAAGGCGAATAGAATGGAAAATAAGGCAAAAAAAAAAGTACTGGAAGTATAAATTTGATTACTTCATCTGTGAATACAAGTTAAACGCATAGTGTTGAGACTTACATAGCTGAGAAGGTCATTGGCTTCATTTGATTCACAGAAGGAACTATTTTTCTTGCCAGTTACAATCTCCAGCGTTAGGACACCAAAGCTGAAGACATCAAACTTGATAGAGTATTGGCCATACATTACATATTCAGGGGACATATAACCACTACCAAACAATAAAATCATGCCCATAATTAGTATTTATCCACTTGTAAAGTAGTAGTAAAAATGTGAGTAGCAGTAATTACAAACATGAAAGTGCATATAACAAAATAGAAATTAATGATGAACAATTTATTTTGCTAAATAACAAAAAATTGCCGTTAATTCTGTTTAACAATGGACCAATGTCGGATGGACAAAAGGTTTTATTAGTTATACCCTATTTTGCGACAGATTAGGAGTAACGGATTCCATAGCTAATTTCTATTTGTTTAATAGTAGTAGAGCCAAAAATGTGAAGAAATCAAATATGTGGAAGGAGTGCGTTCAGATCGAGTATAAATTTTTGTTACCGGAAAAATGTTCGAATTTTTGCCCTCTATTGGGTCCACTCATACTCTTGCCCTAGGCAAATTGTCTCTCATTTTTCGTTGCCACTAATGAAGTTGTATCATCAGATGAGTGGGCCCCACATGCCAAATTACTTTAAGAAAAATGTCCAAATTTACCTATTTACTTTTGACATTTAGTTAAATTTATCTTTTATACTTCATGTCATTATATTTTTTTTTCAACGACGGCAAGAGTATAAGTTTAACCCTAAAATACAACAGATCGCCAAGTTTTGCTCAATTTCGAATAATATAGGGATAAATTTTAACCTCATTTCCTTTATTATATGTATGTATTTGAATTATTTTTCGTGCAGTTAAATCTACATAACTTGTCCTAGATTTGTCTCACTGATAACGAATGATGAGAGTCAAAACTTACTATGTTCCAGCGACCCTCTTTGTGTTACCTTGAGTTTGATCAGCTCCAAAAATCCTAGCCATTCCAAAATCTAATATTTTTGGGTTCATTTCAGCATCTAACAGTATATTGTTTGGCTTGAGATCACGATGCACGATTTTTAGAGGACAATCTTTATGAAGGTAAAGTAGTCCACGTGCAATGCCCCTAATATAATCATCAAACGAACTGCCCAATTCAATGTCCTTTGTCTCTCTGCATCTATATATATGTGAAGAATGTTAAAATATTCATCACTGTTTGACTCAAAAACATATAAGAAACTCTCTTCATACAAGGGGGATTGTACCTTTCAGGATATTTTGTTGCATGTAAATTTACCTTTAACCTTTCAAGATATTTTGTTGCATGTAAATTTGCATGTTATTGAACCGATCATCAAAAGAAGAATTCAGCCAAAAATAATGATACAATTTCATAATTATCAATCTTTATATTCTAATACTTAAAGCTTGTACCAAAATTGCCAATATTATTACTTTCAATCTTCCAATAAATATTTTTCATTTCCAACGAAATACCGAAAAATATATAAGTTAGTTTTGAAAATATTTTTCCAAAATATTGACTTTTATCGTAACAAACACATATAACCATTATATTGGATCGACATTCAATACCAACCAAATAAATAGTAGTCGAGGCTTCTGTTGGGCACAAACTCTATCCTTTCTACTCCTTGCAGACAAAATCCCAATAGTTTCACTAAGTTCCTATGTTGCAGCTTAGCAACCAGTAGAACCTCACTCTTAAACTCCTCTGCTCCTTGATTTGAGCTTTGTGAAAGCCTTTACACAGCAATCTCTTGCCCATTTGGAAGTTTACCCTGATAATTATTAACATTAATTGTCACAAGTGAAAACTTTTAGATCAGCGGAAAATCACTAAATTAACGATTTTGAGTTATATACATAGTTAATATTAAAAAAAAATGATACCCATTAGATCATATTTACATAACGTAGGGGTTAAACTGCCTTATTTTCAAGATTAGAAGTCTCATATTTTATGGTACTTCGTATTAATAGTGTATGTAACTTAAATTAACGAAATAGGGACATTTTCAATTGTCTTCTCCAATTTAAACTAAAGTTTACCTGTTTAACCAACCCAAAAAAAAAAACTAAAGTTTACCTTGTACACGTCACCAAATCCACCACGGCCAATTTTGTTTCCAAAGGAAAAGCTATTTGTGGCATCTTGAATAGCACCGAAGTTATAATGCAAGGGTTTGGCATTAGAACGTTCATTTATATCTACAAGATAATTGAGAAAAGTACCTAATTTAAGCAGTTAATCAATTAAATGCTTCAAAGCTTAATAACAAAAAGAAACAAAGCAGAGAACATTGCAAATTGTTCTTTTTCCCTAGACTAAGTGTGTTGGGGAAGTCATGCTATGCTTTATGGGGAGAAAAATTCCCTGAAAAAAGTTTTCGCGTGTTTGATCGGTGAGTAGAAAATATTTTTTGAAAAAAATATGAGTATATTATTACGGTTCAACAATAATATTAAAAATTTGAAAAGTGTTTTGTATAATGAAAGTCATTTTCCATGCATGTGAAAAGTACTTTTGGCCAACAATATTTTCTAGAGAAGATGTTTTCCGGCAAAAAAATTTTGAGTACTCGAAATTAATAATAATATCTACGTGTTAATTGAGACAAGTAATTCCATTTGATAGAGGTTAACATTTTCCGTCAACCAAACACAATACAATTACTTGTAAAATATTTTTCTTAAAAAATAACTTCTGTCGTGCCAAACACATTCGACTCAGACTCCACGTCTTACCTTGAGGCCTACCCTTTTTATCATTTACTTTCCTTCTGAAGCAACTGAAGGACACGGTCACAGTGATAAACACTATGGAAATAACTGGAACTGCAATGACAACAATCCTATTTCTTGCTGAAAAAGGCCATTTTCCTCTACGATCATCTTCGGTGCTTGCAAAACTCCGAGGAGGGTACAGAGGCGGCGCAGAGGCTTTCGAATCGTAAAAGAGAAAGAACTCATACCAAACAAAGCAATTCAACAGGACCACCCTGCAACTTTTCGATTTCTTACAGGAAGTTGGGAAATTGGAGATAGCTTCTGATAAACATGCTTTACAAATATCACTTGAAATATCAGGCGTGCACTGTGCCAGCGCATATATCTATTCAAAACATAATTAAATAAGTAAAAATGTGTTATCTCAAACAGTTAAAAAATTTAGATAAATGATCACGCACTTCAATTTGATGTTAGAAATGGTAAGCATAGGATCTGGATTTGAGTTTGATTGCTTTTCATTATCAAAAAGGATCCGATAAAAACAAAAAAGGCGCCATGACGGGGCCAAAAGAATCATACAAGGAGACTCAAAAAGTAACAAGAATGTCCTGTATAGGATTAATTAACAAGTGATCAAATAATTTTTGAATCTCTTTACCACTATAAAACCTTTCCACATGTCAAGTGAATTTAACACAGTGAACGGATATAGAGTGCAATCTAGGGGTTCAGGGGAACCAGTGGTGTTTGCTCATACCATGCATATATTATAAGAAGTTCACTAAATACCTGTAAATATTAGATCTGGACTCAGTTAAGTATTATTGTTAACTTGAGGTCGTTGATGAACGAACAAACTTTAAATGCTAAGTTTGTCCCTGATTCAACAGTTCATATATTAGCAAATGAAATTCAGTTTCTTGCCCCATTTGCACAGTACAATTTTTCAGGAAAGAAATTTATTTGAACTTCCTTACCTCCCTTTGACTTCGCCGCCAACAAGACTTGTTTTGAAAACATAATTAAATTTTTAAATGAGATGATTACAGAATTCAACAATACCTTCTGACCGTGGGTGAAATTGGCTTCTTGGGTTGCAAATTTCTTGTCTTTCCGATCATCATTAGCGACACGAGTTTCCAATTCATTCATCAAATTCGCCAATACCTTGTGAAACCTTTGTGGTTCACTGACGTTATGTCTATCATCAGAGCTAGAACTATCAAAATACTGATCCCATGTGCCGAATATATTCTTATCCGAATAGCGTAACAAACGATAATCATAACATACCACAGCCTCTTTTTGAAACGGACACCACTTCACAATGTCTTTAATAGCATTCGTGACGCATTTTTTACAAATATCAGCAGAAACATCGCCACGACAGAGAAACAGCCCGTAGGCTGTGTCTGAAGTGTCGTCGCCAGATGTGGAACTGAAGAATCCATTTTGATTTTTGGCGTTTGAGGGCAAAGTGGAAAGCAGAGAATTAAGGTTGTCTCTGAAAATAGTAGTACTATTATTTGGAGTGCTCCAAGTTGGTGAAAATTCGCAGCTGTATCCCCAAGGGTCTGCAGAGGTAATTGCAGCAAAGAGAATGCTGCAGAAAATATGAAATATAGGGAAGTTTTTGGCAGGCATCATGTGTGTAAATCAAAGCTGTGTAGTCCTTTCAGTTGGGGATCACATCTTAAATGGTTCTGATCAGTAGCGGAATTCAAGTAAGGGGATTTAACAAAAAGATCTTCTGCCAAAGAGAATTTAATAACTTTTATATATATATATATATATATATATATATATATATATGCAAAAAGAAATTATTTTTACCCTATGTTCAAACACTTTTATCTGTTTCATTTTATATAACATTATTTTCTTATTTAGTTCTTTTAGGAAAAAACGACATTTTTTATTGTTTAAAAATAATTTAATTTAAGTTTCTCGTTTTACCCTGATTAGCGGAGGTAAAAATACTAGGTGATTTCTTCTCATCACTTCGCACATGTACTGATGGGAAATAGCAGTTTTCTTGTGAAATTAGTCGAGGTGTGCACAAGCTGACTCGAATAATATGATTATCGAGAAAAACTATTTGTTATACTTCATGCCTAAAAAATCGTTACATAAATTGGAATGAAGGAAATAACTGTTTATCTATAAAGTAAAATTTAATATGTAAAAGTATTTCGCAACAGTTAATTAGATTCTAATCAAAAAGGCCAAATGGACTCTAATCATTGTTAACAACACCAAGCTTCCATGCTCCAAAGACTTCAAGTTTATGGGTCAATGAAATGGACCGTGCTTGGAGCCGTGGAGGACCCGTGCTGTTCGACTATTGTTGTCTTGTGGAGGAAAAATAAAAAGGAGATAGTTATCGTATAGTTGATGGGTAATTGTATAGTTGATGGGAAATGTGGAAAGAAAAACACAAATCTCCATCATTTGACGAATTAATCTTTCCCCAGTCCAATTGATTGGCTATTCATCCATCTTTGCCCTTTACGGATGATGATAAGAAATACTTCCGGCACATTTATTTTTTATTTGTCTTCTCTAAATTGGAACGTAAGAGTTACTCTTATGTCCTTTCCTAGCTACACTCTTGGAAGGTAGTAATACACTAGTTCCATCAAAGCCTAGTTGATTCCTTTAAAAATGTATATCTATGTTTTTTTTATTGATTCTTAAGCATTAAAAATTATATAAATTCAGCCATTAAGTTTTAGTGATATATGTGGAAACAGTACAGGAACAAAAAGTTATTAATTTAGGGGAAAATTCCAATTCAAAAAGTGTAGTTAACAGGGAAACTGTAACATGTAGTAGACAAAGGCTAATTAAAGGTGCATCCAAAGAATGGAAATAAAGACCAAGAACAAATGCAGCTATTTTGTTTGTCCAATACCCCCACCCACCCTTCCCCCTAAAACAGAGCCTATGTAAGGTTTATATAATAACCAAAACATAATTCTGTCAATAAAACAAGTAGTGTCTGGTAAATACCCAACACAATCTCTACCAGGTTCTAGTGGAAACGTTTCAACATTTGATTCGCGTTAACGTTTATAAACAAATTTACAGGTAAATCACATTCATGTTGCAACTGCTATTCGTCCTTTCTCCAGAGACTGAATGAAAATATCTCGTCATCAGCATGTCATATTTGAACGCCGGCAAAGTTCATAACCTGAAAATGAGAAGAAATCCAGTAAATTAAGAGAATATGACATAAAACATGAGCAGAAGAAGAGTGAAAAGGGCCACATTCTAATGCAAGTTTTATATGAAGTGCTAGAGGACCAAGGAAACTTTAGCTTTTTACAAAATAATATACTGGTTCTTCTATGGGGTTGCCTTTATTCAACCAAAAGAGACAAACAAAAGCTAAAAAGGTACCAATGGCAGAGTTGTTCCACTTAATAAAGGGTATGGGACAAAGTAATAAAGTAGGCAATTTTAACGATCCATAGTTTCTGCTGCTTCAACTCAACGCAAGACGAGACAAACCAAAAGTGTAAGCAAGTTAGCAATCCCTTGTTTTCCAAAAAAGAATGCAGGACTAATCTATCCTCCTTATGATGAATGGTCCAGGCTATATTACTCGGACTCTTCAAAATGCTGCTGGATACGTGTCGGATCCTCCAAAAAGTTGAGATTTTTTGGGGATCCGACACAGGTGTGGCAACACTTTTGGAGTTTGAGTAACACAGGGTCCAGAGGGTCAGAGAGGTGAGGCTATCTGGATATTGTTGTAAGATAATGTATTAATGAGGTGCGAGGAAATCTCAACATACAACTAGTTCACAAACCGATTAAATAAACTGATATTTACTTGGGTTGGGTTTGGTTTTAATTTTTTAAAAATTTTTTTGTGCAGATAGCCCTTCAAACGCACTGGTCTTTAATTTTTGCCCCTCAAATTGTTGGTCTTTAATTTTTGTCCTTCGCTTAAAAAAGTGGCCAAAAATACCCCGAGATTCTGGGTTTGAACACCGCTCAGTCAAAAAAAAAAAAAAAATCGCAAGGCAAGGCTTTCGCGAAACCTTTACCTTAAGGCCTAACATTTGCCCAAAATTAGGCCTATTTGGGCAAAAGTTAGGCCTTAAGGCAGATGTTTGCCTTTAGGCCATTCGGGCCTAATTTTGGGCAAACCTCTGCCTTAAGGCCTAATTTTGCTACGCAACTTTGACTTGCAATTTTTTTTTTGTCTGAGCGGGGTTCGAACCCAAAACCTCGGGGTATTAGGCGAAGGCCAAAAATTAAAGACCACCCCCGAATAAGAGTGATCGTGCAAATTGCCCTTTTTTAAAAACCGATAATATTTGGTTTGATTTTGGTTTTACTAAAAGCAAACCAAAGAAAAAATCGAAACGAACCGAAAAGTTTTATACATAATTTTTAAAATTATATATATACAATATATCTATCTCTAATAGGCTAATGAACTTTATACCTTAAGTCCATTTAAAAAAAGAAATCCATAAATTCAAACTCATTTATTCAAAGAAGCCTCTATGAGATTTACCTAGTTTTTTTTTTTTTTTTTTTTTTTGTATTTCTTAAAAACTTTATTCTCTTAATTAAAACTTATAAATCCTAAGACATTTTCTCCATAATCCAAGAAAAATGTAGCTACTACAATAAAAGGGTAAGAACGAATTATAAGTTGAAAAATGATAAAATTCTCTCCTAATTGTAGTAAAAAAATACATGAAAGAGAGAAATTAAAACCGAAAAACTGACTCAGACCGGACCAACCGACTACAACCAAACCGATGGATATGTGTTATATTTGGTTTGGTTTTAATAATTTTAAAAACCGATTAGATTGGTTTGGTTTTGGTTTTAACCCAAAACCGACCCATGAACACCCCTAGCTTAGGACACCATTCCTACTTGAGACTATCTGGATTCTAGACACCATTCCGAGTTAAGTTCCTAGACATAAGGTAAATTTAGACAAATACCGAAAAAAAAAAAGAGTTTTAGAGCTGACTTTTTTTTTATGGGATAAGGTAAAGGTAATAGACCTGATGTATTGTTTCACATTGAGTTTCTAACATTTAATATAGGACTCCTTTAGATCTGTCAAAGTAACAATCAGGCAGAAACTAATTAATTATGCAACCACTAAAACTATTTAGGAAAATTGTAACATTTATATCTGGATTATCTTGGAATAAAGTAGTTGTTTCAGAAAACTAAAATATATGCTATTGGTTTCAGGACAACCTGTTTGGGTGTATTTCAAAAAACAAGATGAATTTTCAAACCAAACAAAATTATGATCTGTTTTGAAAAAGTTAATATGCAAAAAATTCTAAAATCAAATGGGGTCCAAAAGTAATAACAAAACAGCATCTTTAAAGGCTATAAACAAGGAGAACCGCCAAAAAAAAAAAAAAAAAAAAAACAAGTTGCTGAAGCGAAAGAGAACTTCCCTTTACAGGAGAATTGACTTACATTCAAAGATCAGATGCTGAGGACCGATGCCAGGTAAATGCTTAAATAGAAGACTTAATTCTGAGCTGAACTTGCAGCAGAAGCTGTTGAGTTTCTGTTCAATCCATTTCCAATATGAGTACCCATATTACCATGGTCTCTCTGTAATGTATGTGAAGAATCCACTATATTAGTAACTGCTGAAACAGAACCAGCTCTACTATTTTCTTGAGTTTCAAGGCGTTCCATCAGGTGAGATAGACTAGCTATTCCAGGATTCCCCCCTCTCCTAGCAGAACCAGCATCTGGCATCGAAGAACTTCGAGAAAACAATCTCTCCTTCCACCCTCGTGTGTTCTTTGAGATTGATTCTTTATATCTGGAAAACAAGACCATATATAACATGCATCAGGCTTAAGATGAACCCCCAAAAAAAACATAAAATAACTACAACTGCTTATATTAAGAATAAAAATAATTGAGTAAAGTCATTCATACTTCATTGAGAGGGAACTAAATCGAGATTTCCAGGAGTCTGATAATGACTGGAACTCTGATGGTCCAGCTCTACCTTGGCTTGGTGCCAAAGACAAATTAGAAGAGCTTCTAGAAAGAAGGAAAACCAAAAACAAATGAAAGCTGATTTAAGAAATCTGCATGTGTTAACCAATCCAACACAGGTGTATGCACAAAATTGAAATTTTTGAAAATCATTACTACCTATCACCAGTAGATATTCCTTGTGTTGTGGCTGGCGTTAGAACAGAACCAGATGAAAGGTGAGGCATCTGTCGTGGTGATTCACTGCTACCGGAGCTAATGGGAAGAGGGGAATCAACTATTGTGGTTGCAGCAGGATCAGAAGTTGATCCGGTAGGATAAGGTGAAACAGAAGCGGTAGGTGATGAATTATGATGAGTTGGAAAGACTAAAAATTGTGGACGGTCATTGGTGGATGAGCGATTTCTTGAGCTCTCTCTTCGACCCGCATGATGAGCCCTTCCCATTGAAGCAGCAACAGCCAAATGCTGAAAGATGCGCTCTTCAAGTTCAGGATCATCAATATCCACAGGGAACTGCAGTGCAATGAAAGAAGAAACAAAAACAGGTAAATACAACATGCTAGCTTGTGAAACTTCACAAATCAAATCAGAGGTTTAAAATGCCTATCCTTTTAAGACGGCCACATACATGCTGTAATTCAAAATTTCCCAGTTCAGGAAGGTGAATTAGTGAAGCATTTCTTTCTGCATTAACTCTAAAACTCCTTTCTTGTTCCACAGCCTCAAACAATTCTTGACTGCAAGAGGGAAGTCAACAAAAGTCAAGGCTATACCCGCGAATCAGATTCATGAAAATTATGAACTGAAAAAAACGAAGCCACGAACCTCATCTGATCTTTCAGACTTATCGACTGCCAACACATTGGACAATTAGAACTTCTCTGACACCTGTTTTAAAAAAAAAAAAAAAAAAATTAGACAGTATGCTTTCAAAGAAGCCAGAGGGGATTCATTGATCATGACAAAGAATTTGACTATTTATATGCAACAATCCATCCACATCTGCATTATTTCCAAACAACATTTTTTTTCAAGAGATACAACAACAAATTCTAATTCAAATGATTCTATGGCCTTTCTATATATTTGAATAGAATTCTCTGTTTTTAACTTCCTTATCTGAGTTCACTTCTGCTTTTTGTCAAAAGTGCTTTTAGAAAAAGTATTTTTGGAGAGTAACAGTTTGTCTCTGGTTAATCAATTTTAAAAGCAATTTGCCAATGTTTCAAAAGTTCTTATGGGGAAAAGCTAACGTTTTTAGCTTCTGAAAAACTGATTTTGCTACTACTCAAAAGCATATTTTTTCCTTAAAGGCTTGACCAAACACCTCAACTTTTAGGAAAAAATAAGCACTTTTGACTTCACGGAAGCTTGACCAAACAGGCTATAAGCGGTACTTTTCCTGACCCCCTTTGTCTCCCCTTGTAAATCTGCTCAATTACTTCTCCAGTCTCCAAGTAACTGAAGATGGAATAGGAAACATAGATATTAGTAGGGGTGTAATACAAAGAAACCGACAAATCGCACCAAATCGATAATCCGAGTCAAATCGGAAAAAACCCAACTTTGGTTCGGTTTGATTGGTTTGGTATTGAAAAAGTAACCTGGTCATAATTTGTTTGGTTTTAACTTAAAAAAAAAAATGTCAAACCGAAACCCAACCATCCCGACATTACATGTATACAAGTTCTAAAATATTTTATACATAATTTTTTATTGTAATGTAATTCATAAATATTTCTTAAACTTTTCATAGTTTTTGTTTTTTAGCGTATTATTTCAAGCTTAGACTTTGATTTTTTGAGTGGTCTAATAAGTTTGTTTTTTTACAATAATAAGTTTTATAGTTTATAAATGTTAGCATTAGTATTTATTTGATTTTGGTTTGAGCTTTATTTGACTAACTAACATTTAGAAACTTTTAAGTTTCAGTTTTTAAATGTTAGTAACCAAACAAAGCTCAAACCAAAACCAAAGCCAAATCAATACTAATGCTAATAAAAAGATATTCAATCACATTAGCAATGACAATAGTGTTGGATATCTATTTTTTAGTTTTCATTGGTTTAGATAGTGAAAATGTATAACTTAGATTTAATTTTTTCTTTAGGGTTTAGTCATGGAATTATTACTCCCAATTAAAGTGTCTTACTTTCCTTTTCAGTCTGTCCCAAAAAGAAAGACTCTTTCTATATTTAGTAAGTTGACAATTCAAACATCCTACATGGCAGTTTATAACCACAAAATTCAAAGGACATTATTACATTTTTAATTTAGAACCACAAGATTCAAAAGTCTCTTTATTTCTTAAACTCCATGTCTAGTCAAACTAAGGCACTCAAATTGGGACGGAGGGAGTAGTACTTATTTTAGCATGACTTAGTACTTTTAGATTATGTTCATTTTCATTACGGCTTATTGATTAGCAATATTTGTTCCATGCGATTTCATATACTTATTGTTGAATACTTTAGTACAACGCCATGGACTCATCTCACATTACTTTGTGTTGTTTTATTGGGAAATTCCTTATATAGTTGTATCCTACTAGGACTTAGAAATATTCGGAGCACAAGTTATATGTTTTGTGTTATCAAGGCTTTACCGGGGGAAAATTCGAAAAAATCGAGAAAACCCGAGATTGAAAAACTCGACTTTTGTTGGTTTAGTTTGATTTATAAATTTAAAACAGGACGCAATTGGTTTGGTTTGGTAATTGAAAAACCCGACCTCGGTACAGTGTACACCTCTAGATTAGTATGTTGGATGTTGCATGAGGTAGACTTTATGATTCCTATCCTACCTTATTCGGCATATACTGCAACTTCAAACTTCCAGCTTTCATCCCTATCCTTCTATACCGGTCGCCACTATTTTGTATCCTTAAATTTACCTCCAAAGGGAAAACCCGCGATGTTCAGAGGTAGCAAAGCCTGCTTTGACCCACAATCCTTGCAGGTTCATGCACATCTTAGTTATCAATTCAAATATTATCCTACTAATGTAGAGTGCTGCTGTTGCAAGAAAATTAGCGCTAACCAGAAACAAAAGATGTGAAAGGGATACGCAGTCTCCTTTATGCCCACGGTCTAGAAGCAATTAACAAAACCTCTTGTCTTCGCTTACTTTAGGAGCTTACCCCCTGCTGCCATAATGATAAGAGAGCAATGACAGAGAGGGGAGCTCCCAATTTTAATCCTCTACTACTTTCAGAGAAGCCACGGGATTAATTCATAATGATATAGAAATTTACTGTTTTTATGCAACATTCCCATCATCTGCATTTATTTCCAAACTCCATTTTTCCCAAGAGATACAACAAGAAATTCTAATACTCATAATTATATGCCCTTTCTATGTAATTGAATAGAATTCTCTGTTTTCTACTACACTACCTCATTAGTAATAAGAACAGCATCTAGAATCACTGTATTATTTTATGACCGACGAATCCGTCTAAGGCCAACCCTTAGGACCAACCGTGGTCTTCCAAAGTTGGAGATAATGGGCCCTCCCCTCTATCCCACCTTCCAACAGAGACATTTTCAGATATATGCTATATGAATAAGCTTTTCTAAAACGTCACTCAGTCACACGGATAATTTTTTGCGATGATTTTGCAGACATTATCCATCAGGCGGTCTCAAGTTTTTCATGTCCACCACACCTCGTCTCTTAAGAATCATAATTACGAGGGGAAAAAGGTTAAATTTCTCTCCAAATCACCATTTTTGTTGAAGGCGATTCATACAGTCCATGATATCCTTACAGTCCACCTCCTAGCAACCATGAGAGAACGCCAACGTAGAGCCACATAACTAGATGCTTTGTCTCCAATTAAAGCTGTCGGAGTTTTTCTTCCGCAAATTACGTCTTGATTTCCTCTTTAAGACAATGTAATCATGCTTCTATATTTGATCATAATAACCATAGAAGTTCTAAGCTCACGACCAACTTCAGAAGCACAAACAATAACGCGAATAGAAAAATGCCATAATCGACCGAAGACAGAATGTTAATCTCAGTAACAACCTCTGCAACATATTTTAGGAGCATGGAGTAGGAAAAGTATGTAAACTGCAATTCTCTATAGTAGAATAGATCTAATTTCTCATTTTATGTTTATGAATCCTCTATAGCAGAAGAGATCTAATTTCTCATTTTATGTTTATCCTTCCACACAACTTTCGGTGGTGGTTCCCTTAACATAAAGGGTTCATTTCCTGGATAGCAGGTTAGAAGTAAATCTAGCAAATCAAAATAATATATCAAGTGATCTTTGTACATTTAACACTTTTCTCAACAGAGCTGCATAAGACTCTAAAGCTCGCAATAGTTTTTCTCCTTTCCACAAGTTACTTGTGCAAATAAAAAACACCTCATTTGTACTCTATTTGAATATTTCCAGCAAAGACATGCTTGCAATATCCATGTTTGTACGATTTAGCGACTCATAAAACCAATCTTCTCCGATATATAACAGTAGAGAGAAATCTATCTAGCATGTTCCCCACACACAAGTCCATAGGATTGGTTTGGGATCATTGTTTGAGTGCATAATCTATGCCTTCCGTTTTCTGAGAGTAAGGCAAAATCCTAAACGAAACTGGCGCAGGAAACTATGTGCTAGAGAATATGCGGCATTGAGTAATTACTACTAAAAGATGGTTGGGAAATAAAAAAGCAAGCCAGTGACGCATGCGACATCAATAACAGCCACCAACAGACTCACTGGCGTCAAGTTCCACCGATCACCTTTCAAAGACCACTTCTATTCTTTTGCCAAATTATCTTCTTCTTCCGTGTTCATTGCGTACGTGTGTATATGTGTGTGTTTGCATACACAATACACTTCTCCCTTGTTAGGTTAACATTGAGTTTCAAAGTTGTGACATATAATGTGCTCAAACGTGATACTAAGCCATCCACTTTCCCAGGCTCATCTTAGAACTAGCCAAATAAACACCTTTTCACCTGTCTGTTTGCTATTCAATCTCAGATTTTGTTACCAACACCGTCCCCGCCCCATCAAGGGAAAAAGAACAAATACACAATAGCAATCTAGTTAAATTGTTTCCCTCTCTGACCTAGTGGATCTTAAACACCCCAGTAACATTTTACTTGCCCTAACCAAAATCAAAATAGTAAATTAGTATTCTCAAAAACAACATGAAGATAGTAAAAACAGAACTTTTGCAGCTACGTACCATTCCAGGACGCACTGGAGATGGAACTCATGCTTGCAGCTAGTTACCTATGGAAGAAACAAACGAGATACATTAAACAATAGCAAGTCAGTATGAAAATAGAGTGGCAAAACATTGCTATGTTAAACATTTAACTATAGACAAAGTGTCTTTAGCATTCACCGTGGGAGGATCGCTTTCGCAGAAAGCCTCGAGACAAATGCTGCAAGCATCATCACAGGCATCTTGAATTCCTCCTTCCACAAAAGCTGCAGGTGATGTCAAATGACTCCCTGGTTTCTTGACCTCATCCATTCCCAAAACCTTACACACGGCGAATTTCAGATCTCATTACACAAAAATTATAAAATAACCACATCCCCAACCAGAAAAAAAAAAAAAAAAAAAAAAACCTTTATAAAAAACACGAAACTTAGCAATTCAAACAAAAGAAAAATTCCAAAAAGATGCAAACTTTAGACACAGACAATGTGAAATTTCGATTATTTGCATTCAGTACAATAAAATGCCCTAAAAACACGAAAATTTCCAATTTCGAACAAAATAGATAGAATTACACAGTGCATTTAGCTATTTAGGAGATCACCATATGGGTATTTTAATCTGTAATACACAACAACAACAACAAAAAAAAAAAAAAAAAAAACAGAAGCAAACTTTAGACACAGAAAATGTGAAATTGCACGTATTTACATTCAATATAATAAAAATTCCTTAAAGAACAATATATTTTGCAATTCAAACAAATAAAAAGATTATCGAACACAGTTAAAAATAGATAGAATTTCACACTGCATTGGGCAATTAGGAAAATTCAACGTTATTTTAAATCTATGAATAGACAAAAAAAAAATGGAAATCTTAATTATCTCAAATATATATATATAAGTCCCAAAAAAATGCAAACAATCTAAAATTTCACGTATTTACATTCAGTATAATAAATGCCCTAAATACACGAAAATTTGCAATTCCAAAAAAAAAAAAAAAAAAGGATAATCGGACACAGTTAAGAACAAATAAAAAAAGATAGAATTTAAGGGTGCGTTTGGCTATGTAGCAAAATTATACCTGGTGTGGATTTAGAGAAAGGGTCAGGAAAGTGAGTCAAGAAGAGAAAATGTTGTTGCTGTTCCCTAGAGATGAAAATGAGGTCCCTCTCAGGAACCTAAAAATTTAGAGAAGAAAGAGGGGGCAATATTTATTTATCTATAAAATACTACTCCCTCCGACCTAATTTATTTTATACCTTTCACTTTTTTCGAGAGCTAAATTTTTTAATTTATACCATATTTTTGGAATAGAATTTACGTTAAAAAAATAGTATAAGTCATCACAAGTAATGCTAATTTAAAATATTTAAAAGACGTGTGAAAATAATAAGGTCAAAGAATAATTTATTTGACTCTCGAAAAGTAAAAAAATGTTAAATAAATTGAGACGGAAGGAGTAGTTAAATGGAGGTCACGTTTATAGTTTTTACCTTGAATTGGCTTTTCCATACAACCATTGAAATACAACAAGGTTAACAAAAAATGCTATTTTTTTCTTGATAATGGTAGTGCTAAGCTAGTTTGCTTAAATTAGGTATTTATATTAAAATAACTTATATAAATTTATCATAGTTAAGTGATTTAAGATGAGATGAAAATACACGTTAATTAACTGTGGCTAAAGTTCTAAAGTGTATATACTAACGCATGTCATGCATTTATTTGCTTGGTGTAACATCGATAGGGTAAATTTTTATCCGTTGACTAACTCACAAGGTACCAGATAAATCTATCCATCATTGTAGATATTGGATAACTCTATCCACTGACCAGTAGTATATGTATCGAAAAACTTTGTCCATCAATATAACTCTATTCTCAAGGTTTGGATAGATGAAAAAAATCACTGAATGTTAAAGAATTTTTGTGACAAAAAAAATATTCATTTTGGTAAATGCATAATTTCTTTTAATGAAAATTGTTATTGCATGTGAAAGGGAAGGTGGATAGTGAGAATTGGTCAATTCTAGAAAAAAAAAAAAAAAAGGGAGAAATCGACCATATACCTCTTGCATGGAAAATAATCATCAGTATCGTATTTAACATTTATAAATCTTGCAAACAAATATTTCTAATGAATTTTTATATTTAATTTTCAATATCATTAAAAGAAAGGACTGAAATATAGATTAGATTATTTTTCCAGGTTGAGACATTTTTTTCTCACCAATTGAAGCATGTAGTTGTTACCTAAAATTTTGGTTAACTAATGTGATGATAATACACTTTAATAACAGTTAGTTACGTGCTAGGGTCGTGTTAGATAATCAGTTCTTTATCTAATCCATAAGGGAGTAAGTTTTAGGCAAAATTTGAAATTTAAGTTTTAGCCAAAATTTGAAATTTCTTCTTTTAATGATTTTTTATTTTTTTTTGCTCCTAATTCTTTTAATGATTATTCGGGCCATTTATACCCACCTCGACTAATTTTGACACCTTTCAATTTCAATAAACAGTAAAAATTTATCCACAGCGGGCGTTATAGGCTAGCTCTATCTCTCAATTACCTATCCTGTGCTCGAGAAGGTCCATCAGTTCCTCGACAGCACCTCGAAGTGCATTTAGTTGTCTTACATGAGACGAGGGCTATTCCCCACTCCATGGGCATGACACAACTTTCGTGGAAAAGAAAAAAACCGTTTATCGGATTGGAAGCGATGACTTAAGCCTCTTTCTTCTTCTTATAGGGTGTTTAAAGAGCGTGACTCTTTAGTTTAATGTTGTTCCAATTTTGGAAATGATTACACTAAACCACACCAACTTATTATGATCAAATGATTTAGTGAAGAAATAATTTGTATCACTTAATCATGATTAAGTGAAAAGAAATATATTCAAATGATAAGTATCTATTATTGATTTGATGTAAATACCTATGCAAGAAAGTATTTACAAAACTTACACCAACCAATCTCTTAGCATCAACTTAATATTAACCTTCAACAAACATCATTTGCATAAAGTTTTCTAGCAAATTCTCCCAATATATTTTTCTTCACCAAAAGAAAATCCGCTCTTCTTTTGGTTTCAACTTTAGTCCTAAGTTTTGAGTAATGCTTTTCATTTATGATCTTCCCGTAATTGTAGAAACCTCTAAGCGAAAGCGAACAAGTGTAAGATTTGTTGCACGATAATATATGTACATGCCAAATCAAAAGATTAAGCTTTCTCAAAGTACTATTTTATGACTCATAAGCTAATTTCACAATATAGTAGGAGTAATAATTTGTTTTACTTTTCAAATGAAACCGGATGTGTTTGTATATCAGGAGTTGGCTCTTGGGATTTTAGACTTGGGCTTTTTGGTCGCTAAGATATCGAGTCAGAATGTCACTCATGATTATGTCAAGCCCAATTCTTCAAAATCAATTCTCTTGCCAAGTTGGGAGACTTCAAAATCAATTTATTATTTATGTGCCCTAATAGTCTATGCTTTTCGGAATACATGAAAAAAATTTAAAAAATTAGTATTAGAGGTTGAATTCAACATTGCCGAAAGTGACCAAGCAAAAAAAGTTGGAAGAAAGAAAGATATGAAACCTATTTCTAAATATAGTTTGATAATAGGAGGCTTCTTGTTCATCAGAATTCAAATTACCCCTCAAACCCTCTCTTCCTCTCCAAAGAAATGCGGATTCGAATTTTTAGCTAGATGAATTTAACTTTTAAGTTATCAGTACAAACTTATTATACGTAAAATTACATGTTTCTTAATGATTATCATATAAGAATCTATACTCTACGATCAAAAATATTGAACTCGAATGAGTTCAGTGTCGAAACACTAGATTTGCCCTGCCCCGAAGTTTTTCCTTTTTAAATTTCTTGATCAAATGGTGACAAGTGAAGGGTCTATTTGAGGAAACATTTTCATAATGTATCACTTTCATCCTTCTTTAATTACAAAATTATTTCTTTTCTCGATTTTCTCTCACTCGTAAACTCTTCATGTCAATACAATAAAGGCAACTCAATTATTAATGTGATTACCACCAAAAGTTTTGGTGAAGTGTAAGTACTCCATTTAGATCAAAATTGGATTCAAATCCTGAAATCATCTTTAGTAAGAGCTAGCATTTAGCCCCTTATAGTGGATTTTTCATCACGATCTAAATTAGTCGGACCCCAACACGGATACATGATATTCAATGGGAACCAAAACAATTATTAGTCTGAGTATCTGATGATAGTTTGTCATTTGGTAACTATGCAAAGGGGCAAAGGAATGAAGGATGATGAACAAAAATGAAAAATCAGGAGAATGAATTTCCATGATATATATAAATACTACTGATTAAGAGTTTCATCGAGTTGATAATGAAGCTAACAATTGCTCACATTTCTTAAATTGCATAATTCTTAAGAGATAATCCTAATTCCTAACTTAGGATGCTTAAAAAAGGAAATGAATTGAGAATAATAATTATCAAACAGAATACTAGAAAAGAGGTTTTCTACAAACAAAGGTTTAGCTTCTAATTCTATTAAGCTTTATTACACTCTTAACAGTGTTTTCAGAGGCGTTTTCGGGGCGAGTCCCCGGGGCGGGGCGCACCAAAAACGCTCCGGGACGCAAATGAAAGGCGTAGATCCATAGGGCGTACGCCCTAGAATTTGGAGCGTAAGTCCCGGATGCAAAAGCGTAAGCCCCGGGCGTAAAGGCGTACGCCCCAGGCATTAATTTAATTTTATTGCTTTAAAAGTATTTTTGCTATAGATTATGATTTTTATTATTGTTGTAATGATATTTATACTTTATGTTATCATGTTTTCATGTTGTAGTGATTTTTAAAAAAAATATATAAATAAAGAAAGCAACTCTCATAGAAAATAACACTGCCATAAATAGTTTTTTTAAGTGATTATGTCTAAAATTGATTTGATAGAGATTTCACAGCACTATGTTCCTGAAGCAACTTCATCCATTTCTTTGTCACTGCTCGTAGGCTTTTTGCCCTTCTCCTTCTTTGAAAATAAATAAAAGTCAGTGCAAATATTAGTTGAGGGTGGGAAGGACTAATAGATTTGGAAATTGATGATGAAGTGAATGAAGATTTCATTTTAAAGATTATCTAGGCTATTATCATTTTTGTGTCGTGACATTTGTCAAATAATAATTTTTTTTATATTATTGGTGATTTATTTGAATTTATTTGGTGAAGTTTAATGAAAAATTTACATTTGCTTATTTTTTAGTAATAAAATTATAAAATTGAAGATACATGAGACATACACCCCATAGATCCATGGGACTTACGCCCGTGTCTCGGGGCTTACGTCTCGCCCCGTACTGTGTAAAACGTCTCGCCTCGCACCCCCTCCTTTTAAAACATTGATACTCTGTAAGTAAGAAACGAGGAGTCAGAAAACTGGCCTCCACATTTTTTTTCCCTTGTCCATTGTATTGTCATTTTCAAGTCCTTTTGTTTGTATGCATGTAATTAATGAGTTGAATGGACACAGGTTGATTAAAGGCATTCGAAAATAGATTTCAGAATTTGAAACTTATAAGTTCCTAATAACTGAATTCACTATCAAGTTTTTACAAATATTTAGTACATTATAATATAGGAAAACTTATTGGGTTCACTTGAATAGTAAATGATACTTTAGCTATGTCCCTCTATACAATGTGAGATTTTCGACGACGGAAATTCATTTGAAACCTATTATGCCTCTCTAGCTCTGTCCTCCGTGTGGTAAGATGGTCGGAATCTCCCTTCTTAACCATAAGTATATATCTAGTTCGAAATTTTATGATTATAAGTATTTTACTTTTTTTTATTAATGAATTTAAATTAGTCGGAATAGTGTGTTTCAGATATAGGAAATCCTTTTTGTTGTGTAGTGTGGGAGTGGAGTTGGTGGTCTCCAATCTCAAGTGGTGGGTGGGGGGCCGGGGGTAAGGGAGAAAGGACAAAAGAAAAGGGACCACCACATATTATACATTCAAAAATCTCAGTAAAAGAGAAGATTCTGAAACTCACCTGGACTAACAACATGTGCAAGTATTGATAGGGACAAATGAATACCTAGTAGTAATTTACACCTGTGACAAACAGCAGGTGTTTGGACCCTCAAAACAATTATTGTACTTGTTGGTCTTGTGGAAAAAAACAGTATCTTACCTTCATAGGTTTACTAGATTCAATTATCTTTTGGCTTATCATTTTTCTAATGAAAATGATAGGTTTAAAGCACTAGATCTTCTTTTGGAGTATTCCTTAATTTCTTTTCTTTTTGTGGGGGGTGGTGGACCATTTAGATATGTAGAAGCATGATTCTTAACTCTATTTAGACATTCATAAAATGTATAATGAAATTTTGACTTCTAAATCATAAAAAAATATGCCAGATTATCCTTTCTTTAGTCTTTTCTTGAGGGGTAAATAAAGGGAATGCAGGCCAAATTTGTTTATTTCCTTTTTACGGCTAAGATGTATAAATATATTTTTTTCGAAAAAGCTTAAGGGACAAGTTATGTATTTACATATCATAATTTTATAGTAAGAGACCACCTATAAAACTAAGGTATGTAAATAATTTTTTCGGATAAATTTAGGAGGCAAAGTTATCTATTTATTTTGTAACTTTTTGTGTTAGTAGCAAAGTGTTACATTTACTACCACACCAACTATTTCTGAGTATCTCATGGTGTCACATTTTTTTTAACTATAAAAGGAGTGATGGAATGATTAATTCTCCTCATTCTTAATTAGAGTCTTAAATTTGAAGGAAAAAAGAATATTTCAATAAAGAGCGTTTTACTTTTTTAGTTAGTTTACTTTGTATGAATATGATTATTTGAGTAGTGAGTTATAAATACTCAATGACTTAAATACTTTTTTCCTTTAATCCAAAGTGTAATCGGAGATTCCTCCCCACTTCAAATTGTCTCAATTTATTAGATATTTTTCAAGAAAAGTTGAGTCCAAAAGGATCAAATCTTCAAACAGTTATGATTAGTGTTGGAATTAATTAAAAGAAAATCTTTGCTTATAGTTAACATCTTAATCGGACTTGATCAGCATCTAAACTCTTTGATGAAAACGTCGAATTAATTAAAAGAAAATCCGTGCATACAGTTAACATCTTAATCGGACTTGATCATCACCTAAACTCTTTGATGAAAACGTCCCTCTGCAATCTTTTTCATTTCTCCACCCAAATGCCATTATTTGTTTATCATGATGGAAATTAAAAAAAGAAGGTGGCTTATCCTTTCACTTGTATTTCAATAGTAAAGTAATAATCCAAGATGGATTAAGATTTAAATTTTATGAGTTAGAATTCATTAACTTGGGTACTCTTTCTCCCGGCCTTTATAGCACCTGTCGCCCATGACTTGATGTCATCCTCATCTTCTCCGGCATATCACCAACGATCTGTTTAGGGTTTTAAACTCAACGAAAGCAACTAAACACAAGGATTGTGCTCGTTGCTAAACTTAACCCAATACCTTACAGAATTAGCTGACGACAACCATGCACCACCTGTGTCTGCCTTCCCAAAGACACCCCTCTTTCAAAAGGATACGCAAATATTGAAAGTAAATATGAAGAAGAAAATATCAAAAAGCAAATACAAAATTGGAATTGAACAACACTTGATTTGATTCTTGAATGAAAATATGACAAAGAAATTGAAGAATATATTACAAAGATTCCTTGGTGGATACGGGATTGAAATCAACTTTAATTACAAAGAGAGTGAAAGAAGAAAGATGGCAAGAGATAAAAAAGAAAGTAGAACAATTTCTCCCTTTTCTTCACTGGCTTAATATTTTTCTCATTGTTTCACCTCAGCTTACTGATTCATCCAACGGCTGAAAATTGCAATAAACATGTATCAATCACTCATCAACACACAATTGAGAAATTAAAAGATCACCATTAATGACAACAACATAAAGAAAATAATCAGCAGTAAATAAGATTAAAATGTACTTTTCGAAACGAATTTAAAAATGAATGAAAAAGACAACAAAAAAATGAGGTCCGGCAAATAATGAGATAGATGAAACTCATACGAGATCGGAGTTCAGATTCTACAAATAGATAAAATATATCAATGGATTTAATCAATAGTGTTTTATCGCAGATAAGCAACTCATTTGCTTTTAAAATACCAAACCTTGTTGAATTTTTATTTGAAATCAAACCATACCACAAACATGGTGAAATGAAATCTACGAAGAAGAATTCACATGAATTTATGAAGAACTTGCCTTATTTGTATAAAAGCTTAGTACAATTTTTTTGAAAAACGAATATTTTTGTTTGTATTCATTGTTTAATCTCTTTCATCGACCTAAACTTCGGCCGATAGAGCTAACATATTTTAGAGATAATGGTCAAGAATATACTTGAATTATCATTTTATCGCGAGTTTCACACCCCAGTTATCAGATGTTCCGTTTTCTTACCTGAACTATCACCATCTATGTATTAAAACACACCTCGAAGCTGACTACGCCAATAGATCATATAGAAAAAACGAACAACTGACTTGACTATTATCTCCATATTTTATAAAATAGTCGACGTATGCATAAATTAATTTCGACCATCATGTTAAAGTTAAAAAAAAAAAAACAAGAGTTTGTTGTATTTACCGTTAGATTTCACTTCGTTGAGAGGGGCTTCTCCAAAATCCAGCACCATAAAACTTGTCCCACATTTCCTTCTCCAGCTCCACTGCATCGTTATCATCACTTTCCAGGTTTCCGCCACCGCCAACCACCGCAATAGGGCTAGAAATAGGGTAAGTATGAATTAGCTCCACCTCATCACAGCTACAATGTCCTTTAGCCGCCGATGCTGGCAAAAGCCCCTTTTTCATCAACCTATTCCGGCGATTCTTCCTCAATGCTTTCCTGCATAGCCCTGCAGGAACCTGTTATGGAATCCAAGAAATTAGAGAGAATGAACAAAAACTCATTGCATTCATTTATTATATTGTTTCTTGTAACCAAAGAAAATAAAATAAAAGGAAAATGTTATTTTTCTTATGCATACTAAACTAAAAGGAAATTAAGGACAGTTTCATCATGAGAATTATTCACTTTTTTTTTCATTTTATTTTTAAAAATTAGCATTTGGCAATGAAAATTCTGAATACAACACCATATTTTCACCTTTTCTTCACACTCGCTAGATTCAAACAACCAAATATCTTTTTGCAAAAACTATAACCAAACATAATTACGTCTTCAAAAATTTCAAATAAAGTGAAAAATATTTGTTTTCTATGGCCAAACGCCGGCTAAATATTATGTAATTAACGTAGATTATAAACTTCGAAAGAAAGAAATATTCTAGAATATTCCTAGACTATAAAAAAAAAGTAAGGGATCGTTTGGTACGCAGACTCGTAATTATAATCCCGACACTAATTTATCTCATGAGGTAGGATAAAATAATTGCATATTTGATGGGATAAATATATACCGTCAACAAAATAAGGTATACATTTTACCCTAAGCTTAATTCCGGGATATTCACCTTATCCCTATACCAAAGGACCCTAGAACTTTTAGGATCGATGTAAATTATAAAGTAGAAGGAAAGTCAATTTTAACGTAACCTTATAAACAGCGAGGACAAGCAAATTAACAATTCCACAAGGACAACAACAAGCCACCGCCGCACATTCCGCCGTGGTACCACCAGCAACCTCCGCAAATCTCGCTTTCCTCAAAACTCCACCACCGCCAACGCCGGCGCGTGATGACGACGTATCATGGCTCGATAAAAGGGGTTGCCTTTTGTCTAATGAAAGTACTGATGGAGGTGAACGTATTATAATTGGTCTAGTCATGCCCCAATCTTGAATTTTAATTTTAATTAGTTTTGTAAAGTTTATGATTTCATAAGGTTGAGGAGAGGCTTTCGGAGGGGCAAGATTTTTTTTTTTTTGGATCTTAATGGAAAATTTTACCCCTCTCCGAAATGGCTGGAAAAAGGGTATTTTATGTGAGGAGATTGATGAGTTTTTTTTTTTTTTTTTTGGGTTTGATGTATACTATTTTGGTTTATAGAAAAGATTAATGGTGCTTATCTGTTTGCTAATGTTTTGATCCAAGAAATGGTGTTTGAGGTGTGTGTAAATATAGTGGAAGAGAGAAAAATACGGTTTGTCTTATAAGGCACGGGGAAGTAGGGATAGAGGTATAGGAATTAGGAAGTACTTTTATTGCAAAAAAATAAAGGGAATAGAAAATGGGGCCCTTACTTTTTGTTACTCAGGTGATATTATTATTAGTGTCCGCGCATTTTGATTAATTTTACGGAATATTTATTATTTAAGATACTCCTTTCATTTTAAAAAAATATTTTATTTTTCTTATTAATTTATTTTAAAATGATTGACACATTTCTATATTTAGAAATAATTTCATGTTATAAGATGATTTACAACAACATAAATATCTAAGGCTTGTTCCGGATCACATATTTCAAAAGTATTCCTTTATTTCTTAAATTATGTGTCAAGTCAAACTAAAATAATCTTTTTGGGATGGAGGGAGTAACTTTATCCATTAAGACTTGGACAGATGAGAAAAAGATAATTCATTTTTTTTATAGGACCGTTACTCTTAATATTCCCCTGGCATGAAATTAAGAAAGAAAAAAAATAAAATCTATGTTCTAAACGTGTACCATATATAATAATATTTGTGTAGCTGTAATAACTTCACATTAACTTAAAATATAATTTTTAAGTTAAATTATTCTTAAATATAAAATATAAGACAATGTACTCCTTATCCGTCTAGTTTAGTGTGATACACTTTTGATTAATCATAGAGTTAAAGAAAAAAAATATCTTTGAACTTGTGGTTTAAAACAACATGTAGATATTATGTAACCATAAATCATCTCTTTAAGGCCTAAAAAACTTAGAGTTATATTGCTTGTAAATTAAAAAAATCATACTGTTTAAAGATACTAAAAAGAAAAATATATTACTATATAATTGAGATAGGTTCCTTAAAACAAAGTACTAATAAAAATCATAATACCAGATAAACTAAGTCGAGGAAGTACAATAACTTTTGTGGTGAGGCTTTTTCTTGGAGGAAGAGTTATTTTGTTTTTAATAGAAAGGGGTGGGTTGAGGGACCCTTTGAGGTTAGGGGACAAGGGTACGTGTAGGGGACGAAGTACAAGACAAGGGTATATTTGGAGATTACACAATAATTGCCGCTATAGGGGAACATAGAGTCCGTTTGGCTTAGCTTATAAGTTGCTGTTTGGCATAATATCTAGATGGACCCTTAAACTTGGCATGTTTTGTAAGATAGTCATATAAACTTACAAGGTGACCAGATAGACACTTAAACTTACTCAAAGTGTATTTTTCAAGTTTTTCAGTTGTTTTGAAAATAAAAACTATATTTTTCAAACACTCACAATTTTCATGGCCAAACAAGCCCTCACAATTTATTTTTTTTAAAATGCAAAAATAAGGCAAAGGCATATACATGAGACTATAAATGTGCACTTAAACCAATAAATACTCGCTAATCGCAATTTTGCAGCTTTCAATTAACTCGGATTTTTTTTTTTACACTTGAATAATTAAAAAATAATAACTTTAACCAATAAAAATCCTTAAAAAAAGAAATTTCAAATTAAGAAATTTATTTTTTGTAAGGATTTTCTTCTCGGCTTTACAGTTTTCTTAATTTGAAATTTCTTTTTTTAAGGATTTTTATTGGTTAAAGTTATTGTTTTTTAATTATTCAAGTGTAAAAAAAAATCGAGTTAATTGAAAGCTGCAAAATTGCGATTAGCGAGTATTTATTGGTTTAAGTGCACATTTATAGTCTCATGTATATGCGTTTGCCTTATTTTTGCATTTTAAAAAAATATTTTGTGATATATTTAGGGCTTGTTTGGCCATGAAAATTGTGAGTGTTTGAAAAATATAGTTTTTGTTTTCAAAACAACTGGAAAACTTGAAAAATACACTTTGAGTAAGTTTGAGTGTCTATCTGGTCACCTTGTAAGTTTATATGCCTATCTTACAAAACATGTCAAGTTTAAGGGTCCATCTAGGTATTAAGTCTTGCTGTTTTTAATTTTTTTGAGTGTTTAACTGGCCCGTTTATAATTTATTTTATGCTTAAAATAAGCTTAAAAAAATAAGTTGAGCTGTTTGGCTTAACTTAAAAAAAGCAGCTTATAAGCTAAAACAGCTTATAATCCAAAAAAAATAAATTAAACTACCCAACTTATTGTTTTTCAGCTTACAAGTTATTTTTTTTAAGCTCATCCAAACAGGCTCGTAATATCATCAACTAACTAAAATTTGGATTTTGGCTAAGTATATAATGACCCCCCCCCAACCCCCCCCCCCAACCCCCCCCCCCCCCCCCCCCCTCCACCACTACAACAATCGAAAATTTCGAATTTCAATATGATACTTTGGTACATATTTGTCTAAAATTCGGTATTCGATTGTAGATAAAATATTGAAATATTGATATCATACTTAAATACGTACTAACTTACCTACATAAATAGAGATACGCCATTGTTTGATGAATCCCGGGTGAAATATTGGTAATGAAGAAATTAATTTAGTCTTTGGATTATCTTTAATATCTTTTTGCTCAATGTAAAAGATCAGGCCAATTCGGATGATTACATCTAATTTTAACTGTAACTTTGTTTTGCTTAATTTTCCAAAATTCTATATGTAGTTTAGAACTAATAATAGTCCAATTCAAGAGTTCATACATGATTACGTCTTCCTTTTGTTTTACTCACACTCACTAAAAGTTGAAAGTTCCGGGAGACATCTCATTTACAAAAGAAAGTTACAATTCTTTATCCCAATAGTACAAAATGAAGTTTACTGAACTGGATAATGTCTTATTTCACGTTGAAATAATGTTATAGTGCACTTAACTGTGCAATAACATCAGCTTAATTGTGAAATAAGACATTCACTAAGTTGATTCTTAGGAAATGTCGAATCAAACCATTGTCCTTAGTTCAACAAAAGAAGCACGGGCTTCCTCGCATGAAGAACTTTTTTTGTCTTGATTCCAATTCAATACTAAAAAAGCCCGAACTAATTGAATACTTGTGTCAGAAATTCCTCAAATCATTTTGCCATTTCCATAAAGGATATAATTGACAATTCGAAGTTGCACATTATCCCTTTCCTGCAATGGATCCGGTGGGAAAAGGGTCGCTAAATTTATACCGTTCGTTATTTCATATGACATTCATATACCTCTTTTTTAGTTTTATATAGGTGCGTGTATGCATGCCATGTTTTAACTTATCTTTTTAACCAGGTAATTATTGAAAAGGGTAAATAATACGAAAGAAATAAGTTTGGTGCAGGCGTGGGGTGAGGGGTGGTTAAATAACACAATTAAATAAGTTCAGTGGGGTAATAAGACCCTCACATAATTTAGATGCGTAATTGACAATTTCGTCATAATTAGATGTGTTTATGTGCCTTATCCCTAATTCTTATCTCGTCCTTTACAAAACAAAATATTGGTGAATGTTCACAATACAAAACATTGTCAGAATATTCCACTGTGCTTCCATACTATCTATGGAGTAATCGATTATTAATTTCATTTTTCATGGGTTGTTTTTTCCATAGACCTTCAAAATTTTGAATATGTTTGGTCCTTCTTCTCCTACTTTTCTTTTTGCTGGTATTGAAATTTTATTTAAGAAGTCAATTTTTTCTAAGGTATCATTTTCATTTCTTGTGATTCTCGAATATGTATCTTGCAACTTACGAATGATCTAAATTTGCCCTTTAGTTGTTGTTGTCAGCATATAAGGGCAAAATTGAGCCACTTTCTAAATGTAGGATAGGAACAAAATATTTATTAACGAAGGCCAAACGTGTTCATTTCAATAGTATACATACATTCTTGATATTTATTTTTGGTTATTGGATACCCAAAGATGAACAACATAAGAAGATGGGTATTTCAAGAAATTCATACAATGTCGAGACGAACCGGAAAAACAAAGGAGAACTATTAATTTCAGTAAATCTACTAGTTCTTTAAGCATATCTTTAGAATCTAATTACAAAAAAGATCAGTATATGGATCTGATAGTTGTAGTCAATCTTTAATAAAGAACATTGTGGATCTACAGTGTCCGGTGGGGGTTCTCGGGAACCCACTAACGTTTGCCCCACCTTATGTTTATACTGTGAAATCCATTGAATGTATAAATATATTTCGCTGGGAACCCACATCAAAGATACATTGTTGGTCCGATGGCGACGAAGGGGTTGGCTAAAGCTTTGTTGTCCATTGATCAAGGTTTGAAATTTGCTGGGCGCTTTTAAGTCCTGTTTCAAATTTTAACAAAACACCAGTTTTATTTCTCTTTTCCTCATTAAAAATCACAAAAGTCTAATTAAAAGAGACCATCCAAATTTAAAACTTGTTGAAGCCCAAATCTCAGGTGCTAGTTCACTCTTCTTCCTCATTTTTTTTTGGTTGTTTTCCTCTTATATTGTAATAAAATTTCTCACAATTTTTTCTAACCATTTCATGACCATTCGAAATGGTTATATTTTACTACTATATAGAAGCATGGGTTTAGACCCATGCTTCGTCATCCGTAGTCCACCAAAAAAAAAAAAAGTGTGGGCCCCATATCAAACACCAACCAATATTTAAAAAAAAAGGTGGAACCCACCATCTCCAAACTCACGAAAAAAAAAAGTGAACCCCATATTAACAAAATCAAGCAATATAAAAAAACAAACAATGTCAAAAAAAGAAGTGTATCCCATTTAAACTATATAGAAGCATTATTAAAAAATCAAATACTAAACCCATGCTTCGTCATCCGTCGTCCATTAAAAGAAAAAAAAAGTGTGGGCCTCATATTAAACACCAACCAATATTTAAAAAAAAAATTGGATCCAATATTAAAAAAAAAAAAAAAAGCAATGTCAAAAAAAAAAGTACATCCCATATTAAAATATCATACAATATTCATGTAATTTCGTACAACCCCTAAAATGACAATCCAAACGTTTAGGTATACTTGATGTAATGAGCCGACATTATATTAAGCTAAAAAAATATGAAGTTCTATATAAAATATTTATATTCCGGTGTTTTGAAACGTGACTAATTAAACTATATAGAAGCATGGGTTTAGACCCATGCTTCGTCGTCCGTTGTCCACAAAAAAAAAAGTGTGGGCCCCATATTAAACACCAACTAATATTTTTTTTAAAAAAAAGTGGAACCCACCATCTCCAAACTCAAAGAAAAAAAAAAGTGAACCCCATATTAATAAAATCAAGCAATATAAAAAAAAAAAGTGAATCACATATTAAAAAAATAAACAATGTAAAAAAAAAAGTGCATCCCATTTAAACTATATAGAAGCATTATTAAAAAATCAAATACTAAACCCATGCTTCGTCGTCCGTCGTCCATTAAAAAAAAAGTCTGGGCCCCATACTAAACACCAACCAATACTTAAAAAAAAAAATTGTATCCCATATTAAAAAAAAAAAAAAAGCAATGTAAAAAAAAAACGTGCACCCCATATTAAAATATCATACAATATTCATGTAATTCGAAAGTATCCCCATTAAGTCAATAATGGTAGATTCATTGTCACATGCATATCAATCCATTAGTGGGAGCAATGAAATTATTGTATAGCAAAAAATATGGACCCCATATTATTGCTTTTCTTTAAAAGGTTAAGTAGCCAAACCATACAATTTCCTTTATTTTCTTATATTAGCCTGAGATCTAATCTAGATATTTAAATGTTGTATTTGCTATTCCGCCATGTCATTAATTTGTTATGTTTACTAAAATAAATATACTTAAAATAGTTATATTTTAAAATAAGATAGAATTTAATTCCTTTTTCATTTTTATTCTTACTCTAATAAATGTGAAAAGAGATTAATGTCATAAAAGAAAAAACAATAGTAAACGGAGATCAAATAATTAATAAGGTAAATTAGTGAAATTCTAATTCTAATTGACGTTTCCTTAAAAAACCGTGCAAAAGACAACATGATAAGTAAAATGAGCTAAACCAAGAATATTTACCAAAAATTAAAAAATAGTATTTCTTCATTTAAATAGAAAATCAAATTTCTACTTTGTTTCATTTTAAACATGTAAAATTAATATAATAATTTGAATTAGAATTATCCAAATCAAAATTTGATAAAAAATAATAAGTATTGTTTAGGCCCAATCTACACACATTAACAATAGAATATTTTACACCTTTAAATTAATCGAACTAAAATTCAAAGTATCAACTGATGCTTAAATATTGCTATTGTTTTATCTCAAAGAGAGGAAAATAGTTTCCTTTTAAATAAGTCTTCTCTTTTAAAAAGTATTAATAAATTTTTGCCAACTTTGTATTCATAGTAAACACTACTATAATAAAGTTTTGGATACGGAGCACAAATTATAATGTTATATTAATCGTGTTTTGAACATAATATATAATATATATATATAGAAGAGCCGGTTTATAAGCAAGATCATCGTTCGTCCTTTGATCCCACTTTTTTATTTAAGGGCAAAAAAATCCTTTGTGGTCCCACCCACTTTTTTATTTGAGAGCAAAAAAATGACATTTTATACTTTATATTACCAACTCTTCTAAAAAGTAGATACAAATACTTTATTATATTTCTATTTTTCTACTATATAGAAGCATTGGTTACCCATGCTTCGTCGTCAGTCACTCTTAAAAAAAAATAAGGTGGACCCCATACTAAAAATACCAAGTAATATTAAAAAAAAAAAAGGAAAAAAAGTGGACCCCACCCTCTCCAAACTCATAAAAAAAAAAGTGAACCCCACCCTCTCCAAACTCATGAAAAAAAAAGGTGGACCCCATATTAAAAAAACAAGCAATGTCAAAAAAAAAGTGCACCCCATATATTAAAAAATCAAACAATATTCATGTAATTCCCAAAGTATCCATCAAGTCAATATTAGTGAATTCATTGCCACATGCGTATCAACTCATTAGTGGGCGCAAATGAAATTATTGCATAGCAAAAAACATAGACCCCATATTATTACTTTTCTTCAAAAGGTTAAGTAGCCAAATACATACAATTTCCTTTATTTTCTTATATTAGTCTGAGATCTAATCTAGATATTTAATTGTTGTAGTTGTTATTCCGCCATGTCATTTATTTGTTATGTTTACTAAAATAAATATACTTAAAATATTTTTTTATTTTAAAATGAGATAGAATTTAATTACTTTTTCATTTTTATTCTTACTCTAATAAATGTGAAAAGAAATTAATATCAAATGGAGATCAAATAACGAATAAGGTAAATTATTCAAATTATAATTCTAATTGACGTTTCCTTAAAAAATAATACAAAAGACAACATGACAAGTAAAATGATCTAAACCGAGAATATTTACCAAAAATTAAAAAAATACTATTTCTTCGTTTAAATAGAAAATCAATTTCTATTTTGTTTCGTTTTAAACATGTAAAATTAATTTAATAATTTGAATTAGAATTATCCAAATCAAATTTGATAAAAAATAATAAGTATTTTATACCTTTAAATTAATCGAATTAAAATTGAAGTACCGACGGATGTTTAAATATTGCTATTATTTTATCTCAAAGAGAGGAAAATAGTTTCCTTTTAAACAAGCCTCCTCTTTTAAAAAGTATTAATAAATTTTTGCCGACTTTGTATTCGTAGCAAATACAAATATAGTAAAGTTTTAGATACGGAGCACAAACTACCATGTTATATTAATCGTGTTTTGAACATAGTGTGTGTGTGTATATATATATATATATATATATATATATATATATATATATATATATATATATATATATATATATATATATATATATATTATCACTGTCACGCCCCAAAATCCACCCTAGACGTGACCGGCATCCGACGTCATGAATAACATCGGAAGAACCTAAACGACACAATAATAACACTTGAACCCGCCAGGTTCAACATTCGCCTCAAACAGTTTATAAATTAAATGTAACAAATCATGAATATATGAATTAAATCAGCGGAAGTCTTTATTCGCCAAATACTTAGTCAAACGTAATAACGTGCCCGAGAGTTAATCAATAACTCAACAACTACCCACAAGAACATATACTATGGAGCTTCTAAGATAATGAGCAATGTCTAAATCATCGGGACGCAGCCCGAAACTAAAAGACGAAGAGTAAAGATAGAATGGTGCCCCACGAACAATCATGTGGGCTCACCGAATAGTCTCGAAGCAGCAAGTTCTCTTAAGTCGTAGGCGTATCACGAACCTGCTCCTCAATGATACTTAACATACCATAAAAAAACAATGGTATGCCTGAGTACTGGGTACTCAGTGAGTGTCTCGGGGACAACAAATATTATAAAAATAAAATATAATAATACATAAAGAAATCAGTTATGAAAAGATGACATAAAAACAGTCATTTCACTTTGTGATTCTTAATATCATTTGTTAAACAGTTTACAAAGCCATTAATCAATATAAAACAAGTATTCAGCATGTGTATCTCAATAAGAATTATCAAAACCGATTATAAAGTCTTTTGTCAAGTTACAACTTTCAATTATGCCTCTCAAATTGATCATGATTGTCAACAACAGTTCCATGAGAGATTACGAATATCACACATGCCGATACAGGCCCAAGAATCAATCACATCGAGGGGATGACTGTAGGGTTCCCTTGTCACAACGCACCACACCGGATTATAAAATCCTCGGTGACCACTCATCCTCCCGAATGGCTAGGCATAAACACATCGGAATATGAAATCCTCGATGATCACTCATCCTCCCGAATGGCTAGGCATAAACACACCGGAATATGAAATCCTCGGTGACCACTCATCCTCCCGAATGGCTAGGCATAAACACACCGGAATATGAAATCCTCAGTGACCACTCATCCTCCCGAATGGCTAGGCATAAACACACCAGAATATGAGACCCTCGGTGACCACTCATCCTCCCGAATGGCTAGGTAAAATCACATCAACAGAGTTCATAGCATAAAAGCCGAATTACAATTCATCTCAAGGTAGTCACATCACCATTTACCATTAAGGTTCGTTATGCCATATCGTAAAGATAAATCATTTCAAAGAATGTCTTGAAAACGTTTCACTTCTTTAAACAAGTTTCAATTTCCACAATTCGTAATAACATACTTTTATGGGTCAACAACCTTTCAAGTAACTAGTTAAATCATCCATCAAGAGAATTCCAATATCATTACCAATCATTATCCTTCATTATTAAGCATCTTTTATAGAGGAAAACATTCATAATATCATAAACATATATAGGGTTTGTTACAATCTAGGTTTAATGTGGGTTTGTCCCCTCACACACATTAACCACAATTTAGACATGAATTGGAGTTCAAGAACCATGAGAAGAATTACTTTTCCTTTCATTCATTAAAGAATCTTCAATAAAATTAATACTTCCAACAATGGTTTCAAAAGTGATTTTAAAAGAGACATACAAATCACAACCAAAGAGTTCGTAAAAACCGATAGAAACAGTATGTTCAAAAGAGACATACAAATCACCTTTATAGTTAAAAAGGATTTTATTTTTAAAGAGACATACATTCAAAATAAGGTTTTTAAAAGAGAGACATATCTTAATTTGTTAAACAATGTTTAACAAATCACTTTTCTAATGAAGAACACCCAAACCCTAGCTTGAATCACTTTGGGAAGAATTATGTTGCAAACCCTAGGTTTTGGTCATAAAATCATGTTAGAAAGGGATTAGGAACTTGAATTCAACCTAGAATCATGATAACACTTACCTTGTATGGTTCTTGAGGCTTGGGGCTTGTTCTTATTGACTTTAGGGTAATTTTTCGTGAATGGGGTGCTGGGGAAATAAACCCCAAACCTTAGATATAACTAAAAACTCGTAACCCGACTTTTTGACCCGAATCTGACCTGATTCGTGATGGGTCCGTGATGCGGGGCCATTGCGCAATGTTCTGCAGCTCAATCTCAGACTTTCGCGATTGGCCCGCGATGCGGGGCCATCGCACGCGCCCTCACGCGCCTGAAAAAGCGACGGGTGTCGGTTCTGCACAGTGTTCTGATACAATATTCCATACGAAAATGAAGAAAAAAGGACAAGAAACATAAAGGATAGATAATTTGACACAACTAAAGACCCAAATTAGCAACCAAAGTTCTTGAATTAACTTGACCTCTAATTTAGGAACTAAAGAGCACCAAACTCTTAGGATGACCAATAGGGATTTGATACCCTAATAACCAATCCTCTCACAAGATTCACAATCTCTAGCTTAGCAAGCTCTCAACACTCAAAAGAGTTCACAATTTCAAGACATCAATATTCAACATAGACTAAGTCTTCCAAATGAAATAGACTACTACTTATACTAAGGTTCAAAAGAAGACAACTACACTATTACACTTTTACCCTTAATGAAGTAAGGGCCTTGTTTGGGTGTCTTCTTTTGGGAACAAAACTTGAATTTGCAAATCTTCAAGTAATAGTCACATTGAAAGTATGACCATCTTCCAACCTCTTCTCCAAACCATCCTCCCATGCTATCATGAACACTTGCAATCCCCGGGAAGGTGTTAGAGTGTATTCAAGTATGTCCCTCCTCATGAACAATGCTTGCATAGCTTGAAGTTCCCTCGCTTGGCTCCTTGTAAAAGGTCTTGATGTCATTCGAGTTGTATCATTCTCCCCTTCTTGAAGAGAATTTGTCCTCAAATTTAAGGGATCAACATCTTGCACCACCATAGGAGAGAGATCACACACATTGAAGGTGTTATGAACTTGGTATTCAGGTGGAAGATCAATTTTGTATGCATTATCATTGAGTCGTTCAAGTACTTCAAATGGACCATCTCCTCTAGGCATCAACTTGGTCTTTCTTTTGTTGGGAAACCTCTCCTTTCGGAAATGTACCCAAACCCAATCACCCGGTTCAAGCACAACTCGTTTGCGGCCCTTGTTTGCTCTCTTGGCCGTTTCTTGATTCTTTTTCTCAAGGTGAAGCCTCACCTTCTCATGCAACTTCTTCATGGCCTCGGCTCGTTTGTTTCCATCTAAACTCAACACAACATCTTGAGATAAAGGGGTTAGATCTAAAGGGGTTAGGGGGTTAAAACCATAAACGACTTCAAAAGGTGACATGCCAATAGTGTTATGAATGACTCTATTGTAAGCAAATTCAACCAAAGGCAATTGATCTTCCCAAGATGTTAATTTTCCTTTAACCATGGCCCTAAGCATAGAACCCAAGGTCCTATTGACAACTTCGGTTTGGCCATCGGTTTGTGGGTGACAAGAGGTAGAAAACAACAATTTAGTACCAAGTCGTCCCCACAATTCTTTCCAAAAGTGGCTAAGGAATTTTGGATCCCTATCGCTCACAATGGTTTTGGGAATACCATGCAACTTTACCACATGTTCAACAAACAAAGAGGCAACATGAGAAGCATCATCAACTTTATGACAAGCAATGAAATGAGCCATTTTAGAAAATCGATCAACCACAACAAAGATGCTATCTTTACCCCTTTTGGTTCTAGGCAAACCCAACACAAAATCCATCGAAATATCAACCCAAGGTTGTTGAGGGGTGGGGAGAAGGGTATACAAACCATGGGGAAGGAGTCTAGACTTGGCGCCGCGACATTCAATGCATTGGCCACAAATCTTAGCCACATCCCTCCGCATATGAGGCCAATAAAATTGTTCCTCAAGAATCCCCAAAGTCTTATCAATCCCAAAATGTCCCATCAATCCCCCATTATGTGCCTCTCTCACAAATAACTCCCTCCAAGAGCTCATGGGCACACATAGTCGCTTGTTCTTGAACAAGAAACCATCAAACTTGGAATAGGGAGTAGAAGACCTATCCCTAATCCACCTCTCCCTTTCCCATTCTTCGCAATCTAGAAAGATTTTGGCAAAGACGGGGTCCTCGGGATACAATGTCTTCAAGCTTTCAAAACCCATCAATTTGGAAGACAAGGTATTAATCAAAACATGTTTCCTTGATAGGGCATCCGCCACTACATTATCCTTTCCCTTTTTGTATTGGATTACATAAGGGAAGGTTTCAAGGAATTCAACCCATTTGGCATGCCTTTTGTTCAACTTACCTTGGGCCTTAAGATGCTTTAAGGACTCATGGTCGGTCCGAATTACAAACTCTTTAGGCCACAAGTAGTGTTGCCAATTTCCCAAAGCACGAATCAAGGCATACAACTCAAGATCATAGGTAGTGTAATTCAAAGTCGCTCCCTTGAGTTTTTCACTAAAATAGGCTATGGGCTTTTGGTCTTGCATTAAAACGGCTCCAATACCCACTTTGCTTGCATCACATTCAATCTCAAATATTTTGTCAAAGTCAGGTAATTGTAACAATGGTGCGGAGCTAAGAATTTGTTTCAAAGTTTCAAAGGCATTAGCTTGCTCCACACCCCAAGAAAAAGGTTTGTCCTTTCGGATTACCTCGGTCAAAGGAGCGGCTATGGTACTAAATCCTTTAACAAAACGCCTATAGAAACTAGCCAAGCCATGAAAGCTTCTTACATCTCCAATGGATTTTGGAGTGGGCCAATTTCTTATGGCTTCTACTTTGGATTCATCAACCTCAACCCCCCTTGAGCTCACGACAAATCCCAAGAAAACAACTTCATCCACACAAAAGGAACATTTATCAACATTGGCATAAAGTTGTTCTTGTCTAAGCACTTCAAACACACATTTCAAATGACTAACATGCTCATCCATGGTTTTGCTATACACCAAAATATCATCAAAATAAACAACCACGAATTTGCCAATAAAAGGTTTCATCACATGATTCATCAATCGCATGAAAGTACTAGGAGCGTTAGTGAGACCAAAAGGCATCACCAACCATTCATATAGACCAAACTTGGTCTTGAATGCGATTTTCCACTCATCTCCGGGTTTCATCCGGATTTGATGATACCCACTCCTAAGATCTACCTTAGAGAATATGCATGAACCATTTAACTCATCAAGAATGTCATCAAGACGGGGTATGGGATGGCGATACTTTACCGTTATCTTGTTGATGGCCCGACAATCAACACACATGCGCCATGATCCATCTTTCTTTGGCACCAAGATCACGGGCACGGCACAAGGACTCATGCTTTCTCTCACAACTCCCTTTTCAAGGAGCTCATCCACTTGCCTTTGAAGCTCCTTAGTGTCATCCGGGTTAGCTCTATAAGTTGGCTTGTTTGGCAATTGAGACCCCGGAACAAAGTCAATTTGGTGTTCAATTCCCCTCAAGGGTGGTAACCCCTTTGGGAGTTCCGTTGGGAACACATCATCAAATTCCTGCAAAAGAGAAGAAATAGAGCTAGGAAAAGAAGGGGTTAGTTCATTAGTGTGCAATGTATAGTCCCTATGCATGAGGAGAATCACCGGTTGACGCTCCCCCAATTCCTCCCTAATTTCCCCACAATTCGCCAAAAGCGACACCTTAGTTTTTCCTCTAAGCTCTCCTTTCTTTCCACTCAACTCTTGAGAACTACTCTCCTCTACTCCCTCGTCCCCCACATTCTTCTTTTGCAATGCACCATGTCCCTTCTCCTTTAACTCCCTCATTTTGTTATAGATCTCACCCACTTGGGAGAGGGTCATGGGATTCAAGACATGTTTGGCACCATTGTGGCCAAGGGTGTATTGGTTAGTTCGCCCATTATGGTTGACGGACCTATCATATTGCCATGGTCGGCCAAGTAGAAGATGACACGCTTGCATGGGAACAACATCACACAACACCTCATCATGATACTTCCCAACCGCGAATTTGATGATAGCTCGTCTAGTCACCTTCAATTCACCACATTCATTGAGCCATTGAAGTTTGTAAGGGTTTTCATGGCGGGTGGTGGGAAGTTTCAAGAAATCAACAAGGGTGGTACTAGCAACATTGGCACAACTCCCACTATCAATGATCATGATGCTAGTGTTTTGGTTAATGATGCACTTGGAATGGAAGAGATTTTCCCGTTGACTTGGGTCATCCATTGCTTTACTTATCATGGTTCGTCGCACCACATATAGAGGTACAATAGGCTCATCATCACCTTCAACACCACCCCCTTCACTATCATGATGTTCATCCTCATGATTGCCCTCTTCATCCCCTTCCTCACATTCTTCCTCATCCTCACTATAAGTGTCTTTCAAAATAAACGCTCTACGATTAGGGCACTCACTTGCTCTATGACCGAAGCCATGACATTTAAAGCATTGAATAGGAGTTTTCGTACCTCCTTCTTTTGGAGCAAACTTCGGAGGTTGCTTGTCAACTTGCTTCTCAACTTGAGAATTCTTCACAAATGGTTTCTTGGCTTCTTGCATGGGGCCCTTATTCTTTTGCCAATTGGAGGAGAAAGCTCCTCGTTCTTTGTTATGGTTCCATGAACTCACATAGCCCCTTGATTTATTGATTTTGTCCTCCTTGAGACCCTCCTCTATTTCAATAGCCGCTTGAAGGGTTTCTTCAGTGCTCCCATAGTTGTGGAGTCTCATTTGGGAGACAATGTCACCATTTAACCCGGCTCGGAACCGAGTCATAGCATTTAACTCATCCTCGTCAAAGTCGATTCTCATCTTGACAATTTGAAACTCATCATAGTATTCTTCCACACTCTTTTTGTTTTGCCTTAAGGTATACACCTTCTTAAGTTGTTCTTGTTTGTAGCGTTCGGTGACATACTTACGCCGCATGGCCTCCTTCAATTCATCCCAAGTAGGTGTGGGCGGGAGTCCAATAATTCTTCTTGCTTTCACTTGAGTTTCCCACCATGTGGAGGCATACCCCTCGAATTGAGCAATGGCGTAAGAAGCCTTTTTCACCTCGGACATGTCATTCGTCAAGAAGATTCTATCACAATGCATCACCCAATCAAGGAATGTATCGGGATCACTACTTCCTTTGAAGGTTGGGAGAGTAACCTTGATGGAATTGAGACTCGTGTCTCGCCCTCCGCCATAACCGTGATTCCTATTAAAATCTCCATCGTCGTCATAACCTTGATGGTCACGACCTTGGTACCCTTCACGAGCTTGGTACCCTCTTTGCCTACCTATGTGAGGGTTAGGACCATGCCTTCCCCCCCTTCCTCGATAACCTCCTTGTGCTTGCCCTCGTGGCCTCCAACCTTGGTCACCATAATGTTCGTGCTCAAGTAGAGCTTCCTCTATCCCTTCCTCATTTGGTTGTTGGATGTTTGGACGGTTTTGGGGTGGCCTTGGTGCATTTGGGTGGGGGTCATTTAGGGGTGGGTCATTTGGATGTGGGTCATTTGGAGCTTGATCTTGTTGGAGTAGGTTGTTCCGTTGGCCTATGGGAATGTTGTTTGGTGGGGTAAGAGTCGTGTTTTGAGGAGTGTTTTGGGAAGTGGGGTTATATAGATGATGGAAGGTGCCAGGTGACACTGTAGGTGAAGTGCTTCGAGTAGCTCCACTTGTGCCACCTTGGTATTGCACTTGGGGCGAATACGAGACCTCCCTACTACCTCCTTCAATTGCTTCCACCCTACTTCCCAAGTTTTCCATTCGACCACCCATACTATCCACTTTATCGTTCAAGGCTTGTAAGGCTCTCATTACATCAGCTAGTGTGAGTTCCCCGGTGGGAACTCGAGTTTCATTCCCCGTGGCCATGGTACCTATTAAGACACTCAACAAAGCAAGCAAACACGTTAGATTAGTAAAATCAACTCACAATCGCTCAAGTATGCGCACCTTTGATTGCCTCACAAATTGCTTCCGCCAAAGATTGTGTGCTTGTTAATGTTGACTAGTCACAAAGGTTCAAATTCTACTCTTGGTCGGAATAGATTCTTGTTATCAAAAAGAACGAGGACGACTCAATAAAACAAACACACTTGAGCCAAGAAATGACAACAAAGTAAAAAAAAAAGAAAAGCACGAAAGAATTGGCACGAAAGAAATGCGGACACAAGAACTAGCAACACAAATAGGAACAACTACTAAATGGCTACTAGTTAAGAGACACAAGAAAATGGAATTGCAAAAATCGGGAAAATAACTAAAATTTCGGGTCCGGGTAGGTGATAACTTGAAAACACGAGCGGGAAGCCCCAATTGATCCAAGGTATCAATTTGAAATAATGAAATTTTTTAAATTTCTATACTTTTTTTTTTTGTTCCCTACCAAAGGATTAGGGACACAATACCATCAACTAAGGATCAAGAAATTTTTGTTTTGAGAAATGAAATCAAAGAGAATTTAAGTCGAAAAAACCTGAAATGTGCAACCCGCGACGCCTGTGCAGCACCTGCGACTCGCGGTTCAACCTGCGATAGTGATCCGCGGCTCGCGGATGATGCAGCCAAAATGCCAACTCTCTGTCACAAGGTGCGACACCACCTGCGACTCGCAGGTGCAACCCGCGATGGTGTTCCGCGACTCGCAGATGAGGCACCCCAAAACGTTCAACTCTCTGTCACAAGGTGCGACACAACCTGCGACTCGCAGGTTCAACATGCGGCTCGCATGTAGTGTCGCATATGGGCCAATTCGATGCTTTTTTTTTTTTTTCGCAAAAATCAGAAAACTTTGACAACTTTTGGATCAAATGGCCCTTTGGAGAGTCTTCTTCCTTATGAAGATTTGAAGGTGTTCAAGAACACAAGAACAAGTCAAAAATTCAACTACCCTCAAATCAACTCCAAATTGGCTCAAATTTTGGATTTAAGTTCTCTTTAATGTAGAGAATAAAGCCCAATAGGTTTCAACCTTCAACTTCACCTTCTTCAACAAGACCCACTTTCAAGTTCTTGAAGCTTTGAAGCTCAACAATGGTGGAACACAAACCCTAACTCCAAATTGACTTGAAATGGAAGATTTAGACTCTAGAACACTAGGAAACTCTAATCTAACACTAGATTCAACAAAATCAACAAGAAAATTCGATTTTTTTTATTTTTTTTTATTTCAGATTTTTTTTTTTTTTTTGTTGAATCAAAACCCAAGATTAGATTTGGTAGAACAAACCTAAACTAAGCTCTGATACCAATTGATACAATATTCCATACGAAAATGAAGAAAAAAGGACAAGAAACATAAAAGATAGATAATTTGACACAACTAAAGACCCAAATTAGCAACCAAAGTTCTTGAATTAACTTGACCTCTAATTTAGGAACTAAAGAGCACCAAACTCTTAGGATGACCAATAGGGATTTGATACCCTAATAACCAATCCTCTCACAAGATTCACAATCTCTAGCTTAGCAAGCTCTCAACACTCAAAAGAGTTCACAATTTCAAGACATCAATATTCAACATAGACTAAGTCTTCCAAATGAAATAGACTACTACTTATACTAAGGTTCAAAAGAAGACAACTACACTATTACACTTTTACCCTTAATGAAGTAAGGGCCTTGTTTGGGTGTCTTCTTTTGGGAACAAAACTTGAATTTGCAAATCTTCAAGTAATAGTCACATTGAAAGTATGACCATCTTCCAACCTCTTCTCCAAACCATCCTCCCATGCTATCATGAACACTTGCAATCCCCGGGAAGGTGTTAGAGTGTATTCAAGTATGTCCCTCCTCATGAACAATGCTTGCATAGCTTGAAGTTCCCTCGCTTGGCTCCTTGTAAAAGGTCTTGATGCCATTCGAGTTGTATCATGTTCGGTAAAATGGACATAACCTCTTGTACGTAGCTTTTCTTGGGATGGGCGACCTACCGTTGGAAAGCTATTTCAAAGATCTACAACTTTCATCAAGGAAGTGTTTCCAAATTCCCAACACATTTTTATGAAAATCGCTCAGAAGACAGACCTACCAAAACTTAGGCGAATTTAAGAGGCCTTAAGAACTTCACTAGTTGGTTTGACTTCAAAACGACCATCTTTCACCCGAATTTATTATGAATGGTTTCATATAGATATAATATCATCTTAACACTAGATTTTTACAAATTCACACCTAGTTCAAGTTTACGGGGTGTTACAATCACTATCCAAACACAACTACATACACATACATACACTATAATTCAAAGTGTTGGGCCCGTGTGCAGCACGGGCATAGACCATCTTTCGTTCCCTCTCCTTTCTAAAATAAAAGGGACTTAGGTTGTATAATTTTATATGATGGGTAAACGGGTCACGCGTTAAAATAATTGGGTTGGAAGTCTACGTGGATCCTACGTGGCTAATTTTTTTTGTGTTGTGGAGTCGAAGTCACACTTCTATCCATAAAAGGGCAAGTATACCAAGTATCCTAACGAAGAGGGCAAATTTGATCCCAAACTTTGACGGAGGAGGACAAATTTAAACTATAAACCATACTTGGAGGATAAATTTGACCCTTTACCCATTTTTTTTTATAGCTATCAATGCGAGACTTTTTCTGTACACCTTAATCTCCCTCTTGAATTAAGTTCTATCGAACCCATCACCTCCTGATCACTAACTAATTCCTTTTTTTTTCGAAAGCTACGGATAAAAGTAGTAAACTGACTAACAGATGCGCAAAGACGCCATCGCTTTGCTATCTTGATACTTGTCTTGTCAAACTATTAATTTTGGTTTCCGTTCCATATCTTGGAAATGAAAAATCCAACACTTCTATTTACAAAATAATGTTGGTTTGGGCTGAAGCAAATGTGGACCATGTAAAGCCCAATTTTCAAGCCCATATGAGAATTCAAACATTAATGGGAAACACATCATGCACGGCCTATATGGGCTCACTATGGGAAATCCATGAAGCTATGTGCCAGATTTTTAAAAGGGCAAATTACATAAATAATTACCTTTTAAGGGTTGTTAATAATTAGTAGCTATCTTTTATCAATTTATAATTCGTGGCTAGTTAACTATATAGAAGAGTGAGTTGCTCACTTTTTCGTCGTCTGTCATTAAAAAAATTAAAAAAAATAAGGTGGGCCTCAATCTTCTTTAATAATAGAAAAATTGTAAAAAAAAAAAAAGGGGGGGGGGGGGGGGGTAGGATCCAATCTTCTATAATAGTAGGAATGAAAAAAAAAACAAATTTAAGGTGGGGCCCACTCTTCTATAATAATAGAGATTAAAAAAATTAAGGCGAGGTCGACGTGGTGAATTAGGAGATAATTGCAAAAAAATAAAAATAAAGGTGGGATCCGCGTGAAGAAGTAGGAGACAATTGCTAGGAAAAAAAATTAAGGTGGATCCATGTGAAGATGTAGGAGACAATTGCAATAGAAAAAAATAGGATATTTAAATAATGATAATAAGTTCAGAAAATGGTAAAGGTACGCTTAGAGAAAATATAAAGAAGAGAAGTTCGGAAAAAAAGAAATAACGATTTAAATTGAACACAAAAACCGCTAAAGAAGTCATAACACCAAAAGATTTAAAGGTATAAGTTTAGACACATACGTCTCACACAAATAATGAGGAATAAATTGGTAGAATCATGAAATAGGATTGGTTTAGATGCACTTTATTAAAAACAAAACCCTAGTATCTTTGCTGTAGAATTTTCTCCGACCAGCCATATTAAATTGATGTTTCCCGCTTATCTAACCGTTGGATCGAGCCCAAATTTTAACTGAGTGGTCCCAACATATAGGTCTTAAATGTGAACGGTGACGATCGGATTTCAAGGTCTGTAGCTGTGCGTTTCCAGCTATGAACAGTAGCTGCGAATTTGGTGAATATCTATAGTTTATTGGTTATACAAACCTCAATTAGATGTAGAATGATTCTTTGAAGCATGGAGCTTACGTTTGGGATATTTTAACGGGATTTAAGGTATGTCTCTCTCTTGAAAACTGGTTTGGGATGTATGTCTCTTTTCAAAATCATTTTTGACTATAAAGATGATTTGTATGTCTCTTTTTTAAAAACCTTATCATGGATATATGTTTTCTTCCCAAAGGTTATTTATTGAATAAAAAGGTGAACTTTTCATGCAAAACCCTAATTCATGTCTTTGCTTGTGGTTGGTGTGCGTGAGGGGACAAGCCCACATTAAACCTTTATTGTATTATCTTCTATATACGTATATGAAATCATAATCGTTTTCTTCTATAAAAGATGATCAATGATGATGGTTAATTGTTGGTATTGATGATTTTACCAAGAAACTAAGACAAAGGAATCTTGTTTAAAGAAGTGGAAACGTTTTCAGGATTGTCTATGAAACTATGGATTTTCGTAATGGCATAATGAACTTTAATGTTATTTGATGGTGTGACTACTTTGAGATAAATTGTGAATCGGCTTCTATGCTATGAACTTTGTTGTTGTGTTTGTCCTAGCTACTCGGGAGGAAGGGTAGCCACTATGGATCCTAGTGTGATTTATGCTTAGCCATTCGGGAGGAAGAGTGGCCACCGTTGGGTTCGCTACCCGGGGTGTGATTAATGCCTAGCCATTCGGGAGGAAGAGTGGCCACTGCTGGGTTCACTACCCGGGGTATGATTTATGTCTAGCTATTCGGGAGGAAGGATAGCTACCGAGAATTATATGTTCCGGTGTGGTGCGCTATGCGCGATATGCTTGATTCTTGGTCCTGTATTGGCATGTGTGATATTCTTATTCTCTCATGGAATTGTTGTTGACAATCATGATAAATTTGAAAGGCATAATTGAAAGTTATAACTTGACAAAAGGCTTTATAACTGGTTTTGATAATTCTTATTGAGATACACAAGCTGAATACCTGTTTTTATATTGATTAATGGCTTTGTAAACTGTTTAACAAATGATATTAAAAATCATAAAGTTGAATGACTGTTTTTATACTATCTTTTCAGAACTGATTTCTTTATGTATTATTATATTTTATTTTTATATTACTTGTTGTTCCCGAGGCACTCACTGAGTACGAAAGTACTCAGGCATACCATTGTTGTTTTTGATGGTATGTTAGGTAACGGAGAAGTGCATGTTCGTGATACTCTCGACGCTTAGGAGAACTTGCTGCTGCTGTTGATTTGGTGAGCCCACATCCTTGTTCGTGGGACACTTTCTGTTTCATTTATTATTCTGGATTTCCGGGCTGCGTCCCGAAGTTAGATGATTGTTGTGTCTCTTAGAAGCTCCATAGATGGTTGTCAGAATTGTGGGTAGATTGTCAAAGTCTCGTACGACTTAATAGGTGTTTGCCACGTTTATGACTATTTACTTATATTAGACTTCCGCTGATCTTATTTCATAATTGTGATCCTGATATATGCAGTTACTTATAACTTTGTTTAATTTAATAAGGAAGGATTATTAAAAAGGAACTTGATGTTACATTTATTTTATAAACTGTTGGAGACGAATGTTGAACCTGGCGGGTTCAAGTGTTATTATTGTGTCGTTTAGGTTCTTCCGATGTTGTTCATGACGTCGGATGCCGGTCACATCTAGGGTGGGTTTTGGGGCGTGACATTTATGCAAAATTATTTGTTACTATCGCTCTCCTGTTCGTAGTATCCGTTTTTTAATTTAAAGTTAGTTATATTATGGTATAACTAATGTTAAGCTTATACGCTCCTTAAAAAAGACATATAGTAATCAATTACGTTAAATAGTTGGAGCAGTAAGGGTGAATTTAAAAGAAAGTAATAATTGACTTTTTAATTTTGTTAAACGCATTAAATATTTTAACTTAAAAACATCTTTGGATGGACTATATTTTCGTTTAGAACACAAGATTTTTCTAGGATAAAACTAAATTTTAGGGGATGCAAGTAGATTCAGAATCCATAATATGGCTATTTATTGTTTGGTTTTGCGAGAATAATAGTCAAATGCCACAGATATATGTGCTGATGGCATTTGACAGAAACGGAAGAACAAAAATAATATATAATTTTTTTTAAAAAAACAGTTGACAATTCATTTTCCCATTGAAAGATCCATTGTCTTTCTTATTTCAAAAAATTTCCCTTTAAATGCATCAAGTTTACTCTCCCTTTGTTCAATCTTATTCCATGAACTTCTCACATATCCTCATCAATAAAATGTTTTTGTTTGTAGTTTTTCAAGATAGTTTCCTTTGATCTTTTCCCTCAGAATACACAATTAAAAAAAGAACAACCGTTGCATTTGTGGCTGTATTTGCAAGAGGAAGAAAAAAGGGTCAATGGAGAATTCTTTAGGATCTGCATTTGTGGCTGTTTTTGCAGTTTCAGGAAGTGTTGTCCTTCTTGCCATGAGAGTGCATAAACATCTTCTTTCTGATTTCATGAACAAACTCGAACTTGAAATTGGTATTTTACATCTCTCTTTTTCTCTACATTTTTGAAGTTTTTGATATTTTTATTTTCAAGTTTTTTAGAATGGGGGAAAGGTCCAACTTCGCTCCCGAAGCTTGCTTAATTTTACCGCCCGTTATACTTTTGAGTCTATTCATAATCTTACTGTTAGCAAATTGGTTCATCTTTGTCCTTGCCATTAACAATTTTCTAGCGAGAAATAAATGGAATTCACGTCCCGGAATACTTCAAGAATGGGGAAGGTCCAATCTCGCTCTCAAAAATTGCTTAATTTCACCGTCGGCTAAACTTTGGGTCTATTAGTAATTTTATTGTTAGCAAATTGTTTCATCCTTGTCCTTGCCATTAACAATGTTCTAGCATGAAGTAAATGGAACTCGCTTTCCAAAATACTTCGAGAAAAAAGAGCCAAAATTGATCAATCTAAATTTAATTATGATTTAAAGTTACCCTCAAATTAAAGTTTCATAAGCAGATAAGGGTAAAGCCCATACTTTTTCCTTATAACGGGTTAAGATTAGACTCAAAAAATTGCTCAATTGTATTCTTTACAAAGACAAATTTGACTCTTTTCTCTTTACACAAAATCGCCAACTTTAGTTTTTTTTTTCTTCTTCCCTATGGGTTTGTAATTCGAAAAGAAAAAAAGTCTCTATTTTCCCTCCTTTATATAACGGCCCAAACCGCTAGAACCTACTACTATCAGTATCGAATTTCTTGTATTTTGGACTATTGTGTACTTTATATAACTCTATATTAGTAGATGATTTTTATGAAATATATAAACATCAAAAAATGATTTTCTTTTTCCCAAATGAGAGAACGGATCTAAATATGTCTAAAGAAGTTGACTTTTCGGTGGTGCAAAGACTCATGGTCTCTTTTTTCTTCTTCTTATTTCCACCGTCCAAGTGTTCAGATGAAAAAATAGTTGGGCTGCTCGGCTAAATATATTTACAACCTCTGGATAATATATACATAAAATACACATGTATTTTGTAGTGTTGGCTATCTTTTGGGGGTCGACGACTATTTATGTTAATTTCTCTAATAATTTATATGGTGATATTACATTGTGTGGCCAGATGAAGATCAAGCAAAGAAGAAGGTTATGTTCTCCAACAAAATTGTTGAATTGGGCTCTCAAAACAAAGATAAGTTTCATGATTATCATCATAGTTCAAGGAAGCACAGGAAGAACCATGGAGAATCATCTGATGATGAGAGCTTGGAATCCATGCCTTTGAATTGGCAAGTTCTTTATAAAGGAATCCTCAGTAATAAGACCCTTAGGGGTTATAATTAACTAGTTGTAATATCCCCTTTGTATTTGTACTCCTTTGTAAAAATATATTTGTATTTGTGATTGTGATAGTGACTTTTGTAGTCACATTTGCAAAAGGAAATGACACGTTGTTGTGACTTTAGTAAATTTTCATTTTTATTCGTGTAACATATTTGGTTGAATATAGATTGGGGGAATGAAAGGAGATTTTTTTTGTCTATTACTTCCTTGTCGCTCTCAAATTTATTACTGTTGCACATTACGATACTGTCGATTTGTCATAGAACTCCAAAGGACTATCCTAGCAGCAACTTTCACACAGATACACATAACTTTATGGAACAATATAAGTACATATTGCTTAGATATATGAGAATAAAACTGTTAAGAGGCATATTCATGATTTTTAGTTTTGAGTTTTGGATCAAATTTTTTTATTTACTGGATTTGGAACATATTAAATATTTTTTAACAAACACATAGTTTAGATCAAAGCTTCTAAATTCTACGGAATCGTAACTATAATGATGACTCTGCCTGTGAGTATTCATTAATTTTTGGGCAAAAAACATATATGTATATGGTAAGAGGGTATATTTACAGAACATGACGATATTTTTCAGTTTACAAAATATATCAATAGACTTGTTACAAAATTTATGCGAATTGGGTAAATTAAAAAGAAGCAAATAAAACACATTAAATAAGGTAAGGAAATACTTTTACTTATTTTATCCAGTTTTCTCTCTCCATTCAAAATTTAGACATATAGTTCCCTTATTTTCTCCAACTTTTGCTTCCTTATTTCATCCACTTTTCTCTCCCATTCAAAATTAAGAGATATTGTTACCTAATTTTCTCAAACTTTTACTTAAAAAGTCCATTATAATCGGTAATTTTATGTACAAAGTTCATACACCAAAAAACATATATGTATAATTTTGGTATGCAATATGTATAACTGTATATATTCTTATAATTTTTATATATGAAATATGTATAAATATTGTATGTGTATTTTGATTATTATAAAGTACATATAAATTGTATAAAATCTAATCAAAGTATGTATAAATTTTGAGAAAAATATGTATAATAAAATTGTAATTGATACAGACCAGATTCCATACAAAGTTCATATACCAGAAAATAGTATTAATTTTTGTATGCAATATGCCTAAATGTATAAATTCATTATAATTTCTACGTATGAAATATGTATAAAAGTTGTATGTATATTGTGATTATGATAAAGTACATATAAATTGTATAAAATTTGATCAAAGTATGTATAGATTATGAGAAAGTATATATGTATAATAAGTTTTCTGATTGATACAAACCAAATTCCATCCACATTTCATACACATATCAGTTTTCAACATTTTTAAGACTAATGATGATATCAAATTTGTTCACATTTCATACACATTGTGCTGCATATATTTAAAAATGACATATAGCAGACTCCATACACATTTCATACATATATTAGTTTTCAACATTTTCTAAAACTATAGTTTATATAGTTCATACAGATTTTCAAAACACACAATGATCATATATATCTGAAAACGATACAAATCAATTTTTATATACAATTAATACACAAGTTAGTAATCAAAAATACTTTGTAATATTGGTTTGAAAATTTATACTAGAGGAGAAGATGGATTTTAGGTATGAAAATGGTGTCTATCATAAAGGGAAAGAGAGAGAGAGAGAGAGAGAGAGAGAGAGAGATAGAGAGAGAGATTTTTAAAAAGAAGAAGAAGTTGAATGATAACTATCCTATAATTAAGTCCACATTTATAATCAGATTTTCTTCCTTAAAAAAAGCCTAAAATCGTGGGTATATCTCATTAAGCCCAAATCTGATATACTTTGTAATTTTATCGGTATGTTTTGTAAATAAGGAAAAGTATTCTTATGTTTCGTAATATAGAGTCTTAAATAGGTATTATTAGGTCATTTTCCCTTAATTGTTTTATCGCCAATTTAACTACAAAAGTCATATTTCTCCAATAAAGAATGACGTAAGTCTCACTATGAAATAAATGAGTCCAATACCTCAAGTCTCTATGACGTAAAAAGTCCAATAAGTCTTATTGTGATGTTATCGATCATTGGCAAAAGTTTGACGATACATTAGACTTATTTTAAGCTTTCCTATAGATACTTTAATTCTAGGCTTCTTTGAGTTGAGGGCTAAGCTAAAATATCATCGAATAAATTATCAAAATAGGCGTCTAGTGATAATTGATCTTCACGGAAAGAAGAGTATAATAAAGTTATAAAACTTAAGTTCGATAATAAGGAAAAAAGTTGGTTAGTAGTGATATGTTCTCTATTGCTAAAGCCCTTTTAGTTTACACCCTTTTAATCTTGTGAATGATTTTATCTTTGTGAACAACCAATAGTATTATAATTTTAGAAGAACCACTAAAGAGTCGTGGACTTGTGGTGGAATTATAAGTGTTCCTTCATCTCCAACCAGAAGTCATGAGTTTTAAGTCCTGAATGTGGAATTGCCTTTGTTAAGAGAGCGCTTTACCCCCAATGTAAGACTTTTTTGGGTGCGAATTCAGATTTAATTCAAACCCCAACGCATATACTGAAAACCAGATGGAAACCCAAAGAAATAGTTGTAGCTTGTGATTTAGTGGTGTCGAAATTTCACATACAACAAGTGTGAGTTCAATTCTCATTGTCCCATTCGTCTTTCCCCTCCTTGATCCCTCAATGTAATAGAAAAAAAAAAAATTAAAAAGGATCAGTGAAGCAGACTTAATTTTTGAAAAACAACTAAATTACCTGATCCAAATAAAGTTAAGCTTTAAGTCCATGTATTACTTGAACCCAGTTTCACTGACCCACAATTCTAATTTAGGACATGTTCTGAATATACTTGGGACTAGGGGTGTTCATGGTTCGGTTTGGGTCGGTTATTGGTTAAAACCATAACCAAACCAATTTAGTCGGTTTTTAAATATCTAAAACCATAACCAAACCAAGTAAAATAATAACCACCGGTTTGGTTATTGTCGGTTTGGTTCGGTTTTTCGGTTTATGACTAGCCGTGACAATTCAAATATTCTCTCTCTACGTTCTTCAAATTTCTTATGAAGCTCTTTTTTCCTCACGGCCCACAAGGGTGAACTTTGCTACATATTGAGGGAAAGACACGCTGTTGGCAAATCAGGTGGACCAAACTTGCAACGCAGTTTAGATTCAAAAGAACAAGTCAAACAGAGGTTTCAAAATACAAACAACCCTTATGCTTACAACTTATTAGAGTTGGGCTTGGATTGTTGGACATATTCTTTTAAGACACGGGCCTTAAAAATAAGTAGACCAAAATTAAATTAATAATTAAAAGGTATAAAATATCTTTAATTATTTATGAAAAGTTAATATTATACATATAAATAATTATAAATTTTATGTATATAATTATCGGTTTGGTTCGGTTATTTTTTACTATAACCATAACCAAACCAAATATTATCGGTTTTTTAAATTTAAAACCAAACCAAACCAAACCAAACCAAATGTCGGTTATTTTATTCGGTTTGGTTAAATTTTCGATTTGGTTTTGGTTTTAACCAAAACTGTGAACAGCCCTACTTGGCACAAATTTTGAATGGATTCAACCCAAAGAAGCTTTAGTGTCATACACATACACAAATGTCTCTAAGGTCTGCTTAGACTCTATCCAGGACCGGCTAGACCCAAGCACTTGTTTTAGATCTCAAGAATTTGAGGGCCCCAAAATAATTACTACCTCCCTGTATAATGTACAATTTGTCTAATTATATATTTCTCATCATTGATGAATTTATTTCTTTATTTTCATATTATTGTTCAATGATTTAATTTTTCTCTCTCACTAAATAATACTCCCCCTGTCTTAGTTTAAATGTTATAATTTGATTGGACATAGAGTTTTTTTAAAAATAAATAGATACTTTTGAATCTTGTAATCTTAAATTAAAGATGTGTGTACTGTGTAGTCCTTTAAATTTTGTTATCTTGAACTTGTCATGTAGAATGTTGGAATTGAAAAGCTTACCAGATATAAAAAGAGACACTCTCTTTGAGACAGATCAAAAAGAAAGTAATACACTTAAATTGAGACGGAGGGACTACTAATTAATTTAGTTGAATTCTTTTTCGCTATTTAGTAATTACTCACTTAACTCTATCTAATGATCCAACTTATCATTTACTTTTCTCACATAAATTGAAAGTTATCTCCTTTCAGTTGTGATGCAATCAAGCATGCAAGTGTTGCAACAAACATAAGTTTGCAACATTTAATTTATTCAATTATTTTGTAATATATAAAACCAAGTTCTTATATTTTTATTTCTCATATTCACTTGCCTAATTTCAATCAACAATGCTCACTACATATAAGACCTCTTATAAAGATTTGGCTTTAGACCTCCAATGTTATTAGGTCACCCCCGGCTCTATCCTCCCCAGATCCCACTTATAATATTACACTGAGTATGTTATTACTGTTATACATATACACAAACGTTTTTACAATGGCTTTGTTAAAGAAAATTGGGCATGACTTAGTGTTTCTTACCAGGTCCAATATGATATATAGTCAAGTTTGGAGGCCGTACTGGGGATCGATTTGATGACTTGCTACAATGTTCGGAGAATATTGACGAACCATTTTCTTCCATCCAAATTATAATTTGATCAAATCATAAAAGAACACTTTAACACGAGATATAAACACGACGGATCTTGTAAGATAATTTTCTTTTACTCAAATTGTAACGCGAAGACCATATCCACAACTCATGTTAGAATAGAATGATAGTAAATGGCCGTTTGGTCGTGAATATTTTTTACTTTCTTGAGAGTTTGAATTTCGAAAATCATGTTTGGTCATAAAATTTCATAACTCAACATGAATATTTTTTTACTCCAAATCACTCATATATATACAAAAGCGACTCCAATCTATATCAATGGAAAAAAAAAACAACTCCAATTTCCAAATACCATTTTTTACTACGAAAACAAAAACTAATTTTTGAAATTTCACAATTTCCATGGCGTTTTCCTAGATATTTATCGGGTTCAATTTGAACTGGTTTTATGAACTTATTATATGGATCACCTTTACCATTCCAATATCACGTTCAAATTTGAAAGTTTCAAATTTCAAAAGTTCTAGTACCGTTTCGGAATTCGGATCGTAGTGCATACAATTTTTTATCCTTATCCTACTAATCATATCAAAAAAAAAAAAAAAAAAAAAAAAAAAAAAAAAAACTGCAATAGAGCGAATAAAAGGTACAAGAATATTTTGACAAAAAATTGCAAGCATATTAAATGTTCTTTATTATATTGGCTATTACAACATGATTCATAATTTTTATGAATTCAAATTTGAAAATTATAAGTCTACAAAAGCTATGAGAGATAGAGAGGATAATCAATAAATAATAACGCAATTAAAGCTACTTTCAAGCTGAAACAAACGACATCAAATCCAGATCTATCAGAACAAAACCAAACGAAAAATTAAAGACAAAATATCCGTGTAATTTTTTCCTTCAAATTATAAACAAAGCTAACAAAAGTGTTTGTAATTAGAGATACTCTATCATTAATAACAAAATTAAAGCAATTTTTCAAGCCAGTCAACTGAATCAATCGAGATTACACAAAATCAAATCCAGATCCATCAAAAACAAAAAACAAATATCCGAGTAATTTTTTCCTTCAAAGATATAAAAAAAAATAATACATTAATTCAACATACTTGGAAGCAGAAGGTGGCGATGGAGGTGTAAAAAATTTGTTCCAATTCATCGACTCATCTGCGACCGGTCCGGTCCAAACCGGGCGGTTCATAGTAACGAACCGGCATATTAGCCCGTGAAGTAGAAAATTGGTTGAAGAAGAAGGTATAGAAAGATAAAGCAAGAGCTAGATGCTGCTAAGAACACCAATCCATATATAGTTCGACCCGCCATGGAAGATTCTAGAAGAAAGTGGATTTGATCTGAGAGAGATATTTTGAGATTTGGATTAGATCTGGAAGGTAAGAGTACAAGAGTGGGGAAGTTAATGAGTTTCTTAAATAGTTGTTGTAAAAGTTTCCTCATTTGAAAATTTGAATATGGAAAAGCAATAAAATAGGGGAAAATGGATAAGGATATAGCCAATAATAATTTGAAAAAAAGGTTATTTTATAATGATGGGGTTGCTAAAATCAACTGGTGCGCTTTAATTAGAGAAAGTAATGGCAATGTCATGCTGATAAAGATAAAAAAATTTTAAGGGGTCAGTACATGGGAAGTAAATTTTAATTTAGATACTCGAATTAATAATCTTTTTAATAGAGCATTTGGACACATGATAAAGTGTTTTTATTAGATATTTTTAGTTCAAATTTTAAAAAAACTTTTGTCTGTGATTTCAAGAGTCTGTTACGTAAATAGTTAACTACTTCAAATATGTTACCTCCTTTAATTATACGAATTAGTCTCAATAAGCCGTAAAACTCCAGGTTTAGGTTCCAATTGAGGTTAATGCCTATAATTAGAGGAGATGACTATTTTAAGAACACGCCAGAAGATTTTCCAACAATTAAATTGAAAGCGTCTAATATGAATATTTTATCATGTGTTACGTAGTGAATTGAAACAAATTACAATTCGAGTGTCTAAATAAAATTTTACTGACAAATTTAAAAAATTATTGATGTATTTAAGCCTAGTTTTAAAAATATATTTAGTTGTAAAGCTTCCTACTAATAGAGATATCAACTACCTTTATTAGCTTTTTTACTTTTGATATGATTCGATTCTTTAGTTCAAACATTCCCTTGAAGTTATTCCATGTCAAACAAATTGAGTATTTATCATAGATTAACTAATTTGATGTTGTTATCAATCGATCACAATCATTTATTTTTTGGTTTCCTATCAAACAGTTTGAGAATTATAATTAACCTTTATCGTTCGTTTGAATTCATGTTTTTGGTAAGTAATATTCCAAATTTATTAATTCTCCTTTTTTTTTTTTTAAAAGGAATCCATGTATGTTAGCATGACTCAACCGTCACGTCTACCGAAAGTAAGGAAGAGACTAATTTGTAGTCACTTCACACGTGTCAACGTGAGGATAACGCACGGAGTTTAGTGGCCGCAAGAATTGGATATCACTTTTTTTTTTTTTTTCATCTTAAGAATTGGATATTACTCGCTCCTAATTTTTTTGGCTTTTCTTTCTTTTTAGCTTTTGTCTCTAAACGGGGGGATAATCCCGTGTCCAAAGCGTTTCAAATTAGCAGGATTCGAGCAAAGGCTATACTCCAAAATATTTGATGTAGACAATATTCTAATGCAAACATTAATATTTGTTTCCACAATTCAAACATATAGTTTATAAATTATACGGAAATGATTTTGCAGTTGTTCTAAGCCTCCTCTTCTTGCTTTTGGCTCTACATGAAGGAAGTGTTAGTGATACTCCGTCTGGTTGCTGATTTTCTACGCTACTTTTATGGACCACCGTGTTCTTGGTATTATTATAACATTTAAAGTGCTAATATCTTTATCCCAAAGTTCGTGTCTCTACGTGTGTTTCTTTTTATTGCTTTTTAGAATTTAAAATGCCTAACATCACATGAATGGACAAGGGTGGCGTGGACTGACAGAGGCAAAGAACATAGGCTTTGGATTTATGAATTTACTAAACAACATATACCTTGATCGCGATCTCATATATAGGTCTGGAAAGAGTGAGACGTACGCATACCGTACCTTTCTTTGGATAAAGTAAAGAGGATTTTTGATAAGACACTTCGCTCAAGAAAAAAATTTAGAAACAGGTATAGAAAAAACAAGAGTGAAAAGCTCTGTTGATTTTTTATTTTTTATTTTTTTAAAGAAGGATAAAGCATTAACATTAGAGATAACCAAAGTAAAAAAGAACAACAACAGTAGTAAATTAGAGGTATACAATAATACTAACACAATAATAGTGAAATTCATAAGGAAAATAGAGGAATACAACAACACTAACACAATAGCAGTGAGACTGATAAGGGGATGGGGAAGCAAATAAAGTGTTCCAAACTAGAGTCAAGCTTACCCACGCAGAAAAGAGACAACGGTCAACTATCTACTAATCTTATTCTACCATAATCCTCGATTCACTCTCTCGTATCTAGTGTCCTGTTTTCGGTGAGCTGAACAGTCATGTCCTGTCTAATCACCAATCCTCATATATTTCTCAGCCTACCTCTACCTCTCCTTAAATGTCTTATCATCGTCAATCTCTTCAATCTCTCACACCTCATCACTGGGCATCTGCGCTCCTCCTCTTCAAATGTCCGAACCATTTCAACCTCGCTTCCCTCATAGGCCTACAGCAAGGACGTGGGTGCACAATCCCACCCCCTTCTCAAATTTTTTTGTGAAAAATATTTTTTAGTAGGTTGTTCCTTTATATGATTTAAAGTATTAAAACAATTTTTCTTGATTGTGATGTTACCAACTTAGTAATAATTTTTATCATTAAAAAGGTGATTTATAGTTCTAAGTATGTAACTTCTACCTTTAAGAGTTTAATTGATTTCTGAACTATTGCATACTTTGGCCCAAAAATTAATTGTTTTCTTTTAGATAAAAAAGAGAAGAAATTTAAACATCACTTTATTGTTGCGTGAGTATTATTTAAAGGTCCCTTATTTAAATAAAAATTTCCCACTTTTATGCACATCATCGATCTGTCAAAGGACACTCGATAGTCCCACTACTTTCATTTAAGAATTGAAATATTTTTTCTTGATGGTATATGGTCTTAGCTGAAAGAGAAGATTCTGAATCAAATCGTTCGACTTGGAAACACTGAATTCTACCGAAAGATGAACCAGTAATCGGATTCGCCACTAAAAGGAATGGACTAATGTATTGCCCTATAGTTGTGGTCGAAGGTGACTTCACAAATCTAGAGTCTCTGCCGTGGTGAATTCATGATTTAAACTTGATGAGTTCACTTTTAAGAGTTTATTCTTTGTACTTTTAAACATTTGTTCCAATTTTTTATTTTTATTTTTTACATATTAACTCATGTTCTGCTTTAAAAAATACTAGATCTGCCTTTAGCTAGAAGGGTCAGTCTCCAGCTTCCAATGCGTGCGTGGATATTGTCATAGATGATGCATGGTGGCCAAGAAAATTGGGCTGTTGATAATATTATTCCTGGAGGAGTGGGAAATTGGTGGGTCGGCAAATGAATTTAATGTCCCATAAGCACAAATTTTCATGAGGAATATTGCTTATGTAGAGAAGTAGTTGGAAGTTCAAGATATTACTCCTATATGATTTGAATTGGTGGACAGAAATAACTTCGTATATACTACTCCCTCCGTTCATTTTCACTTGTCCTATATTGACTTTTTTTAATTTATCCTCGACACTCTCCTTAAAGAGTCATCAATAGAATAGTAATTTTACTATATGAAATCAATCAAACATATTTTAAAAGTTGTGCAAACACTAATAATTTCTTGAAGTTTCTAACCTAATAATTAATAATAAGAGTAAAATAGGAATCAGATGGTAAATTGTCTCTTAGTTTTCCGAATTAGACAAGTAAAATTGGATAACTATTTTTAGTATAAAGAACTAAAAAAATGGATGGAGTATAAAGAAGCCCCACATTGTGCGATTTCACTGAAAATGTTGTTGTTGTTGCAATGAAAATGTTGTTGTTGTTGTTGCAGACTTGTAGTAATATAAAGAACAAGTAAAAATGGACGGAGTGAGTAATAGCTTATCTAATTTGTCCTTTCGCCTTTGCTCTAGCATCTGAAATTAGCAATACGGAGCAGTAGATGTCTTAGCTATTTTTTGTTTTTGTTTTTGGTGTGGACGAAAGTTAGTCAATTTTTCCAACCATCAATAAGATTAGCTTATTTGAGGGTACACTTGAATTTAAGGCTAATAAATAATGCTTTTGAGTTGAATTTGAAGAGAAAATAGTTTCATTCATAAAACAATTACTCCTAGAAATTAGATAAACAAGAGGCTAGCAGTCTAACTGAATGAGTTTTCACTGCTCATTTGGCTCCCATCTGTGATACCAAATGCCAATACACTATATTTTTATGTAACCTTGCTAACATCAAAGGGTCTATAGCTCAGTGGTAGAGCATTTGACTGCAGATCAAGAGGTCACCGGTTCGAACCCGGTTGGGCCCTTTAATATTTACATCTTTTTTTCTTTCTTATTTTTCTGGGGAAACTCTGGTGGTCTTTTGCAGGTATTCATTTTATACATTTTGTTTAGAATTAATTCCCACCTTTTACTAACAAAATTTGCATGGCCTTGTAATTGCAGTAGAGTAACTCATGCAAAATTAAGTCTTAGGATTCTTTTTAAACATTCGAGGCTAATTATAAGTTAGGTTGGACGATGAGGAACTAAATAATTATCAGATGTGGCCTCACAATGGCCAACTCTAATCCCCATTTCCAAACCAATTTTCGTGCTCACCGGTTGGGCCCTTTAATATTTACATCTTTTTCTTTCTTATTTTTCTGGGGAAACTCTGGTGGTCTTTTGCAGGTATTCATTTTATACATTTTGTTTAGAATTAATTCCCACCTTTTACTAACAAAATTTGCATGGCCTTGTAATTGCAGTAGAGTAACTCATGCAAAATTAAGTCTTAGGATTCTTTTTAAACATTCGAGGCTAATTATAAGTTAGGTTGGACGATGAGGAACTAAATAATTATCAGATGTGGCCTCACAATGGCCAACTCTAATCCCCATTTCCAAACCAATTTTCGTGCTCACCGGTTGGGCCCTTTAATATTTACATCTTTTTCTTTCTTATTTTTCTGGGGAAACTCTGGTGGTCTTTTGCAGGTATTCATTTTATACATTTTGTTTAGAATTAATTCCCACCTTTTACTAACAAAATTTGCATGGCCTTGTAATTGCAGTAGAGTAACTCATGCAAAATTAAGTCTTAGGATTCTTTTTAAACATTCGAGGCTAATTATAAGTTAGGTTGGACGATGAGGAACTAAATAATTATCAGATGTGGCCTCACAATGGCCAACTCTAATCCCCATTTCCAAACCAATTTTCGTGCTCACCGGTTGGGCCCTTTAATATTTACATCTTTTTCTTTCTTATTTTTCTGGGGAAACTCTGGTGGTCTTTTGCAGGTATTCATTTTATACATTTTGTTTAGAATTAATTCCCACCTTTTACTAACAAAATTTGCATGGCCTTGTAATTGCAGTAGAGTAACTCATGCAAAATTAAGTCTTAGGATTCTTTTTAAACATTCGAGGCTAATTATAAGTTAGGTTGGACGATGAGGAACTAAATAATTATCAGATGTGGCCTCACAATGGCCAACTCTAATCCCCATTTCCAAACCAATTTTCGTGCTCACCGTTTTAATCTGGTTATGGATCAATGTTTCTTTTATGAGTGTGGTGTTTAGGTGTTGTGCGTACGTATTTTGACTATTTTATTGAGTATCAATTGCTTCTTAATTTTCATAGTTCTCTTTCCACGTTATTGACCGCGCTAGGCACATCTTTGGGTGTTGATTAATAATTATCACAAAGAAAAATTTGCTTGTAACTCTTACAAGTTATCTGATCATGTAAGTGCTTTATATGTCGTCAGTACATAAAATTTAAACTAATTACAGTATTACATGATTTATATACACAGACGGTATATTAAATTCTTTTTACACAATTGAATATATAACTTCATGAATCATGATCATAGTAAATTATTTACCATTTCTCATGTAACCATTTAATGCTTAATATAGGATGTTACTTGCAATACTTTTTAAAGTATATAACTTGATTTTAAATACATGTAGCTTAAGAAACCAGTGGCGGGACCATGCCCTGAAGGGGATTAATTGAACGGTAAAGGGCCAAAATTACCCCTGAATTTTGAAAAATAGTTCATCCATACCCTTCGTTATACTTTAGGGCCAATTATACCCTTACAGTTATACTATGAGGTCATTATACCCTTATGTCTAACTGCTGTCACGTGACATCATCCCAGCCCTTCAAAATTATTTTACCCTCAAATAATTTTTTACCCACTAAAATAACTCAACTCGACCCGAAATTTTTTTTTCCAGCAAAAATAATACGGATAATTTTTCCAGCAAAATAAAATAAAAATAATTCCGTATTATTTTTGCTGGAAAAAAAATTCGGGTTGGATTGAGTTATTTTAGTGGGTAAAAAATTATTTGAGGGTACAATAATTTTGAAGGGTTACGATGATGCCACGTGGCAGCAGTTAGACATAAGGGTATAATTGACCCCATAGTATAACTGTAAGGGTATAGAAGAAATATGATTTTGGATACTCATATCCCCCGCCCCATCGTGCTTCGCCGATTGTTGTGCTCGTGTCAACCAAGCCTTCAAGTGCATGGCCCTAAAGTATAACAAAGAATATGTATAAACTATTTTTCAAAGTTCAGGGGTAATTTTGGCCCTTTTCCGTTAATTGAATCCCCTTCTTCAATTTTGCGTCCCTCTAATATAAGAGAAACATAAGTTCTAACGTTCATTTGTGGTATTTTTGAATATTTAAAATTCTCTTATCAGAATTTCTGATTTCGTCCCAATAAGGAACTTATATTTCTAGATGGATATAAGAGTTTCGACCTATTTCTAGACAATTAAGAAAATGAATAGGTAAAGTTTTGACACATGTAATAAACTTGTTGAACCTAGTTTAAATGAAGAAAGCTTTATTACTAGCCATGTATCATATGTAGTAACAACAGGTTGAAAACTCTTAACAAACACCTCGACCTATAACGTACACTTGCCTTGCAAAAAGGCCATTCACCTTTAGACAATCTATTTTCTAGGATCACCAAGTAAACTTCTCATTTCTCCTACATATAAATTCAACCCTTGTTAAAGCATTTCACCTTTCCCTCATAATAATAACACCATTATCATTTTTCCCTTTTCTTGATCCTTTGTGATCAATTAAAAAAAAAAAAGGGAAAAAAAGAAAGAAAAAGAAAACCAAAAAAATGGCTCTCCACAACCAAATCTTGCTCTTCATTTCCCTTTCATTTCTTGTTTTTCAATTCAACATTGCTACCTCCACCCCTATTTCCTACATATCTTCATCACCAAATGGCTCACCATCATCATCACCATCACCTTCACCATCATCCTCACAAAATCTTGAAATTCCAAATGGTGAAAAAGTTTCATTAGGAAACAAAGATTCTGTCAACCATTATGTTGACAAACTTATGGAAAACACTGTTTCTAAAACTGAACAATTTATCGACAACGTTGTTGAGAAGCGCTTGTCTGATCCAGCAGCTGATGCATTCGGTAAAGATTGTCTTTTGGTGTGCAAAGAGGTGTATGAAAATGCTGTCTATGCAATGAAAAAGACAATTGACGATGTTGACAGAGGATTCTATTACAGTGCCAATGTGGACCTTAGTGCCTTGTCTACTGACCTAGATACTTGCATGGATTGTGTTAAGGAAATTTATGGTGAAGATCAAGAGTTCATCAAGTTTGATAAGTGGGCTGAACAAGTTACTAATGATGCCATGGAAAAGATTGTGGGCTTCAGCAGTTAAAAAAATACATATTTAACTTATGTGCATCGACAGAATTAACAAAATTACGTATACACTATTAGTATGTTTTGATTCGTTGTAACATTCACTTTTTTTGAATGATTATTTGTAATTACATTTTGGTGACCTGATAGTGTAAAAGTTATATCGTCGGTGCATAAAAGTTAAACAGGTGGTTTGGATGCAATTTATAATATGATAACCTGGCTAATGTAATTTTAATTAATGTTCTCTTTTTGGTAACCTGTTGGATTTTGTAATTAAGGGGAAAGATTTGGTCATGACTCTTGGGCTAATAACAGATTGGCAACGATTTTGCATTATTTCTTCTATCTCAATATGCTCCTTTTTCAGTTTTGTTTTAGAATTTTTCTTCTTTGATAAAATTTCTTAGATATATGTTTTTAGCATTTTGAATTTAAAAACTGCTGGTAGCTAGAGCACAATTTACACGTCAAACATTCAAACAGTGGATCTTATTACGCCAATGTATAATGTAAAGAATGATTCAACGTATATGCGCCTATATTGTTTTCAAGTTACTAATCGTATTTTATATATATAGTAATCTATTTACATTGTTTAAGCAACCCGATATGGACAACCAATTTATAGAAGATAAAGTCATTTTGTTTTATTACATATACATTTATGTTAATTAATTGTTATATTTTCAATTTGATTTATCACATAACTATGGTGAATTTATGTGACTTTTGTAACCACCGGTTGCGAATTTATTAATTTAAGGTGCTGAAACTAAATAAATCTTACCACAAGTGAAATTTTTCTAATATATCGTTCAAGTCTACTTATATTATAGTACCTTCTTTTTTCGCCTTTGCTCAAGTAGAACCAAGTTCTGACACCGATTAATTTAAGGAATTTTTACTCATTGTAGCTTCTTTTAAGACCTAATTATTAATATTAACTACCCTTTTATTTAATTATATTTAGTAGCTAATTAACTTTTCTAAATTACAAATGGTAGCTATATAAAAAATACATACCCAAACACATATATCTTTCTTTTTTCCCAATCACTACCCATTTCAGATTTTTTATTTCTCAAGACCCTAAAAAATCTCTCTTCCCTTCTCTCAACCACCACACCATGGTCGCGCCTCTCTCTCTTCTCCCTCTCTCTCTCCACCGCCCCTCTCTCTCTTCTCCCTCTCCCTCTGTGCTCACCCCCCCCCCCCCTCTCTCTCTTTTCACTCTATCCGGTGAGACGAGGGCATAGATCTGGCCGTTTGTATTGTTGGTGGCGGCGGCAATGGCACTGGTTTTGAGATAGCGATGAAGAAGATGACGTGGAGGTGGAGAGATTAGGGTTTTTACTGGTGGTGGAAAGATTAGGGATTTTTTGGTGGTGGTGGTGTCTCAGATTTGGGTTTTTGGTGGTGGTGGTGTCTCAGATTAGGATTTTGGTGGTGGTGGAGAGATTAGGGTTTTTGGTGGTGATAGTGTCTTAGATCTGGCCGTGTGTATTTGTTAAAAGCTAAATACAAATACACTCAAAAATCTACATCTCACAAATACACTATGTTTGAATGTATTTGTCTTTGTATTTTTTTAGTGTATTTTGTTAATAGCCAAACACACTGTTTTTAAATGTATTTTTCATGCATTTGAATTTTTTTCTCTTGTATCTGAATGTATTTGTTGAAATCCATTCAAATACACGAAAATTTGAATATATTTGGCTTCATGCGGTTGGAATGTACACAATGTATTTGAAATACATCAAAACAAACCACTGAAATACATCAAAAAAAAATAATCAGTAAAATACATAAAAAAAATAATCACTGAAATACATTAAAAAAAAAAAAAGACACGAAAATACATTATAGCAAAAAACAAAAAAATCACTGAAATACATCAAAGCAAAAAATAAAAAAAAATCACTAAAATACATCAAAAAAATATATTAATATCTAATTTAATCGCTTCACCGTTAAAGGCTAAAATCAAGGATCCTGTTTTTTTTTTTTACCATGTTCTCATGTATTTGTTGGCAACAAATACACGCGAAAACATATATTATTTTGCTAAAATGTAGCTACAAATGGTAATATTTAAAAGGGTAGCTACAAATGGTAGGAAGCTATAATAAGGTAGTCATTTGAGTAAGTTTGCCTTAATTTAATCTTATGTGAATTTTCCATCTGGATGAAAAGTTTAGTCAATATTCTCTTTTTTTCGTTGTAAAGGACCTATTGCGTTGACATTTAATTCTTCTTTTCTATATCTTTGAATATGGAGATGATAAATAGAATTCCAATAAGATGATCTAATTAATGTCTTTGAAGATTAAAGTACTAATTAGTTTATAAGTTTAAACCTAAGTTGTCCTTTTAAATTGTCTAAAATTTCACCAATAATAGGAAAAACAGCACAACTCGCAGTTTCAAATGTGACTTCCTGTTAAATTTTTTCTTTTTTTTCATATTTTTCCTCAAATCTAAAGGACAGAATTTATCAAATATTAGACGGAGTCGAAAAATGCTCACTTTTGACAAACTTAAAGGACCAAAACTGCTCAAACATATTTTAGGAACTACTTTAAGCCTATCCCCAAAGTTGAGAGACTATTTTCATTTATTTTTTTTGGTCGAAGTAATTAACACTTCATGAGGTGTTTGTTTTAACGTTTATTAGACACATCGAAACTTACATCACATAGAATGAAACATAATTAATTAATTTGCTTCAACGTTGTGCGGGTGGCTGGGTGTTTATGGGGCCAAGAAACTCTATTATCCCATAATAAACGACCGTTGTTAAATGAATGTTAATACGCACCTGGAATTCTATATTTACGCACAGCCAATATACCTCTAATTAAATGAATGTTAATATACACCTGAAAATCTATATTTACGCATAGCCAATAAACCTCTAATTGCTCATTTTACGTATAAATACACCCCCTATGAATATTCATTACTTCACATATTTCTTTTCCCCATTGTCTTTTCTTTAATCTTCTTTTATTACTAAATAAAAAAGAAAGACAATGGCCATTTATAACCAAATTTTACTTGTCTTTATCATTTCTTTATTCCTCACAACCCTTCCCTCTAATGCATACAATAATTACCCTAAACCATTAAAATCCCATGGACCTGCCCTTTCTCCACCACATCAGCCATCCCCTCCCTCGCCCTCGTCCTCGTCATCATCCTCATCCTCATTCTCATCGTCAGCCTCAGCCTTATTATCGTCGTCCCTATCTGGCTCTGTAGGCTCTAAGAAAACCTTTGAGAGTACGAAAAACATTCCTAGTGTCTCAACTGGGGATGTTTCCGTATATGTCAAAGCCATCATGGATGCAACGATGTCCAAGACGGAATCATTCATCGCCAATGTCATTGAAAAGCGTTTGAAAGATACAAAAACGGATGTCTACGCGAAAGATTGTCTCGAGACATGCAAATCTGTGTACCAAGATGCAGTTGATGCCATGAAGAGGACTGAAGAAGATGTCAAAGCAAAAAATTATTACAAAGCCAATGTGGATGTTAGTGCAATGTCAACAGATATTGATACTTGCAATGAATGTGCTGCTACTATATATGGAGAAGACAGTGAGTTCAAGAAATTTGACAATTGGGCACAAGGGGTTTATAGTGATTGCCTTGATAAGATCACTAGCCAAAGCAATTAAATTGGTAATTGACATAAATATTTCAAGAGCTTGTTATCAATTAACTTTATTAATGGGTAACAAGTTCTATACATTGTTGTATGGGTTGTAATCATGGAAAGATTTGGTGATGAAATCATGTAACCTACACATTTGGAATGAAGGAACACTACTTAATAGTGTTTGATCTTTTAATGTGCTATTTTCAATCCGTGTTTTTTTTTTTCTCCTCCTTTTTTGCGCTTTTCTCGAGCAAAACGAATTTCCACATGCTTTGATATCAATCGTGTTTGCGAAAAATTCATTTTCCCTGTGAAAAATAACCAGAATTTCCCCAAAAAATAAATGAAATTGCACGTGTTAATGTTTGTCATCATGAGATGAACACTCGACATACTTCAGTTATTTTATTGCTATAAAAGATAGGAGTAATAATAGAGTTAATATCTCAGAACCCCTTAATTATCTATGTATTGTCAGTTCAATATTAAAATTATGGAGTGTTATTGTTACTTCCCTAAACTACAGTATTTCCTATCTAGATAATCCTGCAGTGCTAAGCTGCATGAATACTGGTTTCACTTTCTTTATAGTGTGTGAGAGTTAAAAAAATAGGTCAAAAAAGCATCTATATATGTGTGCATTTTATTTTATTTTTAAATTAACTTTTTATTTTTTCTTTCTTCTGGCAAATTCTATTAAAAAGACATAACAGATAACGTGCACAACATTTATTTTAAGTATACTTTAATATTAAGACTTATCAATTGAATTTATTACTATTGAGTAAATTTTGTTTCAATTTTCAATTCAGTTTACTATTATTGATTAATATTTTTACTTTAACAATGTGAGCTCTCAACAGAATTTGCTGTTATAAAAGAAATGTTGGATTGGAAGAAGAAAAAGAAATCAATAAATTTCGATAAGCCAAGAAGAAATAATAAATAAGAAAAAATTGTTTTACGCTTTAATGTACGACTTCTAATTTTTTTGGTTAAGTTTTAAGTATAACTATTATTTAGAGTTTTATCTTTTCATTGATTTTACTGTTACGGTGAAATTCAACCTTAATTTTAATTTTTTTTTTAATGTTATGTTACTACTATTATTTTAAGGTTATGAATTTCAATTAGCTTACTGTTATTAACAACAACAAAAAATAAAGATTTGAAGAAGAAAAAGATGAAGAAGAATAGAAGAAAGAAAGAAGAAAAAATAACAAATAAAAAAATGTAAAATGCCACGTGATTGCTTTTTTAGTCTATTTTCGAGCTCCCACACACTCTAAAGTCAGTGACTTTCCATGTCACATGGCACGAGTATTTTAGATAGAAAATGTAATAGTTCATGGGATAACAATAATACCTCCCTTGGCTTCTTACAATTTGAATAGAAGAAAATATCTTTTTCAAATTTCTTATGTGTTTTTTTTCAAATCTTTTATGTATAAAAAATAAAAATTTCTTATAAAAGGGTCATAAAACTAAAAAAAAAAAAAGTTGTTAATTTAGGGAGATTTGAGGTATTAACTCAAGATAATACTGTGACTTTACTTCTACTCAACGTTTGCTCACACTTCTTCTGTCAGTGGCTGATGCGCATGCGACGTGGCTTTTTGGTGGGATTTTTTTTTTTTTTGGCTACAAAAATGGTAGATAAAAGTGTGCCAAAATGGGATTTCCATGCAAGTTTGGGAGGTAAAGTAAGTTATAAGCTACTACTCTTAACTTACGTAGTAAACATACATGTAATTCGGAGGAATTGTCGAAACGTAAAATCAAAATTATTGATACAATCCTTTTTCACAGAAAAGAGAAATCTGGTATTCCAGTAGAAGCAGAAATGATGTGGATTATTCAAGAATCAACTTAAAGATGATACCGCAAACTACAAAGACTACCATGCAGTAATTTGCTACAATCTCATTGTGAATTCGGAAACATACAAGAAATGACAGCAACAACTGTCAAAGAGTACAACTATTGTAACTAATGTAAATCTTTATACTACAAAGGATAAAGCCATCTTCACGGGTTTAGATGGTTATACATCGATTATCAATGAAGAAGAAAGAGACAAAGAACGGGCTAGGGAGACGCAGAAGCCACCCGCGGGGATTGATTCATATTTGCTATAGTTTGTATTTTGTGTTTATTCTGGATGAACTGGAAAAAGGAGTACTGGTTTTTCAGAGTTAAACTGAGACGACAATCTAAAAGAACCAGGTTGCAGAGTCACTTGCTGCAGCACTGTGCAGCCATGTCTGATGTACGTGAGTCCAAGTGAGCCCATCTGCAACAGTCTTATTCTGCGAACAAAGGGGAGATTATAACAGGTTTGAAGTGTGATTTTTACATGGAAAAATCTTTTCTGTCTGCAGTGTTGAACTATTACCTTTGAACTTAATAGGACTGTAGTTATGCAACATCGCCTGTCTTCACCTGCAGGGATCAGCAACTTGTCAGATGAAAAGTGAAAACGATAAGAGTTATGAGAACGAAAATGCAGGTGTACATGACATGTCCTGCTTGCAGCAAATTGGTTACTTATGATAGCCCCAAATTTCCATCAGAGATTAACATTTAAGTCCATTGATTGTAGGTATAGGCAAGCAGATAACAAATGGGGCTGTTAAGCTACTATGCTTATCCAATACTGACCATTAACAGCCTTATGAAAGGAGTATAATGACATGAAATCTGGATCAACATCACACTACAAGAACTCCTCTCATTTCCCCTCTGAAGCGGGAAGTCACATGATATTTCACCTAAACTTGACTACCTACCAAGCAGAAGGAAAATGGGGAGCCTGTTCAGTGGTAATACTATTCTGTTCAGACTTTTTGAAAAAAATAACCATGGTGTCCGAGCCAGTTTGTGCACACCTCGACTAATTCTACGGGCACCTGCTAGGTTGCCGCCTCCCACCAGCACAGGTACCGGGTATAAATAACCCAGTGTTTTTGTCTCTATTAGGATTGAACCTACCTGTTTAAACTTTCTTAGCAGACCAAAGCTGTATAGGCACTGTAATCCAATGATTAAGGGCCCAAATATCACGAATGTAGCACCTAAACCTCAGACAGGCTCATGAAAAGAGCTATTGACTCATTACTATACTCCACTCTCTTTGTCCAACCACCAATGTTCAGAGCCGAAGCTTGGAGTGGTCTTGTAGGGACAGAATTTAGTAATGAGGTTGGAATTATTATGTGAAAGGCCCAGTCTGGGAAAAGCATGTGATAGACCATTAAAAGTGAAGAGAAATACAGTTGAGAGCAAAATGAAAAACCAGCTCGAGTAAAAGATACTCACCAGAGAGCTCCCATTTCTTGAAACTCACTAACCATGAGTCTGAACCAACCTGTGCAGGTAAAACTTGATCGACCCAAATACGATATTGTTTCCCCTGTTTGTCACCATGACATGTTCTGAATGAAGTTACACATTCCTGAAGGGATTTCTCAACACCAGATGGGTGGACAAAAGTACCAGATGGTCTCTGCAGCAACAGAAGAGTTAGCAAATAAGGATCTCCAGCCACAACGAGAAACAGGAGGATCAAGGGAGCGGGAGAGAGAGAGTGCATGGAGCGTATAGGAGATCAATTCTTTTTAATTGATCATATGATACTACTTTAGTTTGTTACTTCAAAATTCATACATGTAGATATGACAAATAAAATTATACAGGCTTCTCTTTATAGATACCACAAATGAAATTATACAGGCTTCTCTTTATGGTGGTGGAGAGAATTCCGCGACACAAGGAAGTTAGCTCAATTAGAAGCTTTACTTAAGAAGCACAAAAAAGTGCCTATGTTCTGTCCAGACTTGGCGGAAAGAACTTTAGAATCCACGGTCAAATTCATAAACAAAATACACATCATTACTGACAAGACAATGAAATTAGAGTAGGTATAGTAATAAACATACACAGACTGCTTTCAGGTTGGACAGGTAATGCTCAGAATGCTCAATTTCTCCACGCCTCCATTTCTCGAAAAACAGGTAAAATTTTACAACTTCATAGGCGGGAACAAAGTTGTCCATCTTGCAATCTGACAAATCCATAACATCTCTTGGGGAAGTACTTGGACCGAGGTTGAAATGACCAATGGCTTGAATGATACCGGCGGCACACCTCTCTGATGCATGAATTACTTTGGGATTATTTTTTGCATTTGCAGCATGCCACTGCAATAATTCCTCCTGTGCATTAGCTACCTGCAAAGTGACTGTACATTTTCAGAGTGCTGAGAACATATTACCAGATTATGAAAAAGACATGTTGGAGAATAGCTGAACCACCAACCATTACACCATACACATCTGGGATACTGAATAGCTCAGCGTCATTCCCAGAGTCACCGCAAGCAAGGGTGTTGTTTGGTAATTTGCCCTCACTCTTCAATTTCTTAAGCAGATATGCAAGTGCTTGTCCTTTGCCCGCACCTTGTGGTAATATATCTAGATCCATCCCTCCACTGTAAATTATTTTGACATCCAGCTGATAATCACAACAGACAGAGAAAATGAGATAAAAAGGAAATGCCTTCATCTTGCTATATAAACAAAAACATATTGATGCCAAAACCTGAAGTACAAAAGTTGTATCATACCCCACGTTCTTCAAAGCGCTTGGAAAGAGTTTTCATTATATCTTGTGCTTTCTCTTTCTGAACATAGAAACTGACCTTGTGTGGTCGCTGCTCTGTTTCTGACTACATGGATCAAAAGAAGTTGCTTTTATAGACATCAATTGTTCAAGTTATGTTTCAGCTTACAAACTATGTTTAAAACCATACCTGAATTTCAAGTTCTAGAATTCAATTTAAGCTTGGTAAATGAAACTGAAGTAACAAATGATCTGATGCCAACTCAGAAATGTACCTGTAGACTGAGTTCAGGAAACTTGCTTGTCTCCTCTGTTACTATCTTTCTATCCCACTTGTTATTTAGAAAAGTTTCCCAACCATCATCAGGCACCATAGAGTTACCGTATGTTATTTCAGTTCCCACAGACATAATAGTAATATCTGGGGTTAGCATGGGCTTTTCTTTCCTCAACTCCTTGTAAAGTGTAGGTGATCTCCCAGTTGAGAACACTAACAAAGAGTTATCGCGATAATTGGCCTCCCATAAAGCATTGAACCTAAGCAGAGAAAGGTTCTCGGAATCATGATGATCTACCTGTAAAGCAAGGTCTTATGTAAGTTACAGCAGCGTATGCAGGAAAAACGAAAACTATGACAAACCCACCATTGTATGGTCAAGATCTGAGACTATCATGAGACGTGCAGGACTGGTTAGCCGATCCATTGTTGATGTAAATTGGCTTCAACCTGAAACAAGATGAAAAAACAAATGAAAGAAAGATGAAGATTAAATATGGCAGCAATACTGGCCTGCAACGATATGTAAAACATAGAACAATAAAAATGGAAGCAATATAAGATTAAATAATATCCTCCAGGATAATAGAGACACATTTTCTTAATGGATTCTAGTTTTATCATATTTCAGATAGCATTGACGAAAGCAAGAATCAAGAGCTTGCCAATGAATTATCCATAAAACAAAAGAACTTAGAGAGTGAAAAGTTTCCTGGAGCCAGTAATAGTCCCTAGTATATCTAGCAAATGCATGAACTCTATCCATCAAGTTTTAACTCAACATATTCCACACACAAAGATGGCCACCAATTAGAAAACGAGAGTTAGAGAGAAACAACTATCTCTGCTGAATTTGATATATTAAAGGTTTTAGACCAGCTTCATGAGAACTCATATAGCAAAAAAAAAAAAAAAAAATCTCTTTTACACTTGTCTTGTTCACTTATCATTAGTTTGAACAAAAATAACTCAGTAATTCCAGCCTTCTCTTCTATTTCCCATCTGGCATCTTCAGTTCCCAACTTTAAAACTTTTTTAACCCCACAAAGTAGGCAATGAGCAAAAAAAGTTCAAACTTTCTACGTCTAACTTGAAACTACAATAGGTGATCAACTATCCATTTCTAACCATAAAAACCTAAAAAATTGGGGGCGAATGGATAATTCCATTTCGACATCCATAACTCAAATCAATTCAAGATAAATATTACTTGAATCAAGTTTGGATTTTTTACCCAAAACTTGAAAATATGAGTACTTACAAAAAATTTAAGGCTAAAGTTTGGTATACATACCCCTAAATTTTGAAACCCAAATACATGATCAAGAAATAAATGGAAACTCCAAAACTACAATTTCTCATTGCGAAGCCATTTCTTGGATTACTACCCCTAAGCAAAATATGAGTAAATTCAATAGCAACTCATCAAGTCTTTATGAATCATTGAAGTCCCACGAAAAGGGATCTGAATTTAGAGTCTTGAATCAATCAAATTATGAATTTTTACCCAAAGAAAATGCTAATCAACTAAATCCAACTGTCCCAACACCAAAATTCAAGTTCTTGATAAAATGTTCCAAATCAATCATGTTCATATATACACAAAATTTATACAGACAGAATCAGATTCTACTCAGAATCGAATTCTTACTAGAAATCCCACAAAACCCAATCAAGATTCAACAGATAAAGTTGGATTCTCGATGCTCAAGAATTTATACAGTCACACCTAAGATTTCAACCTATCACCCAAAATAATCTTGAACACCCTTTTGCCACTTACCTATAACACACCCTTTATGTAAATTCAACAACTTATATATAACAAACAAAAAAAAAAAACTACTTTTTTTTCCCACAATATAATTTTTTCAATTGAACGCTAGACCACTGATACGAGGTAGCAAGTATTTGATAGAATAGTCGAGGTACACACAAACTGAAAGTAAAATAATTGTACAGAGATGTAGAAATAGAGATTATTACCTGAATGGGATTTGGGTAACTGAATTGGAGAGTAAGAAAAATGAGGTTATGAGAATGAGAGCAAAAAAGGCAAAGAGACAGTTAATTGCGTATCACCATGTGGATCCAATTTGTTTGGCGCTTCTTTTGTAAGTAGAAAAAGCAACCCAATATGGGATTGGGATCATATTATTTTTATTCCTGGCCAAACATTATTATTATTTTTTGAAAAAAAAAAATTGATCTCAGATAAAAGAAAAAAGGAAAAAAGAATGGGAATATGCTCTTTAACAATACATAATGTTTATGGTCTAGACGGATTCAAAATTTTAAATTTATAAGTTTCTATGGTGACTTCAAATTAATATTATAATAATAATTGAATTTACAGATGAGAAATTTTCAAAAATATACAGTTTTTGAAAATATTTACGCCACGTAGCCCAATATACAATATTTTATACAATACGAATTATATAACATTATACCGGAGGAGAAAACATTATACATAATGTATCAATCTTGTAGAAAGTGCATAATAGTGTATAAAAGGTATTTATATTTAAATATGGGCTAAATCGGGTGTTTATACATAAATTATGGATTACGTGGCATAAATAGTTTAAAATATAGACATAGAGCGTAACTTTCCCTTTACGGATATATATATATATATATATATATATATTGAGTTCACGTGAATTTCACAGTCATTTCTTTCTTCTTCTTTTTCAATTTCTTTATGTATCTGCTAATATTATTTAAATAATTACAAGAAAAAACATGTAAATAGATGAAGGTTTTATATTCCTTTTATATACGCTAAAGGAGTAACATGTGATATTACAGTTTGAATTGTGAATCTCTTAATTACGGAGTATAAGAGAGAAAAAGATAATTACAATGATCTATAATCCATCCATCACTACTTTAATGACCATATCTGAACCGTCCATTTTGGTTATAATCTTTTGCTAGCTTAAGAGAAAAGAAGCATATTCTAGTGGAATATAGCATTTGTCCCTTTGGATGAGTATGTAAGAAAGAAAGGTAAATGGTAGATGAGTTTCCATAAATTACATATATATATATATAAAAAAAAAATAAAAAAACACATCAAAACCACTACTAATCAAGTAATTATAATGTCAAAAGATATTAAAAGGTGTTTGGAAATCATATTTTAGAGAAAAAGAAAAGACAAAATGGTGTTACCATTAAATAATACTAGCGAAGAGAATGATTATGTATTTCTTTTATTTCGCTTACAATTAACTGAAAAGTAAGAAAACCTAACTTGAATGTACCAATCAAGAGATTAGGGGTGTGCAAAAATCGGTTTAACCGATAAACCGCTATTGGTTTATCGATATCGGGTTATTGGGTTAACGGTTTGTAAACGGTTTTGTAATTTTTTTTATTGGGTTATCGATTCAGTTTTCGGTTTTAAGGATTTAGTTAATGGTTAAATCGATAACCCAATAAGCTTATATTAAAAATTATCTTTTTATCCCTAATTATATCTTAGTGGCTTTAAGTTTTAATTTTTAAATACAAACTTATTTCTAATTACATACCGTAGACACGCTTATTCTCTCAAAGTCTCAATTCTCATACGAAACTAGGGCTTACGATGCCTCTCTGTTTCTGCCTCTCTCCCTCACTACTTAAATGAACAAATGGGATTGGCCTTGTTTATGAACTGCGAACTGGCCTTGTTTTGTTTTTGAAGGATTGTTACAGTGCATTTTATAGTTTGTCTTGTAATTTGTGTAGACTTTAAATAGGCGTTTGGCCATAGATACCAAAGACAAATTCACTTTTTTTAGAATTTTTGAAGTTGGAGTTGGAGTTGTGTTTGGCCATAGTTTTTGAAATTGTAATTTTTGGTGAAATGTAATTGTAAAAAAGTGAAAAAAGTGATTTTTTTTTTAAAACAATTTTTTTGAGTTTTTGATATTTCGGAATACAACTTCAAGTTGTATTTGAAATATTTATGGCCAAACGCCCAAAAGTGAAAAAAAAAATCGGAAAAAAGTGAATAATTTTTATGGCCAAACGGCACCTAAGTATGAAGACAGTGTATATATAAACATATGAAAATAAGAGAAAGCCAAAAAAAAATAAAAAAAAATCAAGCGGTGCATTTTCTTATTGGTTAAATAAAAAATCAAACCGTTAAGGATTAAAAATCGATAAACCGAAACAAGTCGAAAACTGATAAACCGAACTGATAATTTACAAATCGAACCAAACCGGCCGATAAGCACCCCAACGAGAGATTACGAGAATTTCAACTCGTAACAATATGGTGCAATTGTTACTTCTTGACTATTGAGTTTGCCTTTTGCCACTGAAGTAATTATGTTGCACCGCAGATGTTATTTTAGAAAATAAAATTTTGATTTCAGCCCTTAATGTTGTCATATGACACCGATAAATTAACCAGATTTTGCAGCTACAGGACTAGGTGTAGGAATTTTGGGGTCATTAAAGCAGCTGGCGTATAGTTTTAGTGACCATTTAGGATTTTAACAAACTCCAAACATTTTTGCATATTCACAGTTCAGCCCCCCACCAATAGCAAATAGCCAAATACCAAACAGATAACTAACAATTAACCAAAGCCAGCAAGCACCAAAACATTTTAAATAAAAATTTGGCCAGCAAAAATATATACCATATTGTCTCATCTCCACTTGGAATCACAAAAGTGGAAAAATGCCAATCGACTTCTCTTTCATTTTCAAACACTACAAACAAAGGAAGAACCCTTCACTTTGCTCATATCTACCTAAATACTTCTCTCACTTTGCTCATATACTTTATTCAGCCAAACATTCAGTTAGGCTGGGTCCTAACAATTATCAAGATTCCATTTTTTTAGTTGTTGGTGCCTGTAATCTTGGTCTGTGAACAATTTAAAGGAAAAAAGATTCAAGCTTTTTTTAAAATTCTGAGTGTTTTTGTAGTTGAAGAAGTAAAGAATTGGATAGCTTGAAACCCCACAAGGCAAAAGTTCAAGTCTTGTTTGGTTTACTTTCTAGGAAGGTCAAAATTTTTGTGAAATACAAAAATGGGTACCTTGAATTTTATGTTTCCCAATTCACTTCTTGATGGTACTTGCAAGATTGTAGCTTTGGGTGATAACAAACTCAGATACAATAAAAAGAGAAGTTCTTGTTTTGACCCTTTGAGAATTGGGAATTGTACTGATCACCAGGCTAAGGGAAGAAAAGGGGGTAGTGTTTTAAAGTTGAAAGCAGTTGTAGATGTAGAAAAAAGGGTGGAGAGTTATGGAAGTAGTGATGTAGAAGGAAATGAGAGTGATAGCTATGATGCTATTGTTATAGGTTCAGGAATAGGTGGATTAGTGGCGGCGACGCAGCTGGCAGTTAAGGGAGCTAAGGTTTTAGTGTTGGAGAAGTATGTTATTCCTGGTGGAAGCTCTGGCTTTTATCAGAAGGATGGTTATACGTTCGATGTTGGTTCATCGGTGATGTTTGGATTCAGTGATAAGGTTAGTTGTGTGAATACTTGATTGCTGTTATTTCGATATCTAAAAAGTAGAAGTTTTGAAGAATTTGAAAGCAATAGTAAGACTTGATATGAGGTCAGTGCACTGAAATAGAAAGATTAGAAAGACTAGTTGATAGGAATGTACAATGATTTAGTTTGTCTGAAAAGAGTTGTATTTGTTGCTTCTTTAGTGTGCAGATTTTCTGTCATTATTATAATCCTTTATACTGAATAGTACCTCTATATTACCCTCACATGTTGTTTGCTGCTGTTTGATTCCTTGATTTGCTTCAGCACTGAGCTATCTACGTCGTGTACTATCCATAGTTGATCCTCGTTAGTTTTAAAATAATGTCTCACGTCTTATGACAGGGAAACCTCAATTTGATTACTCAAGCATTGGCAGCAGTAGGATGTAAACTAGAAGTTATACCTGACCCAACAACTGTACATTTCCACCTGCCAAATGACCTTTCTGTCCGTATACACAGAGAATATGATGACTTCATTGAAGAGCTTGTGAGTAAATTTCCACATGAAAAAGAAGGGATTAACAAATTCTACAGTGAATGCTGGAAGGTTTGTCTTCATTAAGGTGACTGCATCTTTGCTTTATTTTGGACTTCTTGATTTAGACTCAAGTCATTTGTTTAATATGGACACAGATCTTTAATTCTCTGAATTCATTGGAACTGAAGTCTTTGGAGGAACCCATCTACCTTTTTGGCCAGTTTTTCAAGAAGCCCCTTGAATGCTTGACTCTCGGTAACTTTTTTTTCTTTTGCCTTTAACTTCAAATATAGTATTTATTTATCTGTGCCTTCAGTCCTAATGCCGGAAATGGGTAAAAAGGGCAGCCTAGTGCACTATTCTCCCACAACGCTAACTTTGTTTCATGTCCTTTTCATTATATTGGTTAGAAAAATTTACACTAATAGGAAAATGCAGAGCTTTATCAAATTCAAAAAAACTAATAGGAAAGTCCAGAAAAAGGCTGTAACTCACATGCTATCTATAGTTATGTTACTCAGATTCGTTTATGCATACGTATCAGGTACGAATATGGGTGTGTGTAAGTATCTGGTACGGGTACATCAAGTTGCTAATTTTTAGGTCATCTGAAGGATCAACGCAAAGACCCAATAATGCAAATACTCACTGACTTTTTTCTCAATCAAGAAATTCATAACCAAAAATTGTAAAGTTTACTGTCTTAAGGTGCCTTTTGTCTTTTGTGCTGCTCAAACACAGACCTCCTTCACCGTGTAACTTCTATTAACTTGGTATATTACTGCTCCTTTTGCATAGCAATAATGAAATCTTATGATATCAATTCACCCTTAAATCTGCTTAAGATTCTGCTTTACATGCTTTCAATTTGTTATATTTGCAATTAGTTAATACTTAATATTGTAGTCTAGCCGATGGCTCAAAATTCTTGGAAAATTTGCATAGATGTGCTAACACAAAAGTATTCGACGTATGATATATTCTTCCTCTAATTCTTGGCATTTGCGCATATCCATTGGTTGGACTCATTTAAGAATAAGTCCTCAATTATGGAGTCATTTTTAGCCCCCAGGGCTTAGTTCAACTGGCAAAGGTTGTGGGACATGTGACTTTGGTCACCGGTTCGAGTCCTGCACCATGCGAACGAAGCCTATTATTTAAGTGGAGAAAGGTAGAGAGGCGGGCCCATTATCCCCGATTTTTGAACACTGCTTTTGGTCCTAAGTGTTGGCCCCAGACGAATTTCTCGGTCATCAAAAAAGAATTACGGAGTCATTTTTCATGCTGATTAGTGCAGCGCGCAACGTGGTTGAATTTCCTGCTGTTGAATCTTAATTTATGCCATCGTTATTCATTACAGCCTACTATTTGCCCCAGAATGCTGGTGACATTGCTCGGAAGTATATAAGAGATCCCGGGTTGCTGTCCTTCATAGATGCAGAGGTGAACCAAATAATCTGTTTAACTGATTATCACTTTTGATGATTTCTTTACCTTTCAAAGAATTCAACTTTATTTTCTCTTTTGCAGTGTTTTATTGTGAGTACAGTTAATGCATTACAAACACCAATGATCAATGCAAGCATGGTAATTCTGCGTATCAACCTTGGACTGTTGTGTTTCTTGATATCCACTTCCTAATGAGTTTGCTTTCTGCAGGTTTTATGTGACAGACATTTTGGAGGAATCAACTACCCTGTTGGTGGAGTTGGCAAGATTGCCAAATCCTTAGCAAAAGGCTTGGTTGATCAGGGAAGTCAGATACTTTATAGAGCAAATGTCACAAGTATCATTTTGGACAATGGCAAAGCTGTGAGTGTTCTGTCATAGGACCATTTTCATTTTTTATTTTATTTTTTTAAGAGTGATTATTTCCAGTATGGATAAAATGCTATTGTTTATATCACTACCTAAAAAACTGGAATAGCTACAAATTTCGTCGTTAATCCCTCGCTAAATTGCTCGTAGCTAACAAATTTTTTTTTGATAATCCATCGCTAAATAGGATTAGCAGCGGATTTTGTTGTTCAGCTACGGATTTTGTTGTTCAGCTACAGAATTTGTCTGTCGCTAATTCCTATTCTTTTAGTAGTTTGGTGTTCACATTGGAATGTCTTAGCTGACGCTCTTTAGACATACAAGAACTCGTGTTTCACACATTTTCTAACAGTAGTCAAATCTTCTTTTCATTGTTTGGCCATCAGTCACACTTGTCCTATATATGTGATATGTCTTTGGTGTCCCTAACTGCATCTGACGAGGCGTTTTAAGATTTAAGGTATTATTAGCGTGTTAGGGTGTTCAAATTTTTTAAAAATTTGGATATTAGTATACAGAAGAAGAAGAAGAAGAAAAGAACGAGACAAGGAAGGAAGAGGGAAGACCAAACATCTGCTGTTAAAATGTTATACATTTACTATATATAGTTGATTGTAGTTGCCACCAAAACTTAAAAGCAGGTTCTACAAAGTGGTTGTGAGACTGACTTTGTTGTACGGGGCAGAATGCTGGGCAGTCAAGAGCTCTCACGTCCAAAAGATGAAAGTTGCGGAAATGAGAATGTTGCGATGGACGTGTGGGCACACCAGGCGAGATAGGATTAGGAATGAAGATATCCGGGATAAGGTTGGAGTAGCATCAGTGGAGGACAAGATGAGGGAAGCGAGGCTGAGATGGTTTGGGCATGTGAGGAGGAGAGGCACAGATGCCCCAGTGCGGAGGTGTGAGAGGTTAGCTATGGATGGTTTCAGAAGAGGTAGGGGTAGGCCGAAAAAATATTGGGGAGAGGTGCTGAGACAGGACATGGCGCAGTTTCAGCTTACCAAGGATATGACCTTAGATAGGAGATTATGGAGGACTCAGATTAGGGTAGAAGGCTAGTAGGTAGTCGCTGTTTCGATCCATAGTCTATTGTCCTTTGATTCTTGCTACTATATGTTGTTTCTTGTACTTCGATTATCTTGTTTATCTGTGGTAGCTAGTGCTTCCTTTTTCAGACTGCTCTTGCATTTTGCTTTGAACTGCTTGTGCTTATCTAACCTTTCTCGTTGTGTTTTCTCTTGAGCCGAGAGTCTTTCGAAAACAGCCTCTCTATCTTCCGAGATAGGGGTAAGGTCTGCGTTACTTTACCCTCCCCAGACCCCACATTGTGGAATTTCACTGGGTATGTTGATGTTGTAGTTGATACAGTGTGGTATTTTACTTATCACAATATTGTGTAGGTTCTACATCCCCTTTAAATTGATTTTAGTTACTCCCCTGAAGTTATTTTACTGATATGTCTATATTTTGCATACATGACTAAATTGCACCTAACAATATTATGACGGTGTATTTTACCGTGCATGTCCGAATCGTGCCTCGTGTTGTATTTTTCAATTTTATCTTTGCCAGTGTCCGTGTTAGGCCATTTTCTCTAACTCTTCTTTTCTTTTAGGTTGGAGTTAAGCTTTCTGACGGAAGGAAGTTTTATGCTAAAACCATAGTATCGAATGCCACCAGATGGGATACTTTTGGTTAGTTTTCCAGGAAGCCAGCATAATTTAAATGTTCTCTTAAGATTCTTTTGTCTTAGAACCAGTACTGAGCTTTTCCTGCACATATTCGGTTCTCTTCAAATCTCGTCTTCTCATGTCAAAATGTCTTATATTGTAGGAAAGCTGTTAAAAGCTGAGAATCTGCCAAAAGAAGAAGAAAATTTCCAGAAAGCTTATGTAAAAGCACCTTCCTTTCTTTCTATTCATATGGGGGTTAAAGCAGATGTTCTCCCACCAGACACTGATTGCCACCATTTTATCCTTGAGGATAATTGGACAAATTTGGAGAAACCATATGGAAGTATATTCTTGAGTATTCCAACTGTTCTTGATTCATCATTGGCCCCAGAAGGACAACATATTCTTCACATATTTACAACATCGAGCATAGAAGATTGGGAGGTAAGATTAGTATATGTCCTCAGTATTGGTAGTAACCTCTTCCACATCTATGTCCCTTTTTCTTTTTTATGGAAATTAAAGTAGGGCCCATTTTCCATACTAGGGACTCTCTCGAAAAGACTATGAAGCAAAAAAAGAGCTTGTCACCGAAAGAATTATAAGCAGACTTGAAAAGACACTCTTCCCAGGGCTTAAGTCATCTATTGTCTTTAAGGAGGTAAAGTCATGATTTTTTGAACTTGATACTTGGTCATCATGAGCAATAATTAGCTTTCGTCGGTACCAAATCCACACACTTATTATGCCAGCTGAAATAGTTCTACCCATGGGGCTTCATCCATTTATTTTTATAATTGAATTCTTGTAGGTCGGAACACCAAAGACCCACAGGCGATACCTTGCTCGTGATAGTGGTACCTATGGACCAATGCCACGTGGAACACCAAAGGGATTACTAGGAATGCCTTTCAATACCACTGTAAGTTAATCGTCCTTTCAGTGTGTAGTTGCTTTGTTGTTCTACTGGTAAATAAAAATGCAGAGAATAAATTGTTGTGTATTGTTTCTGAGCTTACAGGCTATAGATGGTCTATATTGTGTTGGCGATAGTTGCTTTCCAGGACAAGGTGTTATAGCTGTAGCCTTTTCAGGAGTAATGTGCGCTCATCGTGTTGCTACTGACTTAGGTAAACATGGTAGTCCAGATATTTCATATTCATAGCTTGAAAGTCCTAATAGCATTTGTGGCAATATCTTTCGACACATATCATTAGTTCTACCAAAAAGCTATGATCTGACCTTCATAAGTTCATATGAGTGAGTTATCAATTTGACTGTATGCCAATTGGTGATAAGTGGATCTTATTACTTCGAATTATCATGAAAAGTTTTGTTTGATCTCCTACACTATAATCTAATATGCTCAACAATATGGGATTTATATGTTTTAACCTTGGAGCAACGTTAGAGTTGAGAATCAGCCACTGATGCTTGTGTGAAGGTAGGCTGCCTACATCCCACCCCTTTAGGGTGCGGCCCTTCCGCGCATCCTGCTTGAATGCAGGATGCTTCGTAGATAGCTGCCCTTTTAATGATTATTTTAAGTAACTTTGTTTTTGATTTGAGATACTTTTTTTTCTGAAACAGGTTTCGAGAAAAAATCAGATGTGCTTGACAGTGGTCTTCTTAGGCTACTTGCTTGGTTAAGGACACTAGCATGAGACATTTTACCCGAAAAAGGAAAAAAGAAACAAAAGAAAGAACATATGATTGGCAGGCAAGTGAGTGGCTTCTGCTAAAAACATCTCAAAGTATAGCACAATTTTATTTGTTGGCTAGTGCTTGATATCTTACTGCAGAGAGCTTATTTGCCTCTTTTCACTTTGCATCAACAAACTGGAAATGAGATCCAATTGAGGTCCTCTGTTATAGAAAGCTCTGGTTTAATTTTGCAAATCTATTCAGTGTCTATTCTGGAGCATTTTCTGCCAAAGGAAATTAGCATAAATTTGATCTCAATCTTTACATGTAGAGATGTGTTTTACATATAATCCACCCCTTCATGCCCATCAAACAAACATAATACATCCGTACTTTAAAGTAGATAATATGTACAATTTTAAGTTAAAAAACAATAGATAATGCACCCATTATATTCCTAGTGTAAATATCATACATATGTGGCACCAGCTTCAGTCAAAAGCTAAATATTGAAGACACTCAGAGCTGTCTGGCAAAACTTGAACTCGATTTAATGTAATGGGCTAGCTCTATAGTCTAAACTCAAATTCAAGCGCAATATCGACTCAATAAACATATAAAATTTGAGAAACTTACATATATACAATTTAAGTGTTCTATATTCGAAAGGAAGATATTAAAATCTAACTACCATAACTAATCGCTTTACATATGTAAGTGACAAATAAGATTGTATAACACCAAAAAACCCAGACGAATGGATTAAATGGACGTAGGAAGTCACTTTCTGCTAAATGGATTACCATCTGGTAACAATCAGATCAACACATGTTGTCTATGACACTGATGCAAACGTTATTCTTCTATGAAAATCACTTATGAAACATAATAGATACACTAGTCCCCTACTGAGGTGTAAGCAATAACAATATTCCCTTCAGCACACTTGCAACTATTCTGGTCCATTATCAAAAAGTTATCTTCCCAAAGGAGCATTGAATCACCATGCCAGCAAGTTACCTTAGCAAATAAGTCTAAAAATCTCAAGAAGATCCCTAAAATGAGGTGCTCACAAGAAATGGTGAGACATTAAACCACTAATAAACCCTGGATTTTCCTGCAGGAGCAACTTCCATCCAAACCATTCAGGCTACAGGTTCAATGGAACACCTGTATACAGTTTTAATCTGCTTCCGCTGAATCCACACTAAGAAGGTGATCAACTAGTGAGCAAGCATAAAGGGTGGCATTACGAACATCGGTTTCCTCAACAGAAAGAAATAGACAAATATATAAAAGATACAAAATGGAATGCTAAGAAGGATAACAAAATTTGTCTTTCCTCTCCGATGCCTGACTAATCTTTACATCATACTGCAATCTAACTTTTTGATCAAATCTTGTTTAAATGTAATAACAATGCCTGACTAATCTTTACACTATACTAAGGAAATTCCTAAACGAGAAAGCGGTATGTATGGTTGGCTTATGCCTAGAAACTAATCCAGAATGATATCATCTACTGCACAATAGACCATGAGTAAGCATTTTCGACAGCAAGAGAAGGATCCTTCTCCTCACAAGGACGGCGACTCCTTTAGGTGCGAGGTGCGATATTACCTAGGTTTCTAAACTTGGACTGGATGGCGTAGCTTAGGTGGCAAGCAGTTATATGGATACGGTGCTTTACCCGTAGACGCTTGTCCAGCTCTCACAAGAATTGTATCGATGTCGCCCTCGGAGGGACTTCCTGAATGGCCATACCGTACTCCGTGCAGCTATGGTTGTTAATCCTACAGAGTCAATCCAAGTTTTTGTTTCATGCACTTACGTGGATGATAATAGACAAGTAGTTTATGGTTTATCACTAACATCAAGTTTACCGAGCTTTAAGGCACTCTTTTGCTTCCCTTCTCACCAAAGCCAGTGTCTTGCATCATTGCTACAAATTCACTGTAATCGATGCGTCCATCCTGAAAAAGAAAAATAGGTAGAGAACTAATTGGTATGACCTTTCTCCTTAAAGATTACTTAATCCATGAACATTATGATCTTATCTATGTTCCTATAGTTAACGACGCGCATTACGCATCTGCAAGATATAAGAAATAGAACTCTGAAGATGAGAAAATTATGGTTTACATTATCTTGATCAACTTCACGCATAAGCTCGTCGATGGGAATATTGCTCAAACCAAACTTATCACAAGCATTTTGGAGCTCATCCTTTGTGATATATCCACTACCATCTTCATCAAAATATGAAAACGCAGCATACATGTGATCTTCCTTCTGAATTTTGTTTAGATGGAGCATAGCAGCTATAAACTCGCCATAGTCAATTGTACCGCTATTATCAATATCTGCCTGTATTTTCCACACAGAAAGGTTTTTCTTGTAAGGATCATTTTGGACAATTTATTGTTAAGAAGATATGAATGCCAACAAAATCAAGCAGAAGCAGAAGTATTCAACAGTTGGTAAGTATTAATAACATTGAGGAACATTTTCAGATGCGGAGGAAAATGATTGTGATCTCCAGTAGATTGTCAATGCAAACTCAGTTATGCAACATTACTGTTTTTCCGGTTCAGATAACTTATGGTCCTATAATTATGTTCTTGCTAGTGATATTTTTGCAGGTTGAAGAAAGCAAAGGATGGACAGGAGGAACTTGTTTCTCATTTCTCATAGAGTGAAGAATAAATATTAAGTTTACAGTATTAGTGCATTACATTGATTTTACGTAGGGACAGGAGGAACTTGGTGCATCATACAGAGTTTTTTGGAGAGAAATGAGTGTTATCACGTAAAAAGCACATGCACATCAAACTAAGGGCAAAGGGGAAAAGACACGATATTTTTTGACACACGAAGACTTTAACTATTTCCATAGAGGGAGAGAGCACAAGTTTCCAAAACTTCAGAAAGGAAGCATGAAAAGTAAGAGCATATTACATGACTATCCTAAAAGGCTAAGAGCATATTACATGAATACCCTGAAAGGCTCAAATATTCCAAAAGGACTCAGCAAAAAAAGGTTTTATATACTCTTTTTCTTTTAAGATAGTAAACCTGCAGGAATGTCTCTGGCATTATTCTTTGTCTTTCTCCTTACAATTCATGGTAGAGCCATTTGTTTTTCACAAATGTGTCTTCTCTAAACAGTCTGAGACAAAATTCTACTCAATGAACCCTTCTTCTTTTGGCCTTTGCACTCCATGGATCATTTTCGGAGGCAGTATAATGCGGTTTCCCTCCAGTGAAAAGTTAGTGCTATAGACTCAGTGTTGATATGTAGGATTTTGTTAATTCACAAAGGATTACAAGTCGATGTTTGAGTCTATAGACTCAATTCCCTCTTTGAAATCTCCATTTAACTGATCTAATTCTCATCCAACATATTTCAACTTTGAATCAAAGAAGAAGCAGTCCTGCTCCTTCCTTGACCCCTTTGGTCAAACCATCTCCAGCATCCAAGTGTATACACCCCAACTAATCCAGTCTTTTTGGTGTTGAGATGAATATAGAAGTAAATAATTTCGATTTCACCTAAATACCTTTAGTCAAGAATAGTTCTACATGTGATACAATTTAATAATCTATGCATCCAATAAGAAAAGACTCGTGTGATATATAAAGCCGACTTAGTTCTAAATGCTATTTAATGCTGTCTATGATGTACATAAAAATGCTCTTGAACATAACAAACAGTATCACTTACCGCTTGCATCAAACTAACTATTTCTGAATCCTTCAGATTGGCACCCACTTTTTCCAAACCCGTTTTCAGTTCTTCGAGCGTAATATGTCCACTATTATCTGCGTCTATCATTTTGAACATTTCCTTCAGTCCTGCAATTTCCTCTCCAGACAGACTTTCAGCAATTACCTAAAAAGCAAACAGGGATTGCTTAGTAATAACAATTAAAAGTCAGCATTACTTGATATAGTAACATGTTTTAATATCCTTCTCCTGTTCCTGATTTAAAAATTAGCGAGAAACGTATATAAGCCTGGCACAGCTGTGTATATATAGGAAATAACCAAATACAGGCCACTTAGGAAATAAAATGGACAAATTATAATAAGATACCCATGTAATTTTCTTTCTTGAAATGATCCTCGCAGTTGTTTTTACAGAGACATTCCACGAATGACAGCATTCAGGTAAACTCAGCGATCAATAAGATAACTTACTCTGACTGCTATCTTCTTTAATTTATTCATTGCAGAAAACTGATTGAGACGACTGAGAACAGCACAATCAAGAGGCTTATCTGGAGCAACCCCACCAACACGGACCCATGGATGACCTGAAATTAGATAGAAGAATATAATAAGCACATTCGTCATTCAAGTTACAAAGCATTCTAATGTATTTCTTAAGCAACTATACAGACGACATCACATTGTTCTTCCTACCATATAGAAAATTTAGAATGTCAGGTTTATACATATTTACAACTGCTTCATCCATCACCTCTCCCTTCCACGTTATCTCTGTTAATCCATCACTAAAAGAAGCTCATATATACTACAACAACAAGAAGAACATACCCAGTGTAATCCCACAAGTGGGGTCTGGGAAGGGTAGAGTGTACGCAGACCTTACCCCTACCTTGGGATGCTCATATATAAGATCTGAAATCATACACATATGCTACCCTTATTTAACATATAATACGAGGCCAAAAAGTAAAGCAAGAAATTCTAGCTAGACGCTATTACTCTTAGGAATACAGGTCCTCTGATTACATGTGTTTCAAATTTCAACAATTTGGCCAAACTCCAAATCTATAAAATTTAAGCTGCACAAAACCTGAGTTTAAGATACCACTGGCTTAATTCAGTATTTCCCTTAAAATTATCTGATTTCAAGAGGTAGATCCTTTTTTTTTTTTTTTTTTTTTTGATGTTTACACATCCTAAAGTATAGCATGGACGTGAACTGATGTTTTGCAAGAACTTAAATACGTCTGGTTCCTTAATATACGCAGATGCTGTTATGAGTGTTATCAGCAACCAATTCTAAGATCTTAACTTTTGAGCATCTCCAGCTACATTAAAACTAAGTTTTGTTCCATCTTTCTTCAACTAACATGGGCAATAACAGTAAAACAAGACCTTTACAACAAAAAGAATTAAGGATATTTTTTCAACGAATATACAAAATCATTTAAGTAAGTTCTTTAATAAAAACGACTTCAGATGCATATCAAGACAGTTGATAATCTATCTCAGCAAACAAATGATCCAGAAGGAAGGATGAGCAGTATCATCAAATATTGAAAACATACACAACATGAGAAGAGCATAAAGGATCAGACTGGTGAATACTGCATCTTACAAAGAACTTCATGGGCAGTCAACCGCTTTTTGGGATCTCTCACCAGCATTTTTCTGACTAAATCTTTTGCACTTTCTGATATAGCAGGCCAGGGTTCTGATGCAAAGTCAAGTTCCCCTTTTAAAACCTGTTCAAATATTCCTTGCTCCGACTCTGATTCAAAACAACAAAATTCGTTGGCAGAATAGCATTCATGTTTGCTTCAATGTCTATGGGATCAAATATCAAAGGCAGTGGTGGAGCCACATCCAAGCAAGGGGGTTCATATGATACCCCTTGCTCAAAATCTTTAATTATTATACGTGTACATTAGCCAAAAATAATAAAATGCATGATAAATACAACGGTTGAATCCCCTTGACTCGAAACAAAAGCTTGATTTAACCTATGTTTATAAAAAGTTGAATTCCCTTAATGAAATTTCTGGCTCCGCTCCCTGCTCAAAGGAAGAAAATTAAAAAACCTTACCATCCCAAAATGGGGGAACACCGCTAAGCAGTATATAAATAATGACTCCTGCACTCCAAATATCACATTCTAGACCATAATGCTTCCGCAACACTTCTGGGGCCACATAGTAAGGGCTTCCAACAACATCACTGAAGGTTTCACCTGGGTGCGCCAGATTTGTATTCTTGATAAGGTGAAAGAAACAGAACACATAAAACAGCTAGAGGAAACAGTAAGAACAGCAGCTGATTCTTAAAAATTCATTTATCTGAAACAAAAACTAAAGTATCCATAGAAAAAGCAAAGATCAAATGAAAATAATTAATGTAGCCTGTCGATATGAACATTAAACACTCTTCCTTAATAAGCTTAATGTAAACATAGGTATGAAAATAGTAACGGCAGGCAGAGACTCTAAGCAATTAAGTTATAGAACAACATAGTACTGCCCATACTAACAAATCAAAGATCCAGCGCGTAGATGCCTCATAGAGCAATATCATTTTCTCTGTCTAGGACAGTATGACTACTTCAAAGATGTCCTTGTACATACATACATGCTCTTTGTTACTGTTATATCAGGATTAGATTAGTTGAAAGTTAAAAGAATCAACATGAATATTGTATAGGATACTTTAATGATTATGTTATGCTTGAAAGTCAAGCAAACTATCAACAATTTTGTAAAATTTTAACTATTATTCTCAGAATATTTTTAATGATTGTTTTATAATACTAAATAATCCCAAGATGGAATAACTAATACATGAATTAGCAAACCTTGCATAACAAAATCCTGCATAACTAATCTCTGATTAACTCTAATCAGCTACCAAATGACCCTTAAGGATATTGTTTTTTCAAAAGAATACCTGGCTTGAAGAACACTGATAATCCAAAGTCGATTGTCTTCAGAGGTGATTCCTCTTGTTCATTGACGAAAAGAAAGTTCTCGGGTTTCAGGTCCCTATGCATAACACCCAAAGAATGACATGCTTCTACAACACCTACTATTACTCTTGCAAGTTCAGCTGCCTTCTTCTCTGAATAATGCCCTCGTTGTAAAATCCTATCGAAAAGCTCACCACCTGCACAAAGTTCCATTACAACATGAACTGCAACAGCATCCTCGTACGCTCCAACAATTTGTACCACACTTGGTTGTCCTGCCAAGTGATGCATTATCTGAATCTCCCTCCTTACATCCTCAACATCTTCCTCAGTTGTCAAACGCCTTTTAGCAATGGACTTACACGCGTATTCCTTATTACTTGACTTCGATATACATAAAAACGTCGTCCCAAACTGCCCTTGTCCTAACTTCCGCCCTAAACTATAAATTTCTTTTATATTACCCGTTTTTCTTCCTAAAACTGATTCAATCTGAACCCCTAAACTCGACGTTCTCCTAACATGAGTAGGCTTGGTTTTAGCGCCCTCCACAGGCTTATCAGGAACAGTCTCATTAGCAACTACATTCTTGTTATTATTATTACTATCCATTTGTGTATTATCTCCATTTATCATAAGGTGTGGAGGTGGATTACCTTGTACATTACCAGATCCATCTGTTTTCGATGAATCAGCATCTTTGCTTTTCTCTGAATTCGTGTCCACCCCTTCATTAGGGAGTGGTAAATTTTCAGAGTGATTAGTTTTCCATACAGCTGCAGTAACAGATTGTAAGAACCCATTGTTAGCCAATTTGGGTCCTACACAATTATTCCCCATTTAGCTCAAATGATCAAAATCTCAACCTTTCTCAATTTCCAATATCATCATATACTATAATAACCAGAATAATTAATGCTCAAACTATTGTTTGATCATCAACATTCAACAGAACACTTAATGAAGCCCTAAATTTTTATCCCAAAATTCTAATACTCACTAAATCACACGATTGCACCAAAAAAAAAAAACTGAAATTTCCGTGAAAATTCAAGAATCGAACAACAGATGATGTCCCAAAATGAAATATGTTACAGATTTAGAAGAAATTTTGGAGAAATTGTTGGAGATGATGAGGAAATAACAAAGATGAATGGATCGGTTGGGTAAGTTTGGAAATCGAAATATTTTTATTATTCCGTTAATTCTGTTGATGATTGGAGAAAGTGTTCTTTCATGCATGCATGTGTTATGTGTAGCATGCAATGACATTTTTCGCAACCTATTGCTACGTACTATTTCTGGCTTTATATTGTGAAGGTAATAATAAATAATTCTTAGCATGTGAACAAGGGGCGGAGCTACACTATTAGGTATGAGTTCGGACGAATCCAATAGCTTTTACTTCGACCTTTTATTCGTATTGGAAAATTCATTAAATACGCGTAAATATTAGTAAAAGTTATAGTCAAGTATTATTCGGCAATCTAATTTACAAAATATGTACACAGTGTATAGGTAATGTATAATTTATACTAAATATACATATAATACATCTACTTATACATATAATATACATACCTATACATATAATATACATTCCTATACACAACATATACAACCAAAGTGTATAGGTAGTGCATACTTTGGTCATGTTTGGTAAACTAGTCGGCTGAAGGGTATATTTACCCAAAATTTACCTCAATATTATATTGCGAACCTATTAACAAAAACGAGTTATGAGTTCAGTTGCAAGTAGAGACGGAACTAAAATCTTTAGTCGTTTAGGATTCTGAACCATAATTCTTTTTGCATACTGAATCCTATACTCATATATATTAAATAATTTAAACACAACTACATGGTTTGAGCAAAACTATTAACTCCTTGCTGAACTCATACCTATAACGATGGCTTAGCCTATGTGAATGCTAGCTTTTACCTATGTGAATGCTAATATTATACTACCTCCGGATCAAAAAGAGTGTTCACTTAGCTATTTGCACATCCCGTAAGAAAATACTAACTCTTTGAAAAAAAAGGCAATTTGACTAAATTGCCCCTAATTAAATAGGTATTGGAATTTGATTACATGCACTTAATAGGGGCAAATATAAAAAAATAAGATTAATTTTTTCTTGATTTGATAAGTGAACACTCTTTTTTATTCAAGAAAAAAAAGGTTAAGTGAACTCTTTTTGATCCGTAGGGAGTATTATTTAAAATGTAAGTTTATATAGGCCAAGTAAATAAAGGGGAAATGTAGTTACATCGTACCACTATAATACAATACCTCAAAGTATTAGATAATAAGTAGATTCAAATGTTTAATTGTGATAGAAATAATTATCTAGAAATTACAACCGAAAGAAAGGTTAATAGAGAAATATAAGGACAGAAAATCTCTTCCTAGTTTGCATTTGCATCCAGTGGCGGAGCCAGGATTCATATTAAGGGGTGTCAAAAAATATAGAAATGTCGTGACCTAGATTTGCAACCCCTTAACCGCTACGCTAAGCCTTCAACTTGTGTTAAGGGGTGTCAATACTAGCATACATACCTATAAAATCAAAATTTCACCTATATATACAATGCAATTTTCCGGCGAAGGGGTGTCGCTTGATACCCCTCAGGTGGCTCCGCCCCTGTTTGCATCTCCTGCGTACTTTGCATATTATTCACAAAATTTTAGTTAAACTTTACTTCAACCTATTGTTAATGATGAATTTGCTTTTTCTACATGTCACAATATTTCTATTGAATATTTTTTACTATATAGTGATCTTATTCTGTCTCATGCTGCTTTACTTAATTTTAAGTATGAAATTACTAATAGACTTTAATGGAGTTTGTACTTTCCGGACAAAAATTCCACATGCTCTTCTTTTTTTTTTTCCAATTGTATTATGTACATTTCCTATTCAAGTAAAAATGTAAGTCGGATTGATAAATTAGTAAATAATGTTCTAAAGGGCTCGAAAAACCTCTTAGCTTCTTGCAAGTATAAAGTCGGGAGCAAACCATAAATACCCAAATAACGGACTGTCAAAATATTGGACAAAATTTGGGGGGGTGCGCCAGGCCCAAGCAGTAGTGCAACGCTAGGGCGACACGCGAAGGCCCAAATAACAAGCTACTTGATGGACCTTTCCCCTTTAAAAATTATATTAATATCTTGTTTCCCCTTTACAAATTAAATTAATATTGTGAAACTAATATCGTGTAAATCAATGACCCACATGTCAAATATTAAACTTATAAAAATAAATACTACACTTGATTAGCCAAAATGCCGAGAACAGTATGCCATTTCAATATCACAGGCCTTGGGTTTTATACAACTCTCTATTGTCTGCTTCCTACTTTCTTTCGATGTGGACAAATGAAACTTCTTCTTGCTTTATCAAAGCGTAAAACTAAAAACATACTAACAAAAGGAGCAAAGGCAATATGTAGTCCTCCCATATAATTCAACAGATATTTTGTAGTAAAGCAATTCATTCTAAGCAAACGAATAGAAATATCTTGGGGCAAAGCCAGAAATTCAAACAAGAGGATTCAAGAAAATACTATAATGTCAAAGTTGAGATTTGAACTTGTGACTTAAAGCAACTTTTGAACCCCTTTATGACTTCACCAGAATATTCTTTATATCAAACTAGGGATTCGGTTGTTTATATATAACTAGTAGTGTAGTATACTTATATAATAAATAAAAATAAACCAACAAAAGATATTTCATAATCGGTAGATTTGTGGAATAATGTTTTTTGTTTAGGTGTTATAGACATTCAATAGTTGCTTTAGTATTTACAGTTTCCATTTGAATTTACCAAGGAAATAATTGAAGAGTAACATAAGATCTCAAATGTTAGCTGTCAGATATTGTTTGAAATTAACAATGAAGGAGATGTGTCAACTGATATTCTGTTAATATAGGAGTATTTGAGAATTGCGATTTACCAACTAAAAGGCAATAAGAGATAAATTTTTCAATTTTTTTTATTTTGGCATTCTATTTTTACTTTTCCTCTATAGGTGGCCTATTTCAAGCACGGGCTATGGAGGATTAGGGAAAGATGGTTGATGTGATTGATACCACTTATCAGAGCCTTGCAATTACAGCTGAACCATCTTTCACCACTTGAGAACACCACACAACTTACAAGCAGATAGACCAAGATACACATTTCTACAAGTAGTGAAAACAAACTGAAGAAGTTTCTATTAGCACACCATGTGAGGTTACTTCCACACATGAAACATTTAGCTAAGGTGCACATTCTAAAGTAGGCTGCTAGCTAGCATCCAGAGGTGTCTAGCGATCAATGAAATAGGTAAAAATCATGTGAGACCGAGACCAAGGTTCAAAACCCGGCATAGACAAAAAAAAGTTGGGTGTTTTTTTTTTTTTAATTTGCCAAAGTATTGGTGGACGCTGTTATCCGATACTTGAGAAATGTTTACAAGCTACTTAGATTCCAAGCCACTTACCCTATATATTCTATTGGAGATTAGCACATTTGTGGGAGAGAAATGCTTACTAGATAGTTTGATTCCAAGCCACTTTCCCTATATATTCTCTATTGGAGATGGATCATTTATGGACCAAATGTTGTTGTTGATAAGTCAAATGGAATAGAGATTACAACAGTGAAAGATGAATAACCGATGCCTAAAATTTGTCTAGACTGTTGATTCCTCTTCTTTTTTTTGGTCTGAACAGTATCTGGCCTTTTTTATTCCTCTAGGAAAAATACAAAGATCAATTAATAAAATGTCAACAACTGCCTCAATAATCCCTCGTGTCAAGAAAATCACCTGTGCTAGTTTTCACTTGCGTTCACAATTTCTTAGTTACAACAGTGAAAGATGAATAACACCTAAAATTTGTCTAGACTGTTGATTCCTCTTCTTTTTTTTGGTCTGAACAGTATCTGGCCTTTTTTATTCCTCTAGGAAAAATACAAAGATCAATTAATAAAATGTCAACAACTGCCTCAATAATCCCTCGTGTCAAGAAAATCACCTGTGCTAGTTTTCACTTGCGTTCACAATTTCTTAGTTAATGAATCTTCCTTTCTACTATGTTAACATTTCTGTTACTAGCCAGTCATGCTGGATTCCACGTAATTATACTTCAGCCCCAAATGTTTTTGATTACAATATTCTCTGTTCTATAAAAAAATAATGTGAAGGACAAACAAAATTATTGCCTTCAAAACCATTAATATTGGGCCAAAATAACACAGATAATGCACCAAAACATTGAACTAGACTTGGTGGGGTGCGCCAGGCCCAAGCTGTAGTGCAACGCTCAGGCGACACGTGAAAGCCCAAGTAGCAAGCTACTTTGATGGACCTTCCCCCTTAAAAAATTGAGTTAATATCGTGTAGATCGATGACCCACATATCAAATATTAAACTGATAAGAACAGATACTACACTTGATCTTAGCCAAAAGGCCGAGAAAGGTATGCTTTTTCAAACAAACAGGCCTTGGGTTTTATAGCAACTCTCTATTGTCTGCTTCCTACATTCTTCCGATGTGGGACTAGTGAATGTTACAAAGCGAACTGCCTCTGTTTTCTTCTAGCATAAAAACATAACAAAAGGAGCAAAGTTAATATCAGTAGATTTGTGGAATAATGCTTTTTGGCTTTAGTATTTAACGTTTCCATTTGAATTAGACATTTTAAGTATTAATGAAGTAATTGAAGGAAAAAAACACACTCAAATTTTAGTAGTATTAGATTTTGTGTTAGACATAACATTTTAGGAGATGTGTCATTGATATTCTGTTTTTGTGTGTGGGCGTGGGGGGAGGGGGGGAGGGGGTTCTAGTCAGGTGTTCGATAACCCCGCATTTGGGTCCGATTAATTTGAATTAGCGCCGAGGAGTCTGACATTGGGGAGCAAAGCACTCCCTAACAAAGGCTACTCTGCACCCAAGAAGACTCAAACCCGAGATCTCTGATGAAGAATGAAGGAGTATTTGTCACTCCGCCAAAACGCTTGTTGGTATGATATTTTGTTAATATGGGATCATTTGTTACTTAAATTATAAATATTTGAGATTCAGGAACTAAAAGTCAATAAGGAAATTCTTTAGTTTTTCTAGTTTCATTTTGCTTTTCGATACTCTAGAATGGGTAAAAGTCCATTGGTTTTGCTTTCCTCTTGTGCCTGCAAATCTGAACAGCTTGATTTGCATCAGAAACTATAGCATTCTTACCACTTGTACATATATGAAACATCCGCTCCTTTTTTCGATTCTTCTTCTATATAAGTGAATAGATATTTGTAATTCAACCGATTTGATTCTCATTCTCATTATCGACGAGCTCCACGTATCCAAACTCCGTTCTCTTGTATTAGCGAGAAGCTAAGTTCCGTTTTTAGCTTTGGCAAGTCTGTAACTACCTGAAAAGACTAGTCTAAACTTGTCTCTGACAATTCAGTGGATAAAGTAGGAGAGAGGAAAAATAGTAGTAATGAGTAATAAATAACCCTTCTTCCCGTCCTTTCTCTATAGAGGACTATTTCAAGCACAGGCTACGAAGGATTCGACAAAGATTGTTCATGTGATTGAATCAGAGCCTTGCCTACAGCTGAACTTTCACCCCTAAGAGAACATCACACAAGCAGATTGTACAAAATACGAATTTCTACAAGTAGTGAAAACAAACTGAAGAAATTTCTATTACCAAACCATGTGAGGTTAGTTCCACGTATGAGACCTTTATTAAGCAATCACACTTTCTGAGCTAAGGTGGTGTCATTCTAAAGTAGTCTGCTGGCCAACATCCCCAGGGGTATAGCGATGAATGAAATGCATGAAAATTATGTGAGACCAGGGTCAAATCGCAGAAGAGAAAAAAGAAAAAGCTAAGTGATTTCTTTCCATCTACCAAAGTCTTAGTGAACATAATTATCTGGTACCTGTGAAGATGGGAGATGGTAGGTGTCCGATGATTTTATGAAATAGTTGAGGAGCACGGGCACCACGTTATTACAGAGGAAGAGAGAGAGATTCCAAGCTACGTTCTGATTTAAGGGCCAATGTTGTTGATACAGCAAATGGAAGAGATATTACAACACTGAAAGATGAATAAATGACGCCAAAAATTGTCTAAGACTTTGTTGATACCTCATTTTGTTTTCCTAAACACTATCTAGACTTTTGATCCATCTTGAAACATACAAGATCAATGAATAAAATGTCAATAAGCCCTCTTGTCATGTAAAGAATGAGCAAATTTCATTGAGTAAATTTCATTCTTGCAGCTTCATCTGTTTGTGCAGAAGATTCATCAAAGTCCACTGCCTGGGGACCAACTGATGAAGATTTCATCACTGGCCTTTCATCAAAAAGAAAATTTGAAAGCGCCTGCTTTTGAATCAGTGACCGTATCCCAGAAGGAAGGTTTATTCTGCTGGGCTTTTTTCTCCTCGGCTTTCAGAGTCAACTCATCAATAGTACCTGGAAGATATGTTTCAATAGCATTCTTAAATTTGTCATGCAAATTGACTCTGTCGCTTGTTCCAGACACAAGAGTGCAAGCATTTGGCCTTTCTAGAAACTCCAAAACATTCAGTAAATTCCTCCTGCAAGGCGAAATGACAGTTGGAAAATAACCATCATAAAAATCTCATGCTAAGTTCGAGCTAAGTGCACTCGATTAATACATGTCTACGGAAGATATCTTATTATCCATAGAGCTAATAACTTCCTAAGTAAGGCATAAGTAAGGCATACAACTTCCTATCCCAAATAGGCATCAATGTCAAAACTTTTTAAATATGAAGCAAAGCAGAATTCAATTAAGCATAACTATGCATATCTGTGTTTGAGTAAAAAGCTTCAACTAACAAGGCTATTGTGGTTTAACGGAATTAATCCTGGTTAGTGTGTAAGGGATTAGAAGAAAGGGGAAAAAGAATATAACATCGAAGATGTATCTTTTATTAAGAAGAAGCCTGCAACAAACATTCAATCCCATAGTCCCGCAACAAACATTCAATCCCATAGTTCTAACTACAAGAATGTGTCAGCATAGCTCATTATCTCACAAAAGTTCGCTTATTTAGGTCTTAGTATAAACCACCTTAAAGCTCAATATATTTTATTTTATCAGTAAGAAAAAAGAACTAGAATGAAGACAGTCAGACTAACCCCAAAAAAGAACTCATTTAGAAGAAGCCCGCAACAAACATTCAATCCCATAGTTCTAACTACAAGAATGTGTCAGCATAGCTCATTATCTCACAAAAGTTCGCTTATTTAGGTCTTAGTATAAACCACCTTAAAGCTCAATATATTTTATTTTATCACTAAGAAAAATGTCAAGCTTTAAGGTGGTTTATCCTAAACCTTAAAGCTCAATATTACATGCGAGGATTAGATGTTGCGAGGATTAGATGTAACGCAAAGACACCATAATTTCCTTGTATCTTAAAGAACTTTTATCATCATATAGAGTCACCATAAAATCTTTTGAAGCCATGATTGTAGGAGAGAAAATAAATATGCTTTAAATAACTATTCCAAACAAACAGATCAAGGCAGTTATCTCATTCTTTTAGACATTCTCTAGTCTGCATGCTTCCAACTATTGGCATATATGTTCCCTGTTTAGTGTTTACAGAGTTTCATGGTAATAAGTAGCATGACCATCATTTCCACTGTATCAGGGTTTTTCTTTCTCGGTCACTTTTTACGCTTGAAAAGAGAGTGCGGTCATAAAATAAAAGGGTACTACTAAATTTATTCGAAAAAGACCTTAATGCTAAATTCTCCAATAACGCCCTCCTGCAAGATATAAAAGTACTATAAAGGATAAACCTTTCCTCTGATATGATAGCTTTATTAACATGAAGACTATGGAGAACAATGACTCAAGGGACTGAACAGAACATAGGGCACATTAACCTGAGAATACATGCGATTTTGAGTTGCAGCTATTTAATCAATAGTGAACTTTTGCATTTATTTACCACTGGTGTCCGCCTCCTTATGAACACTATGTACAACAACAACATACCCAGTGAAATCTCACAAGTGAGGTTTGGAGTGTAAGCAGACCTTACCCCTACCTTGGGAGGTAGACAGGCTGTCTCCGGTAGAATCTCGGCTCAGAATGCAGCAAAAACAAAGCAGGTCAAATAGGAAAAAGGAACAGTAGTTACAACAAAACAGCATGCTAAGCGAAAAACAAGAGACAGTAAATAATAACAGAACTCGAAGAACAAGAAACTACAGAAGAAATACTACAACTACAAATAATAACAGTCAATAGATGAACACTTTGTAAAATAGTGATTTTTTTATCAAGCATGAAAACAATATCAAGTGCCAGAAATATAAGAGACAAAAGTAGCATACCTGCTAACAAAGTTCTGGGTAATGGCAATCGAATCCTCTAAATTGATGACCAAATGCCACCATCCGTTAGGCACAAAGATTACTTCACCCGCCTTGCAGACACACTCAATAGGTCTCTTTTTCCAATTCTTCGTTGCATTATAAAAGTTCATGAACCATTCTATAATTGAAACAGGACTTGCCACTTCTGCACCATCAGGACTCGGATGAACCCCTGGTGGGACCACATCAGGCGGGAACAACACCCATTTCTTTGATCCTTTGATTACCGCATTCCAAGCGGAGGTAGAATTTGGATCAATGTGGAATGACGAGCCAGACCCTGCAGGTCCAATTATAATCCACCTATAGTCTGGCCTGTCATTACCCAAAACACTAAACAAATCCTCATTGAAGTACATCGGGATATCATAATCCTTTTCTAATTGAGGAATTTTCTCCGCAAACTTTGGATCAAACAAATACAACGGCCTTTCTTCCCTCACTTGATCAGAATACCTAAAGTAGTCCTCAAGCTTCATTTCCACCGGCCCTACCGAAAACTTCACATCCCCACATTTTTCAATCAGATAACCCCTATTCCATTTCTCCAATGCAGGCCAATTATTCTCCAAACACCCTTCTAACAAAACCGGCTTATTCGGTTCCTCGAAATTCAACGCAAACTCATCAACAGAAATCCCTTTCCTCCTTACTATATTATCCCTTTCTAACCATTCAGCTTTCATTTCAAGATTAGCACATAACCAACTCTGAAACAAGTAATCAGAATAAAAGTCTCTAACTTTAAAACCACAACTCAAAACTGAAAACAAAGGCTTATTAGCACTAACAAAAGTAGACTTCCAAGAACCTTTAAAAAAGAACCCACCTTTACAATTCTCTAATACAAGATTCCTCCAAAGGGGTTCATGATTACAAAAGATATAAAAACCTTTGCTTACAGTTGACAAAATACCCAAATTAGTACCTTCTAAAAGGGCTAAAATATCAAGAACAAGCTCATCAGTTAAAGTCTGAAGATTACCTAAACCAGTGTTTCTTGAATTATGAGATGATGGGTTGATATAAAAATTCCCAAGTGGTTGTACTCCATGGTTATCTGATTGTACTGACGCTTTTAAGCTAAAACTCCCATCTCCTTCTTCTTGTTGTTGTTCTTGTGGTGCTATTTGGTATTGTTTGGCAACTGTTTCTTGTTTTGTGGAAACTGAAATTTTCTTTGATTTCTTATTCTTTCCATTTTTTGTCTTTCTTTTTTGCTTCTTGAATATCAAGGTCTTGGAACTCAGCATTGTTTTGAGGAAATGGGGTTTGAGCCGCCAAGGTTTTGAGTATTACTTGTAGTTCTGCAAGAAATAAGAACGTACAACACTTTTGTTCTTTCACCAGAATGTACAACACTTAAATGCAGCCAAACCTGGCCTTTTTTTTTTTTTTTAACACTCATGTTTATTAACGCCATGGAAAAATGTAGTGGGAATTTTATCTTATTTTAAAAGAAAATTACTACTATTAGGGAGAGGGGGGAGAAAGATAAATACTTACTCGGTCGGAGCGTTTACGTCAAAGTAATTTAATTTACTATGGTTAAGTGATAGAAGTGTAAGTGCAAACACATGTCATGCATTTATTGATTTGATGTAAACACCTGATACATATAAGTGTTTTTAGGAGAAGAAATGTGATAGGTGGGATCCCAGGCTCACACTATGTGAGCTATTCTCTAACCCCGGGTAAATTCATCTTGGCAATTTTAAGTTTGGATATGGCAAATCCTAATTCTTTTCGTATTAAAAGGGGTAAATTTGAGATCGTCACTACCCTTTTGCTTATGAGTTTTTGCTTTAGCAGTAGCAATTCATTAACAGATACTTAGTTTTAGTTATAGTCATCACTCATCACACTTGTTGGTTGTCGAGTATAGAAACAGATAGTTTTGTGCTCAAAAGTGAGAATTCAAAAGGTTAACTTAGTGATAGACTTATTACATTGAGGCCGTCTTAGATTCTATTTGTTCCAAGTCATTGGAAGAGGGTACCTGTCATGATTGACTAATTGGCATGAGACACAGTTGGTGGTAAAGAGTAAAGCCTACTAATACTAATTTATAGCTGTAATTTGTACTATAGTATCTAGGGAAAGAAAAAGCAAATAGAAATTCACTTGAAAGTAAGATACAATGATACATGAGTACATTTCACAAAGTGAAGTTCCAAGAATTTACATTCACTTGGCTAGGCTTTATCAACATTAGTCAGTCTTGGACTAAAAGTCTAGATGAATAAGAATGAAGCTCTTCGACAATGATTACAAAAGTGCAATAGCACTAACATCTGATTGGCAAAAAGAAAAAATTCATTCACAAATTGTAATATACAGGAGAAGAAAAAAGGAAACCTTGAGCAGAATCAAAACAAACCATATATGATCACAATTATTCACAGGTTCCAAACTGGCAGTGGAACATCTATATTTTCGATGACACTGGTTCAGCCAAATGTCACAATTCCAAGAATCAAGCGGAAGAACACAGCGCAGAGTGAACCCACAATTTGGAGCAGCAAGAATTCAGGGGGAGAAAGAAAGTAATAAGAAAAAGCAATCAATCTGACTACAATTCATTTCGCACTGACGTTTATGATACAGTCTTCAGTAATCGAGGTGGAATACTAGGAGAGCAGGAGCTGGTTTTACACCTGCGTACTCATCAGACATCTCCACTGCCCCACGCGAGGTCCCTTGTCTAAAAGCATTAGCAAGCCTGCATTGTTGGTGGATGTTCCAAACGTGTACCTAAACAAGTACCAAGATTTAATTGAATGTTAGAACTTGCTCAAACAAACAACTAAACTCAAGCAGACAGAATGCAAAATAGGTTGTTGCTTTCTTTTGTAAGGTAAGAGAATCGTAAGAAGTTGAAGAGAATCGTAAGAAGTTGAAGCACTATAGAAACAATTTAATGATAAGAAACCAAATTGCAATGATCAACTCACTTGCATCTGCGGGCTTTTCTTCTCCACAAAACAAAGCATGTGATCCACTGAATAAAAAGAATATAAAATAATTCAGCTTACGTATAAATCAGAAGACAACACAGAAACGGAAGGGCCAAATAAGAAATGGGGGGAGGAGAAGGTGGGAGTAAGACAAGAGTGAGAAACTTTGATGTCAGAATAAAACAAATTGGTTTGCTATTTATTACCCCATATATTACTATATGCTGTCTATTCTGAGCTAGATCCGCATTGGTTCTAGAGATTTTAGGTCTTTTGGGACAACTTAACTACATGATTTTAGGTCTACCTTGTTCACTTTTAGTGTCATCACTATAATAGAAGAAAATTCAAATGGTACTTCTGATTTTTTGTCCCTAGAGCCCCTTCTCCCACAGGAAATATGAACATAAATCCAACAAAAAATGGAAATAGTTCAAGCACATTTGTTTAGAGTCCAAGTGGCTATCGAAAGTAACTAAAGAAGAGAGAGGCATCAACTGTCTATGTCAATATGGACAAACATAGCTATAAACGAAGATGCCTGTGAAATTGCATCAAGATCTAAGTGATGTCATAATGACATTAACTAAATAACCTTTGTCTACTTACCATTTGAAATGTGATGCTCCTAAAACTTTGGGATTACATGGGTTAGCAACAGCTCTTCCCATTTTGAGAATGGACTTCTTGATTAGACATAAGCCTAAGACACTAATCCATCTGATAACTTGATTGAAGATTAAGTGTACACGGATATAACTTATTGAAACGACTTAACCATAAATTCCTCCAAACACCAGCTCTGAGCCGCACCAGACCTCACCCATAATTGATTCAAGATAAAAAACAATGACCACAAAGGCTAACTATAGGTCTAGTAGAGGTCTCAGAAAGAGACGCAATCCAATTCATTCTCACTTTTTCCTTCTAGGTGACAGAAGGTTTCTCTCGTTCCATCCTGAGCAGAAAATATTCTATTTCATCATCCTAAATTCGAAATGGTTTATCTTAATTCATACAGCAGCTTGCTACAAAGATTGCCTCCAAAGTCTCACCAAGCAGAAAGCTAAGAAATGGGAAGAAAGGTTCTCACAGCGCTATATTCTCAGTGCAGCAAATAAATCACCAACTTGCATGAAATAACGCACTTGAACAAGAACTCAAGCCTTTTTGTTTTTGGATAATTGCAACAAGAACTCAAGCACATAAAATAAGTACCACAATGACAAAAGAGTGTTCTATGGATTATCTGTCCTAATACATCATATAATTACGTAACTTTAGTATTTATACATAACCCAAAAGGATCTTAAACGTCAAATGCAGAAATACTTACTTAGGATCGTGTAGTTGTAAAAAAAGCAAAATCAGATATCGGTTGGAATGTGGAAAAATGTCATTACCTAAGGGACTGTAACCAAAATTTGTGACAGCGCAGTTAAGGGTTAAGAAAATGAGTAAGGCTAAAGAAGGCAGGTCCAGCACATTTCTAAACGGTTTGGTTCTGGCACAGAAAATAATCTTTGCTAAGATTAGTATCAAAGTAATTAGTATTTCTGCTATTCTATCATAGAATTGATTCCAATCAAGCTGAATTAAGCCCTATATATGTTACTAGTCATTGACATGAGTGAGCCAATAAATTTCCAGACTCAATCAAATCGAATCAAGTATATGTTTACAGTCACAAAATTGCTACTAAATGTCCTAGCAACGAGCCAATAACCCAGAACTATGCTTTCACGTTGGACAAAGATCATAGATATCATCATAACTGAGAAAATGAAGTTACTGCAAACCATGAAGTTAACACAAATGAATACCATACCTTGAATACAGACAAGAATGAAACGCTCCCAATTAGGGATGGCTTCTTTGCAGGTTTTCTCACGGCTGGGGACATCTCTTTGCATAATTGCTGAGCAATCTCCTTGAGCAATATCACCTGTGCTTTATCAGTCCGCATAGCAATCATAGCCTGTCTCATTGATTCCCGATCAGCCTCAAGTGCCTGAAGCCTAAAATACAACTTTGTGACCTCTGGATCTCCAAAATCTGTATGATTCAATGAATCCCTCGGGGTATAGTCGTCAGCCATTGCGGCTGAAGCCTTGAGTTCTGACACACCGTTATATCCAGCCCCCTGATGTACAGAATCTATTGTGTAAACTCGGTCACTCATGTCATCTCCAATTTCTGATGAATTATCCACTTTCCTCAAGTTTGAACGCTCTTCTGTTTGTGAATACTCTGCTTTTCTAATACTTCCACCAAACCTTGGAGAATCTGAGATGCAATCTGAGTTAATTTCTTTATTTGTAATAAAGGGAGATCCTACACTATCAGTTGAAAATTTTCTAAGATGTCTATTCCTCCTTGGGGAATGACCAACTATCACTTTTTCAAGTATGTTGTTCTTGAAAAGATCCCCATCAGTGCTTCTTGGCGTCCTCTCCAACTGATTGATCCTGTGCTCCAAATCGCGCAATTGGTCGCATGAACGTGGGGTCTCTTCAAATGCATATTTCTCAACATCAACAGTCTCATTATCAAACTCTGTGTATACTTGATTCTCATTAATAGTGCATTTCAACGGAGGGTAATCAAATGGAGGAACTTCGAATTGCCCATTGATAGTCTCGGACATACTATTGTTCCGACTAAAACGGCCCTTTTCCGTCTCACAATCACCATCAGCCTCAGATTCTGTTAGCCCATAACTCATCATTCTATGCTTATACATTTGCACCTCACAAGTCAATGATTGAATTGTTTGCTCCCTCTTGTATAATAAATCCTCCAACGCCATAATCTCCTGCTGATCATGCGCCGTTTTCTCCTCAGTGTACCTCTTGAATTGTTTAAATTCCATCTGAACCTCTGCCTTTTCTCCTTGCAACCTCAAAATCATTGACATTGCCTCGTTGGCCGCCGAGGACGATGCATTTCTTTCTTCCTCCAACTCAGCACTTAAATCCTGAATTGAGCGTTGTTGCTTACTTACCATTTCCCTAAGTGCTGTGCATTCATTTTCGATTTCAATACGAGCATTTAGAGGTAAGACAAAGCCTGGGATCATAAACTTATTCTCATTATATTCATCGAATTTTCGCTTCACAGATCGGAGCCAAGTCCCTGAATAGGACCTGTTCATCCCAGAACAACTGCTACACCCGCAATCACAACAGTTGACCTGGCTGGTTGTCGGGGCCGAATTTTGAGAATCCATATTCTAATGCACATCCAATCAATCGTCGAACCTCAAATACAAATACAAAAGAAACTGCAAAAAACAGAAAATTTCACAAACCGAAAGACGATTAATCCTGTACAACAAGCTCTCAATCCCTCCCTCTTCGATAAAATGTTTAATGTATGTATCCCCTCGGCTTCACATAGGATGAATTCCCCCTTCCCTCAATTGCAACACACAATACAAACTCCTGCAAAAACAACCACATTGTTTTCAATTCCAAGCCCAGGCACAAATACCTTAAAGCTAGGTTTACATTGTTGTAGTACTAGTACCAAAAACAAAAACACATGAATTGCTTATGTGCAATAACAATGTCAATATTAGCTTTATCCTCCCATATATCTTTCCACAATTTATCCTGTAAAATGTAATTCTTTATCAAATGCAATAACAATATACTTCTACAAATTCCTGCAAAAACAACCACATTTTTTTTTCAAATTCCAAGTCCAATCACAAATATCCAGCTAAATTAGGTTTACATTGTTGTACTCCAAAAACAAAAATAAATAGAGATGAACTATAATTAATATTTTAATACATGTATTGCTGTGTGCAATAACAATGTCAATATTAGCTTTATCCTCCTGTATCTTTTTCCACAATCTATTCTGTAAAATGTAATTCTATATCCAAAAAAGGGAACAAAAAACTACATTTTTTTACATAAATTAAGCAGAGTTTTATACCTAATGCATCGCCTAATTGTCAAGGTTAATTTTTCTTAACATGACATCCATGCACATATACGAACAATATATCCATATGCATAATAAAACATGCATATATAAAAGGGAAATTTTCAAAAATATACAACCCAACATAAAATATTACGCCAGGTAGCCATATTTTTTCAGTTTATACAACATTAAGCTACCTGATAAAAGGCGATCATAAGGTATACCTGAAAAACAAAACGAGATAATAGCTGTAGCTGAGAAATGGAGGTGAATTTCTCACGGGAAAATGGAAATTATAATTTCTTCCAGCTTCCCGGAGAATTATTGAAAGATATATCGACGTAAAGCGAGGGAAAAATGAAAAAAATAAAATCTAGAGAAAAATACAAAAAGAGGAGAGGAAAAAAAAAAACGTGGGAGAGAGAAAAGAAGGGAAAATTGAAAACCCTTGTCTTTTTTTTTTTTTATTTTCAGTTTGTGGATTTTGTATATGATATTATGACTGTTGTTTTCAGATTTTTTTTTTTTTTCTTTTCTCTCTAAGTTCTTTAAGGAGAGGAAAATGTGGGATGATTTAGAGAGGAAAAGAAAAGGGGTGATTTTTGGAATTTCGCTAAGGGATATTTTGGTTGAGAGTTTTCTTCGGAGAGTAGTAACTGAAACCGTGTCCTAATGTTTGAATGGAGTAGTATTTTGTCATTAGATATTTGATTATCTGATAAAATTAAAACGATATAGAGATCAGAGTAATAACGCCTACGTGTTAATATAATCTAAGTGTTTAATAAATTATTTTGGAAATTTTGAACATATTGCTCTGAATTACTTCATCTACTTGAATATTAATAAAGAATAATTTTGTGTTTTGGTATTAAGTATTTCTCTTTTGCATTTATATTAATCTTTCGTTGTCATCTTCATCTGAAAGATAAATATGAGCCACTCAACAAATATTCTGATTAATAAAACCAGACGTCCCTTTTTTTTATTATTATTATTTGCTATAGGATTTATGAAATAAGTAGTAACTACTGGTTATATTTTGGACAATCACTAATTTGTCACAATTTAATACTAGTATATTTTTCAACGATGGATGTCTTTTTCTTCTTCTTCTTGGATTTTTTTTATTTTTTTTTGGTTTTCTAACCAGAATATTCTACTTATTTATAAGAGTTTGAAGGCAATTAACTAATTCTTCATTTAGCAGTTACCTGTAGTTTCAGTCTCCCAACTTCATTTAGTAATTTCCCTTAATTCATTTTTATCTATATACTTTAATTTTAATTTTCTTCATGTGTTTTTTAATCATAATGTTATGACTTGACAGATCCAAATGATTGGGATAAAATTTATTACGTATTAGTTTAAAGATACTCTTGAGTCTTGACTACAAAATTCCATTTAAAACCAAGTGGTTGTTTTTATATGAAACAAAATAAATCCTCAAAAGGCATTTGACTATTTCTTTACCTAATGAGTTTTTCATATCTTGCTGGAAAGATCTTGATCGATAGAATAGTGAGGGCCATGTTTTCGTTAAGGTGTTCTTTTTTTTTATCCATTCCATTTTTAGTGTTAAATTAATAAAGTACTTTGGCTAAAGAAACCGAAGAATATCCTGTAATTAGTTTGGCTGAATCCGCCGACATTGGAAAACCAACTACCGCCGAAACCACCAGATATCGAGATGAGTACTGCCACAGGTAATAATGAAAACTGCATGCAATGGCTAGGTATACCATTCAAAGTAGGAGCCCGTTTGGATTGGCTTATAAGTTGCTTATAAGTTATTTTTAGCTTTTTTGAGTGTTTAGTTGGCCAGCTTAAAGTCATTTTGTGCTTAAAATAACTAGGCTTGTTTGGCTTAGCCTATCTAAAGCAGCTTATAAGCTATTTCTAACTTATAAGCTGCTTTTTTTTTAAGCCCATCCAAACAGTATCTAGATTGTATAAGTGTTGCTCTTCCTACAATATTCAAGAAGTGTATTTTCCAATTGGCTAGCCTAGATCTTATGTTGTCTAGAATGAAATGGTGATCTGCTGCCCGAGGGTTCTGAGTAGGCATAGGAAAGCCTAAGTATCTACCAAAGGCTTGGCTGATCTTAATTCCAAAGGATTGAGCAGAATTTTTTGCTGTATGAGACGGCAAATTTTTTTAGAAACGGATTTTTGATTTAGCTAAATTAACCTTTTGCCCAGAGAGTTCACAAAAATAATTTAGACAACTAAGTATAGTAGAACAACTCTTATCATTCACTTTGAAGATCAGAGTAAGGTCATCTGCAAAAAATAAATGAGAAATAGAAGGTCCTCTAGGATGAATTTTTATGGGATCCATTCCTAATATCTCCCTGGTAATGTATTAATTTAGAAAAAAATTCAAGGCATAGAATGAAAATATATGGTGAAAGAGGATCGCCTTGCCTAATTCCTCTACTAGGACTAAAATAATTAGTAGTGGTACCATTAACAATAATTTCTATACTACTAGTTGTAAGGCAGCTCATAATAAGCTTGATAATATTTGGAGGAAATTTAAAATAGCGAAGAGCACGGAAAACAAATGACCATTCTAAGCGGTCAAAGGCTTTTTCTAAATCTAGTTTTAAGATCATGCCAGCTGCTTTGCCTTTCATTTTCCTAAAGTGAGCAAGAAGTTCCTGATAATATGAAGAAGCTGCATCTCATTAGTTAGAATACAGTGACCAAAGGTAAACATGAGGGAGGTCTTGGCCTTAAGAAAGCAAAACATAAGAATATAGCATCCATTTGTAACCTTGCATGGAGACTGTACCATAATCCTACATCTTTATGGGCTTCTACTCTTATTACAAAATATGCTGGTACAAATAGTGGTATCACTACCTCTCCTATCTGGAAAGCTATTCTTAGAGCATGGGACATATGTGCTCCAAATATTACATGGATTCCTGGTCAGAACTCGCCTATAAATTTATGGCATAGTAAGTGGACCCCAATTAATCGACCCTTCAGGACTTGTATAGAAGGCTCTTTTTCAAAAAACAAGTGATAAATTAACAATAGGTAATATTCTATCCAATGGAGTATGGGACCTTTCTAAAATATCCTTTACCTTACTACAAAGTATCATCGATATGCTACATAAGATACCTTCACTTATCCCAATAAATAATGTAGACTTCCCTTTTGGACACCCAAAGGCAATGTTTCAAAGTTCTCGACTCGCAGTTGTTATGAATACCTTCAAGAAGCTTTCCAAAATGATCGGAATTTTAATTGGATTTGGAAGCTACATTGTCCCAATAAGATGAAGTTTTTTCTCTGGCTGTGTTATCACCAGAAATAGCCTACTAGAGCTTATCTTAGTCATATAGGGATCAATATTAACAAAGACTATTCTGTCTGCAGAATAGAGGAAGAAACCATATCCCATATTTTTATAGGGTGCCCTATTACAAAGAACATCTGGCAAGAATTCAAGATAACTCCTCCACCTAATCCTCCCACCTATTGGTTAGATTATATTCGTATGTGTGACCCCCCCCCCCCCCCCCCCCTCTTCCTAATTATATTGAATCCTGGTATGATCTCTTTCCATTTATTGTGTGGAATATATGGGTTAATCGAAACCATAATAATCAGAATAATACTACGAACAGGATATGGGCAAAGAGAATTCTAAGTCATACACACTCGAGTACCATTTCCTTGCGAACAATATCATCACAAGTCCTCCACAAAAAACCATCAGGGTTCATTGGCAAAGACTAGCTAAGAATTGGTTTAAATTGAATATAGATGGGGCTTTTAAAAGTCTTTCTAGTATTAGTGGGGTAGGGGGACTAATCCCGCGGGATCATAGGGGTGACTGGGTCACTGGTTTTTCAGCTTCATGTTATGCCCTTTCTCCACTACATACAGAACTGTTGGCTTTATTAAATGGACTGCACATTGCCACTAATTAAGCTGCAGTTGGAACCACTTGAAATTGAGATGGACAGTACCGAAGCAATTCAGGCTTTATTAAAAGACTTTTTTCATGATAAAATCCTTCTTTCTTCTTGCAGATGGTTGATGCACAAGCTGCAGAAAGTTCTGGTTAGGCATAGCTTCAAAGAATGCAACGTGGCTGCTCATCTTTTAGCAAAGGAAGCTATAACTAAGTCTAGTACTACTTTTAGGATTAACTATGTTACCCCACCTACTTTTATTATGATGCAGTTAGACATAGATGTATGTGGTAATACTTTTGCTACTAGGACAGTTATGGAAGCTAACTATAATACCTTAGCTAGTCTTGGCAACCAAAGTGTCTTACATGACACTGAACAATGTTGTAACCTTTTGTAACCCCTATAGGGGTGTTATATAATATATATAAATATCGTTAATGTTCGAAAAAAGTTTGGCTGAATCATTAATAATGTTTGACTGATTAGACTGAAATTTATGTAAAAAAAGAAAAAGTCTGAAATTTGGATTATGTAGTCTGCAGAAAGGTATGGATGCTAATTTTTATTTTGTTTCCCATTGATGAGGTATTACAAATTTGGGTTTGGAACCCCTCCAGCTATAAATGCTCTGATAATTTCCAATGCAGCTCTAGATTCAAGACACATGTCATATAGCATTTTAAAGAACATGTGTCTAATCTTGAATCTTGAGCTGTATGGAAATTACTGGAGCATTTATATATATCGTGTAGGAAATTATGAAGAAAATAAACGATGACAAAGCTCTCTCATGGGAAAAATAAGATCTAATACAAATATAAAAATGAGGAGAAAAAGATTATAAAAAATGACTTGTGTGCCCGCAAGAAGAAAGTTCAAACTAGAACATAAAATTGGAATATTGTTATGAATTATTTTACAAGTTGATATTTGGATGTATTATTAAATGTAAATTATACCACTTACACATTAAGTGATAAATACAACTTGCAAGTTGTATGTTAGTTGTAGAAAGTTGTATCTTAGTTGTATATCTTAGTTGTACAAAGTTGTGGAGCTACTTGTACAAGTTGTATATTGTAGGTTTAAAATTTGACGAATGTCTAGCTTATATGAAATTTTAACTCGTACTTTGTCAAATTATAGTATAGAAAGATGTCGAAACCACAGAGATTGAATTGTCTATTCTACAGACGTTTCTTATTTTAATTACTACTTGAGAATGTCAGAAGAGAGTTGATTGGTGAGTTAATTAACTAAAAATGTGTAAATAAAGCAATGGAGAAGTATTTTAATTTTTCACAAATATAATAAAAAGTGTTGGGATTTAGACTTCACTTAATATGTCTATTATATAGTAGATTTATTTATTCTCCAATTTCTATTTCTCAATAATGTATAAATGCCTCTCGGGATTACATTTATATATTATTACTTAAGTTGAACAATTAATTGCACTCCTCTCGGTTATACAAATTAATTATCAAAACAGTAATATTGAAGAACCATAAATATATGCTTGAACTGAAACTTGCTCTTTATAGTAAGTCTCTTTCGGTTACCTTACTTGCCACAACTAATTATTACACTATCCGCCTCTCTCGATTACAAATAAGTGTAAAATTAATTATAACATAAAAGAGATAGATGTTACAAAATAAACGTTTAACATCTGTCAATGCGACAATTAACTTACGTTACTTCTTCCGCCTCTTTCGTTTACAGAATTAGTAAAAAGTTAAATTGTAGCATAAATTTGATAGACGCTAACAAATAAAATAACATCTAACTATAAAGCAGATAGTTAAATAAAAAGCTTCCGCTCAAACATGTGAAATTGAGGAATAATAACTACTATTTAACCAACCAAGAAAACCGCTTGTTACAAATAAGATCTTGTTATTGCATCGAAAGAAATAAATGTTGACTAATCTGGCTTTACGTATTTGGTGTATGAACAAAAAATTGTCATGTATTTCATCTTCTACAAATGTAACTATAAATAGTCGATCCTACTTTGACAATGTTGGCACTGCCCATTCTCCCCTAGTTATATTTAGAAAAAAAAAAAACTTTATTATGAAAATGTTCAGACCATATTTTTTATTTCATATACAAATCAACAACATTTTAATAGTTAAGAACAAACTTAGAGAAATGTTACAAACTTAGCTTATAGAATTTTTCATCATATAAAGAAGTAGAAAAAGAGAAGCTAAAGAAGAAAGTCAAAGGAGATAATTGTTGTCACTTAAATACTATTTTTTCTTTTGTTTTCTCTAAAAGTTAAACTAATACAGGAATAAAATGACATCAAAGACAAAAGTAAATTGTTGTTAACTGTCAAATCCCCGGAATTAAGTTATAGCTTTAAAATTTTATTTTTCTCTAATTTGCACTTTTTCATGTAGAGTGTTTTTACTTAGAGGTTGTCACGAACCTTGAAGTCTTTCACTAGTCTTTTTATCTCATACCCCCACCTCCCTACACCGTGGCACATTTGCGCCATTAACGACTAATGGCCTACACATCCGATTTAATAAGTCATTTTTTAGTTTTTCAATATCAAGTTTATCACTTGTCATCAAACTAAATCCCCACATCATTTAACTCATTCCCTCCATTTTAACCAAATTCTTATTTTTAACCTTTTTCATGTTATAGTACGACCCAAATCAGATTTTAACCCAACTCCTAATCTTCTTCCTTTTCTCTCTCTAACGTTTTTTTCCTTTTCCCAATTTCAGATCACATCTTGTTTATCTTTTCCCTTCAATTTTCTTTTTTCCAGTTCATTTTCCTTCAATTTTCTCTTTTCTCAACATTCATATCCCAAAAACCTCAAGAACCGAAGAGAATTTTTTAATTCCATCGATTTTTTCTCTTGTTCCGCCGTAGAATTTAAAAAGATCGAGTTTTTGAATTTTTTTCTCAACTGGGGTTGTTCAAGAAAGAAGATTTATCATATTATACAATCCCAACATCAACAACAATCTTTGAAGTGCTAGCTTCAGTTCACGTCGATTAAACCTATTTTTGGTGATTGTAACCGATTTTCACCGATTCACTTCATTATTCTTCTCAAGAACCCCTAATTGGAATCGTCGTTAAGACTCCTGTGAGATTTTTCATTCTTTAGTGCTTTACTGATGTAATTTAAGTGTGTTTAGGTAATTAATGAACACTTTATGTAAAATTTGTTGTTGAAGTTTGGGTATTAAATGGTGAAGGTAACTTTATTGATCACTAGTTAAGATGTTCGCCTGAAAAAATTGAGGTTTTGTGTTGTTTAAGTGAAGTATTGAGGTGAGTGTGATTGGAATTCTTGTTTTAATCAAGGCTCTTTTGAACAAATCCTTAAAGAGAGATCTGATGTGGGCTTTAGATCGGGTTATAATATGGAAAAATAAAAAATGAGTTCAAATAGAGGGAATGAGTTAAATGATGCGGGAGATTTGATGACACATGACAAATCTGGTATTTAAAAACTAAAAAATTGACTTATAATATCGGATGTGTGGACCGTCATTGGTTAATGACACCAACATGCCAAAGCATCACGACTGGGGCATTTTTATGCCCAACTATTAACGAATGGTGTGAGTAAGTCATTTCTGATAGTTTGATGACATATTTAAGCTTTCGACCTTTATTTTATTAGTCGCAAAATCCTTACATTTCAAACCCGTGATGTGATGACTACATTATAAAGGAAATGAGACTATTCAGTTTTTGATAAATAGTCACTTAAATACTTCATTAAGAGTCTGCATCACAAAAACCTCTTATAATAATCTAACTAAACTAAATTCAAACATTTAGCAAACTGTTTTAATCCATGAACAACTATTTTTAGAAGTTTTTTATTGAGAAAATTATGCTCTATGTCTATTTTTGAAAATATTTACGCCGTGTAACTCATACTTTGTGTATAAGCACCTGATTCAGCTCATATTTGTGTATAAACACTTTATACAAGATTGATACATTATGTATAATGCTTTTCCCCAAGTATAATGTCGTATAATACTATATATCGAGTTATGCGGTGTAAATATTTCAAAAATTGTATATTTTTAAAAATTTCCTATTTTCTCAGCAACACAATCGAGACACTTTATCTGATAGCAGATGGCTTGGAGGATTTTCAATCAAAATTGGAGTTTGTACATCAATTAGAGCAGAGCTATGGGGAGGCCTCACTGGCCTTCAAGAAGTCTGGGACAGGAGTTGGCGCCGAGTTGTCTTGCAAATTGATAATGCTAGTGTAGTTCAAGTGCTGCAGGCTGGAAGAACTGTGCCTCATCGGAATGGTGATATTGTTAACCACATTCGTCATCTCTTGGCTAGGAACTGGATGGTCTAGGTTGCCTATTGTTAGTCACGAGTCTCGCTTTGAATGATATTCACACGTGCCTTCTAGCATTTCTTCGCGTGCTGCAGGAGATGTAGTTGGGTTCTCATTCCCTCACCTAGTTTCGAGCTAGTTTCTTGTTATTATTTATCTTTAAAAAAAAAAAAAAAGAGAAACTTTTGGAAACTAAAGCATAAAGAATTATCCACACACTTCTATTAATTTATTCAAAACGCCACCTTATTTTTCACGAAAATCAACAAAAATAATGAATTGTCGGTCATGCCTAACCTATAACGTGTCAGCTTTTCATGTCATCTTATATGCTACTTCTTTCACAGACAAGTAACATTAGCAAAAATTCCTATATATAAACAGCATAATAATAACTATTCCCCCTTCCCCTATTTCATCCTTTTTCATTTACATTATTAATTAATATTATCTCCGTTTCAAGTTATACAGACACTTTTTTCTTTTTAATCCGTTAAGAAAAAATGACATATTTTTATATTAGCAATAACTTATTTATAAAATTCTCATTTTACTTTTAACGAAATAATTTTTAGTTACAAGAATTTATTTGGCTTATTTTAGATCATATGACTCAAAAGGTTTTTTTTAATTTATAAATTTTGTGTCTAGTCAAATAATACTGTTTACTTTGGGACAGATAGAATAATTATTAGATAGTATTTAATTAATGATAACTTAATCAAAATATTTATTGTTTTTTGGGGGTTAGTGTTTTTATTATTAAGTGGGTATTACGTGAACAAGGAGGGAGTAAGTATTTCCCCTTCCCCTAATTTACCCTTATCTTTTCCATTATTTCCAAACGTATCCTTTTCCATCATCGAAAACCCAACCAAACAACACTTAAAACTTCCGAAAACCCATCTTTTCTCTCTAAACTCAGTTCTTCATATACCCACCCACGCACCCCCTACTCACCTATCGCCCTTATCTAGTTGATCGGACGGTCACTGTTTAATCTAAAGTATGACCATGCTGAATCCTCAACCGTTGGATGTAAGTTTCGCTGAATTTCACTTTTTTTACTATTCGGTATATGTGTAATTTTAGGTTTAGTTTTTTTGTGAAATTTGTTAATCGCTTGTATGTTGAAATTGATGCTTGCATTTATTAGGTTTGTGAATTGTGATCGGATAGGGTTTGTATTTGTGGAGAGTTAAGTTAGGGTTTTGGGACTAAATTGTGCTGATTGTTTGGTAAATTGAGTTGTTTTATATTGTGGATGTGAAAAAGTTAGGGTTTTTTGATTGATTGATGGGATAGGGTTAGGGTTTAACTAGTCACTAGATCATGTTTCTGACTTGCTTTGCTTCTATGTGGAGTATATATGTTTGCAATTTATGATGATGCATGTATTTCTTTTGAGCCGAGGGTCTATCGGAAACAACCTCTCTATTCCATAAAGGTAGAGGTAAGGTCTGCGTACATTTTACCCTTCCCAGACCCCACTTGTGGATTACACTGGGTATGTTGTTGTTGTATGATGATGCATGTATTGTCCAGGGACATTGACTAATTGCTACTCCCTCCGTCCCACGTTACTTGTCAACATTACTAAAAATATCCTTCCCGAATTACTTGTCAATTTACGAAACCAAGATAGAATTAATTAAATCTTGACCATTTACCCTTAATATTAAGTGTTCTTGAATGTAATCAATATTGATCAGAGTGATAAGGGTAAGTTAGTAAAAATACACCTCCTATTTATGATTTCTTAAGGACCGTGTAAAGGGGAAAGTGGACAAGTAATATGGGATACAGATAGGCTCACACTGGTGCATGTCTCCTTTATTTTGTTTCGAGTTAATGGTCAAAAGCACACCTAAACTATCACTTTTTCGCGAGTTTCATACCTCAATTATCCATTGTTCTCTTTATCTACCTAAACTAGCACTCTCTTTGTATTAAAACACACCTCGAAGCTGAGTTGGCCAAATATTTAAAATCAATCGACAACAGGCGCTTGAAGGCCAAATCAGCATCGAGGTGTGTTTTAAATAGAAAAAGAGTGATAGTTGAGGTAGGTAAAGAGAACAATGGATAGTTGAGATATGGAACTCGCGAAAGGGTGATAGTTTAGGTGCGTTTTGACCATTAACTCTTCTGTTTTTTGTCAATGATGGTGTCCTTGAAGGGGAGCCTTGGCGTAACGGGTAAAGTTGCTCCCATGTGACCGGGAGGTCACGGGTTCGAGCCGTAGAAACAGCCTCTTGCAGAAATGCAGGGTAAGGTTGCAGACAAAAGACCCTTGTGGTCCAGCCCTATCTCGGATCCCGCGCATAGCGGGAGCTTAGTGCATCGGACTTCTTTTTTTTTTTTTTTTTTTTTTTTTTAATGGTGCCCAGTGACGCTTGCGTGCCCCTCAACTAATCACTTGGCAACCTGCTATAGCCCACAAGTATAGGTCCCTGGTAAACCTGCCGACTTAGATTGGGGCAGATGAGCTCAGATTGGGTATTTGTCTTTTATTTAGTTTATTTGACAACATTGGTGTTGAGGCAAGTTTTTCTGGATTTTGGATAATAAACTAGCAACCTGATAGAGCCTACAAGCATATGTGTCGGGTAAACCTGTCCGGCAAGGTTGGGATGAATGAGTTCGCACTTGTGCAAGTGCCTTTATTTTAGAAATCTCTGAAATCCCTTGTTTTTTATTTTTATTTTGCTACAATTCAGCAGCAGGAAGAAGAGGAGATGCTTGTGCCACATTCTGACTTAGTTGAAGGTCCTCAGCCGTTAGTTGAAGGTCCTCAGCCAATGGAAGGTTGTTCCTCTTTTAATTGTTTACTATTTCTGTCTCTTTTCTGTTTAAGAGGAGTTTAGGTTGGCAATTGATAAGTCTTATGCCTTTCTTGGATATTGTTGTAACGTTTTGATGTGATCGTATGGTGAATTTTGATTTATAGTGACACCTGCTGAGAATTCTACTACGGGGGAGAACCAAGCCGTGGACGAACCACAGGCTTCCCGGTTTACTTGGACAATTGACGATTTCTCTCGGTTATCTGTGAAGAAGCTATATTCTGAGCCTTTTGTTGTTGGTAGTTATAAATGGTAACTGGCATTTATCACTTACATTGGTGGTTAAATTTAATAATTTTTTTAAAGATCGGATTGTAATTGGCCTATGGCTGGCATTGTTTTGTAGGCGAGTGCTTATATTTCCGAAAGGAAACAACGTGGAGTGTTTGTCAATGTATTTAGATGTGGCAGATTCAGCTACATTGCCATATGGGTGGAACAGATATGCCCAGTTCAGCTTAACGGTTGTAAATCAAATAAACCCCAAATATTCAGTGAAAAAAGGTAATTTTCCTGTCCTGTATCGGTGCAGCTTAAGCTTGATTCTAAATTTCATCTGTATGATTATTGGGATGTCAGTTTTTGTTTTTTCCTTCATTGCCGTGTCTAGGAATATTCTCCATTTCTCCCTCGGTTGAAGTACACTTATTGGAACTCTGGTTAGGCAAAAAAGAAAAGAAAAACCAGTGTCTTACCTTTCCTGAACTTGACTCATTCTCTAAGTTTCTTTATGTTTGTAAGTTGTATGCCTCTTTTGAATTATCTTCCCTTTCTAATTGTCATAAAAACCAACATCTTTTTTATTTTAGACTTTTTGCTCAAGAACTTGCAGATTTATGGTGCATAACAGCGCTTCACCAGCTTTTCTGTTTGTTAAGGATTTCATTCCAGTCATTTATGTGATTATTTATTTTGCCCTCTTGTATTTCTTAGAGAACAGCTTTCACATTTTAATTCTACAATACGGTACTAACTATTTCTTCTAGAAGTGTGCTATTTTAAGAATGCATATACTGTGGTTGCACCTTGGCTCAATGTTACTGCTGAATGGATATAGATAATTCATATCGCTGACCACAACTAACTTGGAATTGAGCGGAGTTTGATTGAATAAGTGAAGTTAGAGACGTTATTTATTGTCATACCAAGGGTGTATCTACCTTTGTTTTAATCTATTAACCTACGAGACAAAAATCAGCAAAATCAGAAACAGCCAATCAGTCACGCGAATTATCTCATCCAAAAGCTGCACAACTAAATTATGATGTTTTGTAGAATTGGTAATCAAATCATTAAATCTAACCAGACTATCTTATCTTTTGGAGTTTGGTTTATTTTCTTTTTGAAAATGAGTTTGGTTTATTTTCTTGTCAAAAGCAGTTCACAAAGAAAACCATTTGGACCATAATGTGAAGCCCTCCCTTTCGTGAATGTTGGTTTTCTTCTTCTGTTACCTTGCTCCTTTGTGTAGAGTGGATGAATGCCCTACCTGTAATAATTGAAACGGTGAAAAAACTTCAGATTAATAAAGTATGCAACAAGTAAAAAGAAATGGCAGTTTATTAGAACCTTTTCCTGCAACACAAGGATAAGAGTACAACCATATGTTTCTGTCTATAGAGTTGACATGCATCATCTTCATTTGATAAACGCTTAACTATAATTGCAAAAGGTTTTTGTATATTTGACACCATCTTGGTTTAATACCTAATAAATGAAGTTTAATTTATTCAAAAAAAGACTGGTCAAGCAGCCTAGCACAAGAATCAGACATCGAGATAAGATGAAAGAGACATCAATTACATGTTTCACTGTCCAGCCCGGGACAAACATATGGTGAATCTTTACCTATTTCTTGCAATAAACACGTGGAAAATATATTTGGACCTATTGAATTAGACAAATTTGCAACTTTGTTACTCCAGGCTGCTCCAAATTCCTGAATGAGGCTTCCTAGACTATTTTAAGCTTGCTGTTAATAGTCTGGGAGACTTAACCCCCCAAAAAAAATCATAAAAAAGAAAGAAAGAATGAGGCTCCTTCAACTAAAAATGGCAAGAAAATTGCAAATGAAAGGTTTTTAAGCTTTTAACAATATCTAAGTAATTGCTTTGGCCTGTGAAACTTATATTGGATTAGTGATCTACAAATTTGCTAGAAAATTGTCTTGAATGCGAGATTGGGTAACTGAATGGCCAGGGAGCTTGGTTTTTTTCATCCTGGCATAGATTTTAATATTTTTTTCTTTTTGCAGAGACGCAGCACCAGTTTAACCAAAGAGAAAGTGATTGGGGCTTCACATCATTCATGCTTCTAAGTGATCTTTATGACCCCAATAAGGGATATCTTGTAAATGATAAAGTTGTTATTGAAGCTGATGTTGCTGTACGGAAGGTCATTGATTACTGGACGTATGACTCAAAGAAAGAGACGGGATATGTTGGGCTTAAGAATCAGGGAGCTACTTGTTACATGAACTCTCTCCTACAAACCTTGTACCATATCCCCTACTTTCGAAAGGTTAGCGTACGTTCTAAGTTTTTATGATGCAAGTTTTTAGTAAGTATATCTTTAGTATTGGTTCTAGAACATGATATCCTCAATTTTGGTTTCGGTCTCCCACAGGCTGTGTATCATATGCCAACCACAGAGAATGACATGCCATCGGGGAGCATTCCATTGGCTCTGCAAAGTTTATTTTATAAGCTCCAATATAGTGATACCAGTGTGGCGACAAAAGAATTGACAAAATCTTTTGGATGGGATACTTATGATTCATTCATGCAGCATGATGTGCAAGAACTAAACAGAGTGTTGTGTGAAAAGCTTGAAGACAAGATGAAGGTATGTTTATGAAATGACTAATTGCAAATTCTGAAGATCTTATTGGATCTTCTAATGATTGCTTTTGTCCAGGGTACGGTTGTGGAAGGGACAATTCAGAAGTTATTTGAGGGGCACCATATGAACTACATAGAGTGTATTAATGTGGACTTCAAATCAACGAGAAAAGAGTCGTTTTATGGTATCTAGTTATCCTCAGGTTTTCCCCTTGGATCCTTAATGCCTGCTCATGGACTTATATTTTGTATAAAATTCTGCAGATCTTCAGCTCGATGTTAAAGGCTGCCTCGATGTTTATGCCTCTTTTGACAAATATGTTGAAGTCGAACGTCTAGAAGGCGATAATAAGTACCATGCCGAAGAACATGGTTTGCAGGTTCAGTATTCTATCAATTAACAATAAATTGACGGGCGGGCCTTTGTTGCGGTTGCATGTCCTCATTTATAACAGTACGAATAAAAAAAATCAAAAGTGTGTGTGTGTATTTTTTTTTTTTAAAGTTAACAGTTTAAAAAAAATCAATTATTTTTTATGGTCCTTATAGAAATTGAGAAGGATCTACTTACGATGATAATTTGTAATGGTCCCACAAAACAATGGAAAGTAGAATCTTAGTGTGAATCCAAATAGATCAGATTCTGAGATTGTTATTCACTAGCAGCTCTATAAAACATTAAACCATCTATATTCTTGTGAAAATGCAACAAGAATATTAACCATCTTGACTGAATAGACATATAATTTGGAGCCTAACTCTTCCTTCTGTTTTTTGTTTCCCATCTTTTTGGGGGCAGAGTGTGTTGGTAGTTCCCCTAATCTAGATTAAAGATTCCTAATGGATGAGGGTTAGTGTGTTTAAAACTAAGGGAGACATCTTGTTTGAGGAATAATGAAGTATTATTAATGGGAGCATCAAACATCTTATCTGTAATTGTTTTGTGGGGGGCGGGACTAGGTTGGTGCTAAGCCATTATGAAGGAAGCAAGAAGATGCCCTTCCAGCATGTTGAATTTTAAGATACTTGAACTCATAAAGCTAAAAAGTAGAGATGTCACGAAGTACATCCTTAAGCCAGCAACTGCCTCTTATTTGTCGCCTTCTTTCTTTTGTTATGAAATTGGATTGCTGACCATCTAAAAAATAAGGAGAATTCATCTTAAAAAAATTAATTTGGATTGCCGTGTTGATTTCAGGATGCCAAAAAGGGTGTACTATTTATCGACTTCCCTCCAGTTCTCCAGCTTCAGTTAAAAAGGTTTGAATATGATTTCATGCGAGATACTATGGTTAAGGTTAGTACCAGTTTCTTCTTTCTCAGCTTGCCATATGATTGATTCGCAGTATTAGATTTTGTGTTGTTGCAAATTCCCTTTCTAAAATGGCATTATTTCCTATATTTTGTTCAAGCATTTACCTTTGGCGAACGAACTAGAGTATACCTTTTGGCACTGCTGGTTCACTTCGCTTTTGGGTTGTTTCGTGGCCTTACTAGAGTGAGTGTTGTTCCCTGTTTGCTGGTCCAAACATTTATGTTCAACTAGAGAAGTATACTACTTCGATATTCTACTACCTTGTCTGAAATGATGGAGCAAAGAAAAGAAACGTGAAAGTGAAACCTGTTAAAAAGAACTAGATATAAAGGAAAAAACCAAGGTGGGAAAATTGTGGTCATGATATTCTAGAAGTGTAGAACCATATAGTATTTCCTTTAAGAAGGCGCTATTTGGTAGTTGGAATATTTTCAGTGGAAGTTTTTCCAACTTTTTATTTGTCGAAGTGTGGGCACAGTTTTAGTCCTTTTTAATAAAAGCTTTTCCATCAATGAAAGGAAACCACGGGACATGATTTATTCTTCTCTGCGACTGCTCTGCATCTATTTGATAAAATTCACGTCAAATTGTCTTGTTATTGACTATTAACTTTGTTACCGATCAACAACCACCATGACCCCAAATCTCCTGTCCTGCTACTATCAGCTGCTGCCAATGTCAGTCTATCTAAATCTTGGACATCAGAAAATGATTAACTGTAGTTTTAATTGTTAAAGCATTCTCTACCATGAAATTTTCCCTTGAAATGTAGTTTAAATGGTCTTCAAATGTATTAATGATAGTATTCAATCCCATATTGTAATGTCCAAGTTCTCAAATGTGACAATCTTTGCTCCAATGTTGCAGATAAATGACCGCTATGAATTTCCTCTAGAGCTTGACCTTGATAGGGAGAACGGAAAATATTTGTCTCCTGATGCAGATAGGAGTGTTCGGAATCTCTATACACTTCACAGGTAAATTTAGATCTTTTCTATGTGTATGTGCGGATAAGCACACTAGCATGCAATCTCAAAGGCTCTTTTTGTTTGGACTTCTTTGTCTACTCATTTTTGTATGAAATAAGTTGTCTCGCGTCTTTGATAACCAAAGTTATAATATTCACATCAAGTCAAAAGCTAAGTTGGTGCTATGTAAGCTTTTCAATCACATCTCTGAGACACAGGACAAATTGTTGCATCTTCTGATTAATCTGCGTCCTTTTAATAATTAAGTGAAAATAGTTGTTTGTCGAACATCTGTGCTTTAAGCTATACACTGTTCTTACCTCCCTCAAAATATCTCCTCTTTTTTGATACCAAGAAATCTCTGACAAGTTGTGTATGGTTCGAAACTTGGTGGATGACGCGCTTGCCCTCTCCCTTTCTCCACTTAAATACCACTCCTCTTGCCACTAGAGAAATCCCTGGGGCGCCGAAGTGTACTATTTCTTTCTGCTTATATATGCCATATAATGCATAGGTGAGCTGTATCCCAAAACTTCCCTCTTTACGAATTTTCATCCTCTTAATGGAGATAAACATTTACTATTGATCTCGGTCTTAATCATTCTATTCCAAAAAGAACAAGAAATACATTTCACACCTCTTTTTCTACCTCTCAATACACAAAGTCATTCACCAAGTTTTTACATTTTTCATTCTTAAAGCATTTATTGCGTTCCTCAATCCCATGACTTGACATAAGCAAGGTGTAGAAATCGTTACTATGAAGCTGCTGTGGTTTCCCCTACTCTGTATTCTGGCCCAAAATACTTATTTGACGTGGACCCAGCCGACTTACAAATGGTAATTCCCAGTCCTCAAAATCCCAACTATGCCTTCGCTATGGTTGTCCCATTAGCTAGTTGGCTAGGAGTAGTTAGGTAGGACTATGGTGCGAAGCCTTTGGCGTAACTCAACTATGCTTCAAACACAAACATCTATTTTTTTTTTATGTTAACTGTTCCAAAAAAAAAAAAAAAACACAAACATCTATTTTGTGTTTTGTTGCTTTTTATAAGCCAATGTACCACCAAACCTGTTTGTAGTTGCTAAGATTCATTTCTTTTTCATCTTTTAGTTTTATATCTTATATTCTCTCTCTCTCTCTCTCTCTCTCTCTTTTTTTTTCCCCTCAATGAAGTTACTTGCTTTCATTCTCTGACTGCTGTTGGTTAGATTGTGTAGAGCTCAGCAGTTTTTATTTCAAAATTATATTGGATAGATTGAAACAATGAAACGACAAACTGTCATTGAATCTGATAAGATTGGCCTTTTAGGGCATTGTTCATGTTCTGATATGTTGGGATATACGGTTATGAGATTCCTAGTAGGCGTTTGGACATGCGATTTCATCTCATGAGATGAACCAAATCATCCAAGAAGGCATGATTTGGGATTTAAGTCACAATTTCAAAATTTCTAAATGTAAAAGTTGACCCATAAGTTTGTATTTTGTAAAAAAAAAGATCCATAAGTTGGTAGATATATTTACCAATCATGTTTACCAACAATTAATATAAAAAATCAAAAGATCTACAAGTTGGTAGTATATTTATAACAAAGCTACTCTTACCAACCATGTTGGAGGATTATATTAAAGAGTAGTTGAACTAAAATTTGATCAATTGATGTTGTATTTTTTTAGAAAGGCCTTCTAGTAGCGTATTAATTTTGTTATGAACTATGACTTGCTCATTTGGTAAGATTGTATAAGAATTGGAAAAGTTTTAATGGTTTTCACAACTTGTGGGTTTTTTATGTCTATAAGAAAAAATACAACTTAAGAAATCTAAATTGTATGTCCAAACATGATTTCATCTCATGATTTCACATCATGTCCTGTTTTCCTTTTGTTTGTTAGTGGTATGATAGTTTCAAGCATTGGCTAAACTAGATGTGTGGCATTGTCTTTTATCTTTATACTAAGAGTATCACCTTGCTCTTCTTAATGGCAGTGTGTTGGTTCATAGTGGTGGTGTGCATGGTGGACATTATTATGCTTTCATCAGGCCAACACTGTCAGATCAATGGTATGCACTCTATAGGACATTTTCTTCGTCTCTGTCCCTTTCTTCTAAACATTTCCTGCAGGATCACAGAGCAGTAGGGAAAAATTCTGCATCCTATCGTATTGTCATACAGATAAGTTAATTGATGTGACGATGTAATTTGAGCTCTGGTTGAATGTGATTATTTGGTTCTATGTTAGGTATAAGTTTGATGATGAACGGGTGACAAAAGAAGACATTAAGAGGGCTCTAGAGGAACAATATGGTGGAGAGGAGGAGGTATATGTCTCTAACAGCATATCTTGTGTCTTGCCGTGTCATGCTTTGATTCTGACTAACTTTTGCTTTTTACAGTTGCCACAGACAAATCCTGGCTTCAATAACACTCCCTTTAAGTTTACAAAATACTCCAATGCTTACATGCTTGTTTATATACGTGAGAGTGACAAGGATAAAATAGTCTGTGATGTCGGTGAGAAGGACATTGCGGAACACCTAAGGGTATGTTCTCAAAGATTTTGCACGCAAGAATAAGATTTTCTGCACCTGTTATTCAGTTCGCCGTGATAAAGCCTTTTTCTTTCATTTTAGATAAGGTTGAAGAAAGAACAAGAAGAGAAGGAGGACAAGAGAAGATACAAAGCACAAGCCCACCTTTATACAATCATCAAGGTCATTTTCAAACGGTTCAGTGTCCGATAATAGGTTTCTCTCCTTGAATATGCTGTGTTAATCTACTTGTGTATGTAGGTTGCACGTGATGAGGATCTTAGAGAACAGATTGGTAAGGAGATATATTTTGATCTTGTTGATCATGACAAAGTTCGTAGCTTTCGGATCCAGAAACAGATGCCCTTTAAACTTTTCAAGGTACTATTTACTTTCTATAATTTTTGTTGCTTAGTTTGGACTCAAGTAGCACATCCAGTGATTGAATTGAATTTAACCCTTATGTCATTCCTGATTTAGAGCCGAGGGTCTTTCGGTAACAGCCTCCCTACCTTCCAAGGTAGGGGCAAGGTCTGCGTACACTTTACCCTCCCAAGACCCCACATTGTGGGATTTTACTGGGTATGTTGTTGTTGTCATTCCTGATTTAAATGTGTAGATAAGTAAATGATCTTCTCACTTTTAGCATTAATAAAAGACTTGTGTAGATTCATTTGGAGGAGGGAGTCAAAGGAGAGATGAGAATGTGAGAGAGAGTAGCAAAGGGAGTAGCCACGTTGAATGAAGTTAATCAATCACACCTGGGCTAAAATCCTAGTGGATGGTGGATATGCACAGTCATACACCACATATTTTTTTTGTTTTTGTTTTTTGGCTGTACCTCTTTGTAATTATGGCTTCAGCACAGCCTTTGTGCTGGAAACTTTAATAATATACTGTTACCTTCTCAAAAAAAAAAAAAAAAAAAAAAGCTGAGCACGGGATGATTGCCAAAATGCAAGAGATTAGGGGCCTCAGGTGCATGTCGTCCAGTATTTTAGATCTCTCACATGCTTGATTTTGGTTCTTTTTGACTGCTTTAAGAGTCTCATTTCGATGACAATTCCTCTTCCCTTTTCTCTTTTTTTTCTCTTCCTTTTTTTTTTTTAACATTATATACCACTTCCCAACAAATTTAATCACCATGTGGATCCGTTGTTTCTATCATTTAATTCCTTGTTAATAACCTTTCTTCAAAAAAACAAGATGTAAATGTGATCTGTGGAATTTAATCAGGAAGCGGAGTTATATTTTCTAAGGATGACCTTCCTTCTGGTATATACAATCAATGAGTTACTAATTTCTATATGCGGTGTCTGTACATATCTTTGGTATGTTTAAGTGGTCTTCTAATTTCTTGGATAGTCTCGCCTTGTGTTTGACCAAAATATCCGTTGCTGCAGGAGGAGGTTGCAAAAGAATTGGGTATCCCAGTTCAGTTCCAGCGTTTTTGGATTTGGGCAAAGCGGCAAAATCACACTTATCGGCCCAATCGCCCATTAACTCCGCAGGAGGAACTGCAAACTGTGAGTCCTTGTATCTTTCTCATTCCATTCTGAGTCTTTTTGGTATTTGTTATGACGGTGTTTCCCAGTTTTGGGATATACGCAGTAATACTTTTTTTCGATCAATTAAATGTGTTTTCGTTCATAAACATGGCCAAATTGGCCGTTTGCCTGTTTTGGGAAATAATACTTGTCATAGTTCCATCACATTTTTGCATTAATAATGACTGCTTAATTTCTGAGTCTGTTGGATTTATTCTCTGCTGTTGAAGGCATAGGGATTTTTTTTGTAAATTTACTTCATCTAGCTAGCAGGTTTTTCTTTTTCTTTTGTAGAATCAGTGTGCGCCACAAGGAGGAGATAATTTGTTGAGGTCTTGTGTTATGTTCTTTGGAAAAGATTGGTAATTAGAATTAATTTGAGGATAATCTAATATCACTTCTTAGGTGATGCAGCGTTTATCTTGATTTTGAACCTTCAAACTTCCTGGAAAATTTGTCTGTTGAAAAGAATATAGCCCAGGTTCCTACAAAAGAGAAGATGGAGTTTAATCCAGTATGGTGGATTATCTGGAGAGAAAGGAACTCAAGACGCTTTGAAGGCAAAAGCAACTTTGTTATTTGTATTTTTCTTTTTCATTTTTGGTGTGAACGAGAGGACATAGAAGATACTGAGTCTACTACAAGTCCTAGAGTCTCTATAGATCAGTAGATATAGTATAGTCTAGATTTTATGCTACATACTCCCTGTAAATTTGGCCTAACAACTTTTTTGTTATTTAATACAAGCTTGTTACCGCGGTACTTTTTTCCTAGGTGAGACCAAAGCACTAGGTGATTTCTTCTTCTATCCTAGCCTTGTGGACAGCGTTACTTGGTACTTGTTGCTGTTGGAGGTGGCAGGTTTCCCGTGGAATTAGTCGTCGAGGTGCGCGCAAGCTGGCCCGGACACCACGGTTAAAAATAAATAAAAATACAAGCTTGTTTACCATCTCAAAAAAATAAGTAGAAATGTGTTGGAATCAAGTGGGTGTAAATCGAGCGAAACAGCTTCTTATTAGCAAACCAAACTAGTTTTGATTGAGGGTAGTATTATTTGCTGTTTTTGTTGTATTAATTCATGTTAAAAATTAGAAATATGAGGCCCGTGGATTAATAAGTATCACTATAGTCTTAATGTAGGTATACTTATCCAATAGATTGACCGCATAGCTCCTGGGCGTACACTGTGTTAAACAATTAAAGTGATGCTTCATTCATATTTTGGTCATCTTGGATACTGCTTGAGTATGTGAATTTGATTTTCAGTTCTGGTGCTTGAAACATTTCACTTTATCCTGGTATATCACCTTTTGATATCTTTAATGTTTTAAATTGATGATTTGTAGAACGCATGATGTTCTAGTTCATACATTCTCTTCTGCCGTCCAACAAAAACACTTGTGCTTTATTTGCCCCTATGATTCTTTACAGTAATTGATTCCTCCCTTTTAACTTTTCTTGAACGATGTATACTGTTGTCTAAGGCAACCATCTGCAAGTGCAGGTTGGTCAGTTAAGGGAAGTTTCTACCAAGACCAACAATGCCGAGTTAAAATTATTTTTGGAAGTGGACTTTGGCCTGGTACCTTCCTTAACTATCTTATAGATCATAAATTGTCATGGATTACTTTCCTTTTTTGACAGGTGCTTTTTTGCCTTATATTCTACTATACTTTAACTCGTTTAATATTTCAGGATCTCATTCCTGGTCCTCCACCTGACAAAAGTAAAGATGATATACTCCTTTTCTTTAAGCTTTATGATCCTGAGAAAGAAGAGCTCCGGTAAGTTGTTTGCTCTTAATGGAGCCCACATGGCAGATATATTTCTGTGGCAAGGTCTAACAACAAAATTTATTCCCTTTTGTATTTCCAGTTATGTTGGTAGGCTTTTCGTGAAGAATACTAGCAAGCCTGTTGAAATACTTCCAAAACTTAACGAGTTGGCTGGATTTGCTCCTGACCAAGAAATTGAACTTTTTGAGGTGTGTTATTGTCGCCTTCTCTCTGTTATCGATGCACTTATTGTTCTTATTGATGTTGTTGATCGAGATGACATGGGAATTTGGTCTTTTTTCTTTACAGGAAATAAAATTTGAACCTTCTGTCATGTGTGAAAGACTAGACAAAAAGGCTTCATTTCGATTTAGCCAGGTTTTTGTCCTTTCTGTTTTCCCTGCTCGGTGGCTGAAAGCTTTTATCTTCTCATATTTAGATTTGCTTTGCTGACTTATTTCTTACAGATTGAAGATGGGGATATAATATGCTTTCAGAAGAAAGCTTCTCCTGAAGTTGAAGAACAAGTCCGATTTCCAGACGTTCCTTCATATCTGGAGTATGTAAAAAATCGCCAGGTGAATCCCGATAGAGCTCCAGTTTTTGCAAGGCTGTTGATGCTATTTATTTGATGTTCTCTTATCCTTTATTTTTCGGGCTTATGGTCCTCTATGGTGGTGCAAGGGAAATAACTTTCGAAACTTCCTTTGGTCTTTGCCTTGAGGAGTTGCATCATTGTCGTTACTGTATCTGCAACATCTTTTTCACCTCCTCTCCTTTAATATATGCGTTATGCGTGTGCACACCATACAACTGGCGTTTTATTTTTTATTTTCTCCATTTAGGATTCCTCATATCTGAGTTTATTATATACAGATTGTACATTTCAGAGCGCTGGAGAAACCGAAGGACGATGATTTCTGTTTGGAGTTGTGAGTTTATTTGGTACCTTTATCCTTCACTTTGGTGCAGAGCATTTGCTCCTGGTACAGCTATGACCATCTTTTGTTGGTAATATTACAGAGCAAAAAGTGATACATATGATGAAGTAGTGGAGAGAGTGGCTCAGCGGCTTGGTGTGGATGATCCCTCCAAAATTAGGCTTACTCCTCACAACTGCTACTCGCAGCAACCCAAGCCCAACCCCATCAAATATCGGTCTGTTGATCATTTGGTAGACATGCTTATCCATTACAATCAGGTTTGTTAACATGAATTGACTTTATCTTGGAAGTACATGGTACTTCTAATGCTTTACTCATCATAACAGTAGCATAGTATTTTGGTAGGATGTGATGTGTCTAGACTAGCGACATCTCATTTTTTTCTTTATTTTTTTGGTGCTGGTAGATCTCCGATATTCTGTATTATGAAGTTTTGGACATACCTCTGCCAGAGTTACAATGTCTGAAGACGCTCAAAGTTGCCTTCCATCATTCTACGAAGGATGAGGTTTGTCTAAAATTGATTTTTTTTTTATCCCGTCAAATTATTACCTTTCCTCATTACATTTTTTTCCATCGCTTTCAGATTGAAATTCTGAATGTAAGATTGCCTAAGCAGAGTACCGTGGGGGATGTTCTTAAAGAAATTAAATCAAAGGTATGCATAGGTGTTTATCAACTTTAATTGCAGTTTTGAGTCTCTGAAAGGATGAAAGCAATTTCCACACCCATCAGAATAAGATAAGCAGCTTCCTCATGTGGTAGATTCCTGATGTCTAGAATGATTATATGTTCTTTAGTTGATTTATGCCTCATTACTGTAAATGTCATTAGATGGATTCAGGTTCTGTGGATAACATATAGGGGAAGGGTACAATCTTGTTTAACTTGTATTATGTACCTTAATAATTGAAGAGTTGGTATTTGCATTCGTTGCCTACAATGTTGCAGTGTGTGCTTTTGTGCTACTTCAGATAATACTTTTTTTATTTTTTTAACCCCCAATCAGATATTCATATTTTGCTTCTCAAGTGTCAAATTGGCCATTTTTCCAGTGCAAAATTGTCTTGAGAAAATAAAATTTAGAGATTTGGAAGTGACATGAGAAGTTCAAGTTAGCAAATTTTGCTTTTCAATTTTTCTGAACATACTTGAATATATAAAAATCACTTGTTGACATCGGGAGTTGACAACCTTTTTGTGAACTTTTTTGACTAAGGAAATGGCAATCTTCCATTTTTTTGGCGAGGGGAGTACTCTCTTTCCTATCAGATTATCTTATTTAGAACCATTAACAAAGGATGATGAATCTGCACCCTAATTTACCGTAATATATGTTTCTCTGTGGTGTATATGTTATGAAGAAAATCATTCTACATGCGTTTTTAAGGTTATTTGCCTCCCCATCTTCTGAACCCTGCTTCCTATCTACAAAAGAAAAAGGAAAAAAAGGACGCGGAGTTGGTATGGAAATATGAGTTTTAGACCTGTCATGTATATTGTGCACCAATGTTATTTCTCTAATGTTTTCTGCTCAATGGTGGCTTCCATTTATGGTATGAGAATATAACTAGTGGCATTTGGTGTGCTGCAACAGGTAGAGTTGTCCCATCCAAATGCAGAGCTTAGATTACTCGAGGTCTTCTATCACAAGATTTATAAGGTGAGCAGCCCTAATATAAGTCTGATACTTTTGTCCTTTATGGGAATATGTAAATATAGCTTCTAGCACAGCCTTTATGCTCTTGATTCATACAATTATTACCTTCCTCAAAAAATACTTTTGTCCTTTATTATATTTATGCTGACATTGTAGTGTGACAGCTAAATGACCTTTCAAGACTTGTTCTGCTAGCTTATGTGTTCTTTTTGTCTGCCTGTATCTAATTCATCTTTTCGTTGCCATTGCTAATCTGCAGATCTTTCCGCTCAATGAAAAGATTGAGAATATAAATGACCAATATTGGACATTGCGGGCAGAGGAAGTAAGTTCTCTAGGTGTTGTATGGCTGATTTCTTCTTAAGTTCTCTAGGTGTTGTATGGCTGATTTCTTCTTAAGTTCTCTAGGTGTTGTATGGCTGATTTCTTCTTCTCCTCTAAAAATATTTGCCGAGGTTTTGAAAGTTTAAGCAGAGATAGGTGTCTTCTGTTTCACTGACCTCTCTGCTTTAGACATTTGATTCTGGAAAATTAATGATGATATTCTGTGGTATGTGTTAGTCTTGCCTACTTGCTTACTACTATGTTTATTTTATTTTAATTTTTGTAGATACCGGAGGAGGAGAAAAACCTTGGTCCCCATGATCGTCTAATTCATGTTTACCATTTCACAAAAGAGACTCCACAAA